>NC_082712.1:52561847-52920865 GCF_030144855.1 Hypanus sabinus | reverse complement strand
TGCCTTTGGACCTCTCTGAAGGAGGAGAAGGATCAATGACAGCAGTAAAGATAGGAGAAATTCCAATTTATTTGGACAGTCAAGTAAACTGAGCAGAGTTTCTTTATCTGGACTTGCTTAGAGAAACCTATCAGTACTGACTTAATTTGTTCAAAGAAAATCATCAACAACCTAATTTCACGATCTCTATCAACATCTCCCAAGGCTGGAAGTGATGGGTGAGTAGAACATAGTGACATAATGTAGGATAGGTTATAGTTCACAGTAATTCAAACACATTGAAAATAATTCAAAGTGAAATTGAGGAGGCCATCAAGAATGGGATGGCAGGAATTCATTCTGGGAACAAAAGTAGGAAGCTCTTGCAGACAGTTTAAGATTGATGAGGTTATATATGGTCTGAGTAAGCTTGACAAAATAGCCAGAAGAGAGTATTGGCAAAGTGGTAGAGCCGATGTTAGAAGGGGGAGCTGGAACTTACCCATTACTGGTGTTTAAAGCCTGCTCTTCAGTAAGAATTATCTTAGAGAGCTGGAAAGCAGTGGAGAAAAGTTGAAGGGAAAAGGCAAGTTAGAGAATAGGCACAATTAGCAAATCTAGAGATGACAAACCCCAAACTTTACCTAGGATAAATCAGTTATGATTTTAGTTGGAACTATTTTCTATGAGAATTGTTAGAAGAACCACATCACTGATTGCAAGGTTTCAAATAGAAAGTTTCAAGAGAAGCGTGTAAGGAACCTGTGGCCAAGCAAGTTGAAGAATGATTAGAAGGAGGCTTTATAATTGAAATATCACAGGGCACAGTTAGTGAAAGAGGCTTTGAGATGCCTTTTCTTCAAATAAAAAGCATTTACTATAATTCTATATTACTCACATACTAAGTTATTTAAAACAGCTTATTTCTGCAATGCTAGCAGACAACACTGATAGTATTTCTATGCTTATTAATACAAGAGCAAAGGAATGAGCTACAACAAATCATACTTCATTGAATGCAGTTAATAGTCAACTAATAAAATTGGCTGGCATAATAATGTATCAAATGTTATACTACATTTTCCAAACAGATCTTAAAGGAGCAGTCATATTCATATATGTAGAAGATACAACAGATTGAAAGCAAGAACCTCCAGGTTCAAGGATAGCTTCTGTCCCAGAGTTATAAGATTTTTGAAGAAACCTCCTATATGATAAAGTTAAACTCTTGACTTCACTATCTACCTTATTGTGGTCTTTGCACTTTACTGTCTGCCCGAATTGCACTTTCTTTGCAATAGTAACACTATATTCTGTATTCCGTTGTTGCTTTTCTCATTTGGAATGATCTGCATGGGTGCCATGCCAGACAAGTTTTCCACTCTATCTTGGCACTGTGACAATAATAAACTAAACAAAATTGTACTATGCTTCCCTTAAAAATATGGAAACTGGTATAAACCATCAACTGTATAAATATATTAAATGATACCTTTAACAATTACACACTGGCAATTATTGCATAGCTTAAGTATTGCATTAAGCAGGTCGGTACAGTATAGATAGTTTAAAAGGGCAGTTTCTGTGCTATCGTGCTCCATTTCCATAGAAAGACACCGTTATTTGCTGTAAATTCAATTGATCTATGTGCTTTCTTGATCCTTAAGACCTCCTCGACTATAAATTTGACTTTGTCAACAATGAAACATGCACTTCCATGCACCCTTAATTATGAAATGTCACCTCCCTTGGGGAGCTGTGTATCATCTGCATCATTTCAAATCACCAGTCCTTTCACAGCTATGGTTATATCATAAAAACAAGATCCTTGCAACATCTGTTACTATTATCTCCATATAGCCTTCCAGGACTTTTAAATCTTCCTATGCCAATTCTCCATGACTTTATGGTCAGAGAGATCTCACCGTGACCACACCTCTTTCCACAATTCCCATTTGATCATCTTAGAAATGTGTCCTTTTGGTTCCTCTTTCTTCCATACCAACTGATTGTACTCTCTCCAGTGATTGTTGAGCACTCTGGTCTATCCACAAAGAAATGGAATATCCCAGTGCCAACCATTTTAATTCCTATTCCATTTCCTGTTCCAACATATTGGTCCATGGCCTGCTCTTCTCCAACCTGATGGCATGAACATTGATACCTCTTTCTCGTAATTTCTCCTCACCCTCTTCCCCCTTCAATTCCACATTCTGTCCTCTTAAATAATAATTCAACTTGAACTTCCCTCTTCTCCTCACCTCCTATTTCCTCCCCCAGTACACCTGCTCCTTCCGTTTCTCCCATGGTCCACTCTCCTGTCCTATCAGATTCCTTCTCCACCAATCACCTTCCAGCTTGTCCGTCTTCCTCTCCTCCCACCTTACGACATCTTCTCCCTTCCTCACCAGTCCTGGTGAAGGATTTCAGACTGAAACATTGACTGATTATTCATTTCCATTGATGCTGCCTGTCCTTCTGAGTGCTTCCATCATTTTGTGTGTGTTGCCCTGAATTTCAGCATCTTCAGAATCTCTTCTGTTTATGATTGTACTATACTATGTTTTATAATGAGAGATCATGTGATGGAACAGGATGTATTCTTCTACATCAAATGAAACAGAGCAAGTTCATGACCCATGCACCAGTTGGTCCCCTTGTCAAATAAGCACTGTTGTAACATTCACCACATAGGAAATCATCCACATTCCTTATTAAATGCTTGATAATGTGGAGTTGTTAAGATTTAATTGTCTACTAGAGCATAGCAATGTGACAAGCTGGGTTGAGGAGAATATTTGGCTATAACCATAAGCCATTTCCTTAGGGAGGCCATGTGCATCAAAGCATTTACGATTCATGTAGTAGTCATGTACATTCTGAATGACAACAATTCCAACTACTTTTGAATGGCCACACACCAACTGAAGGCCACAAACCAGCAGATCTGGATGATAATGTGGTAAATTGGATTGGAAAATTTGCTGTTGAGTGTATCATCCTAAAAAAACAGGCTTTTTTCACTGAGGTTAGTGGAGAATAAAAAACACTGGACATGGGTTAAGGGTGAAGGGGGAAAGCTTAAAGGGAACATTAGGGGGGCTTCTGCACACAGAGAGTGGTGGGAGTGTGGAATGAGCTGCCAGATGAAGTGGTAAAAGTGGGTTCACTTTTAAAATTTAAGAAAAACTTGGACAGGTACATGGATGAGAGGTGTATGGAGGGATATGGTCCAGGTGCAGATCAGTGGGACTAGGCAGAAAAATGGTTCGGCACAGCCAAGAAAGGCCAAAAAGCCTGCTTCTGTGCTGTAATGTTCTATGGTTCTAAGAAAATGACCAAGGCGAGCTGAAAGGAGTCAATTTACATCTGAAGTTGATCACCTCCATATTTGCTCCTTATAGTGAACATCTACGGTCTTTAGTCCTGGCACACAGAACTACACTATCACATCTGTAATATAATGGTCTAATCGAACCCAACACACTTGATTTCTGGCTTCCCTTTTCCTTTGAGCAACAACCAACAATAACCATCATGGTTATTGTTCAGTATCTGTGCTTGTAGTACCTTTGGCCACAATTCAGATTACCTTCTCTGGAGTCTAATCTCCTCACTTATTTCAAGCCCAATACATTCCTCTCTGATAAGGCATGCTCGTATGCTTGTCTCAAAAGGAGGTATATCCTTCAGCTGTGACCAGTAAACCATAATCAGCAATTGCCAATGGAAAAAAAAAGGTTCCAAAAAAATAACTCCCAATGAGATTGCCAGGAGTGTGTGTACACAGTAGTATTCTGCCTCAGTGTGCACTGTTCAATGGAATAAATCTGGTTGAACAACGGTACCACCCTTCAACACAATTGTACAGCTGCTCTCATCATTTGTCCCCAAAATAAACATCAGCAGAATGTCTGCAAGCAAGAACATCTTGAAATGGAGTCATCCCAAAAATAATGACGTCTTTTGCAAATCTGCATACTAGAGGATGAGAGAAATGTGACAAACTTATAGCTCATGGCATTCCATCATATTGTTGATGAATGTATAGACCCCTACATCTGTAATGGTTTCTGTAAGACAATGATTCAGAAAATATTCTCTACTGTGTTTCACTCTGTTTTAGTTCTCCACTCCAAGGTCAAAAATCTATTTTAAGAAATAACATGGGCAATACTCAATATGGTAGTCAAATGTGATCAAAATGTTGATGAATCTAGACCATTTGAAGAAAATACCTAAGCTCAGGAACTTAAGTCAACTCTCCTACATCCAACACAGTCTCACACTTTCACAGCTCAGGCTCTGTCTGCTCTTGCCAATCCAGCAGACCAAAGGAACACATTTAGGGTGCACAAATACATATTTGACCCTTTTCAGTTGCTTATTTTGGTTTTGTTAGATATCAAGCACCTTCTTCAAAATCTTTATTTGCTATTGCTCAGTCTCTATGACAATACAAATATTGTTATGCCTTTATTGTTCATTTGCCATATCTGGGCAAGCATGGCAAGGCCAGTATTTGCTGCATGATGATGGGCTGCTTTCTTAAGCTTGTTAACTATTTCTGGTGATGCTGCTTTGCAATACTGTAATGCAGAGCGCTCCAAAAGTTAGACCCAGTGAAAACAGTATGTGATATCTTTTTAATATAGAGGATGTGTGACTTGAACAGTAACCTACCAGAGATCCTGTGCAACCTCTGCCCTGATTTTTCATGGTTGCAGAGATCACTAGTCTGGAAGTCAAAGTAGTTTAGCTGAGTACCTACATTCCACAAGAAATGTTGAAGAGAGGATGAATGAATGATGAGAAGCTAGTCCAGGATGATATCAAGCTTCTTAGGAGTTGTTGCCACTGTGTGATCTAATCCTGATTTGTCCTGTGCAGATGGTGGAATTGCCCTGAAGTATCACAGGAAGTAATTCATTCACTTGGCAGGATACTTAGCCTCTGAAGTGATTTTACAGCCATATTCCAGCAGAGATTTGGTTCAATGGTGACCTTTGAAGATATTAATGATGGGGCTTAGCAATGGTAACACCAATGGATATTAAGGGGTAGGTGATGAGATTCTCTCATGTTACAGATAGCCATTTTGTGGTCACTCTGTGATGCAATGCTACTATTTCAGACTGCAGACCATTCAACTGATGACCTGAAATTTGACCTGAAGACAAATTAGCCATTTGTCTTCCTCCACAAACACTGTTTGAACTGTTGAATGTTTCCAGCATTTTCTACTTTATTTATACCACTTATGTCAGATAACTTCCAACTGAGATTCATGCCCCAAACAAAGCATATCATCCTCACACACTATGTCCCTGGTGGTGGCATTCCTAAATGCTCTCTCAGAACCAATATCCTCCACATTAAGTCACTCTGTTTCAATTCTCCCAACAACTTCTAATTCAGTTAGAATAAAATGTCTCTTCAAGATGAGATCTTGTTGAACAAAATTTCACACATGGTTCGTGGTGCTGGAATACTCGCCAATGTCTCATATGTATGTGACATCATAATCGGCAGCATTATTATCTTCCTGTCCTCTTATCACCATGCTCCTCTTTTCTATGATCTTCACCAAGGTCTCATGGATGTACTTCACCTTCAGGAATGGTGCAACATGGAATATGATGAATGTACTGGGGTCAAGCTTCTTGATGTATCTCACATGTTCTTTTCTGAATCCACATCTCACAACAGGTGTTGCATACTCGGAAATCAGTTTCACTGAGGTGGATTGCTGTCTTCTATTACTCTCACAAGCATCCACTTCCCAAAGTTATCTCCTATGAAATGTTTATAGTTTTCTTTGGTTTTACTATAAATGTTTTCAGACCAAGCAGAACTAACAACAGGACATTAGCATCTGAAGTGAACAATGCTCAAATGGAACCATGGTATCTGGTACAATTTTATATCAAGGAAAAAAACAAAAGGTATATGCTGCTCTCAAAGTCATACTCACATTTATTTCTATAAGTGCTAAGTCACATTGAAGGAGGACTGTTGGTAATATTGATATCTGCCATCAAGATTTTGGTTATCAGCAGAATGGAAATCCTGGAAGAAGTCCATATATTTGTATTTAATCTTTCTTAGACCCTGCTGCCTTTTGTTTTCTTTTCTGTTTTGGCTTACAAGATTCAGCTGATCTAAGCATGCCCTCCTGTCATTCTACTTCTCTCCTTACCATGACCATACCATTATCCCTTGCTTATTACAAATCTTCAAGAAATCCCAGCTGCATAAACCCTGCCGGTTAAGCTGTCAGAAACTGTCACATAGAGTCTTCCTCCAGCCTGGCACATAACTTCTGAAAGTTGTGCAACTTCAAAGTGCTTACAGTTAAGTTGCAGTCACAGCCTCTCTTTTTGAAATGTATTGACTCATAATTAGGACATGAATTGTATCACTAAAACAATTTAGAGCTGGAGGAGCAAAAAAAAGACTGCTTTGAAATTTGAAGCAAAGCAGAAAATGATAGACATTCTCAGGTAAACAGCATCTGTAGAGAGAGAGAGAAATGTAGTGATGTTTCAGATCAGTGACCTTGTATTAGAACTAGAAATTTTACAGTTCAAACTTTGCTGAAGTGACAGACCATAATGCTGCCTGACCTGCTCAGTATTTTCACCAATCCCTATTTTTATTTTTGAACTAAGGAGGAATAATTTCAGGAAAGTCGTGCTGGTTAAAAGATATGAACCCAATTCTTCCTACAATATTTCTTCCATTTTCCCAGATGCAGTTCTGGTATTTGGTCTCACATTAAGTTGTAGTAGGTTTAAGTTACATCTAAACACAAGCTGCAGGAGTGCTGCATTACCTGAGGAATATTACACCAAGTGTCCATTTGCTCTCTCCAGTCGACTGAGGTTATTCCAGGGTACTAATTTGAAGAAAATCACGGGAACTATCTTTATGATCAATATTGATCTCTCAGTCAAGAACATAAAAAGACATTTACCAGACTGTTGTCGGTTGGATCTCCATGGAAGCCAGTTACTACAGGTCGCTCTTCATGACAGTGACAATACATTTTCTGATCTCCCAATGACATAGAAGATACTCCACTATTGCAATAAAAACAGAAAACTGAAAAACTCTGCAGAGAAAATTGTCACAATTTCAAAATATTGACAGCTTCTCTTTATGCAAATGCTACCTGACTTGCTGAGCCTTAGCAGCATGTTTAATTTTATTTCTGATTTTCAGCATCTCTAGTCCCTTTCTTAATTTTTTTCATATTCTGCATACCTGCTTCTTTCTTTCTCTGAAAGTGCAATTTGGGATAATTTATCAATAAAAGTATGTGTTCCATTTCATGGCATTTAAAATGTGAAGTTATCAGTGCAATATTGATCTTGTACACCATACATTTAAATTAGATAGATAACATTTGTTCAAAGATCAAGCTGCTAGAGTAACTGAGCAGGTCAGGTAGTATCTATAGAGGGAAAGGAATAGTCAATATGTTACATTGAGATCCTGCACCAGGACTTCTGATTCCCATATCTATAGTCTCATATGTCTCTATAATTGCTGCTACTCTGTTTCACTTGTCATCTCTGTGTATGCTGAACTTCCATGACGTCAGAAAGCACAACAAAAAGTTTGACAGACATGTTGAACTTGCCCGCCTCTATCTCATCACCACTTCTCACCTCTGCTGACTGCACACTGCGAGATGATTTTAGCCGATGTCCAGTGTAGGAGAGCAAGAACCTTCAGCAACTAAAGATCAGCATCATTGTCGTTTATCCCTGCCCAGCTAGAAAATTTGTTTCCCAGTCATTGAAGTCATTCTTTCTCAATAACTAAGCCAGTCTGTTTGTAGTGT
Organism: Hypanus sabinus; assembly: GCF_030144855.1. Lineage (NCBI taxonomy): Eukaryota > Metazoa > Chordata > Chondrichthyes > Myliobatiformes > Dasyatidae > Hypanus > Hypanus sabinus. Next base: position 52,913,037 of record NC_082712.1, on the reverse strand, counting down.
TGTGTCCACCTCTGTGGGGTGTTTCTGATTGCATAATCCAGACATCACCAACACCACCTAAATCCATTCCTATGGCATACTTCATCTTCATTTCAGGTTCATCTCATCTACCTTCATTCATTACCTGTAATTCTGGTCTTGAATTCTAAAATCTTCCCTTGGCTGACCTTGCATTTTTCTGTGAGCTCATCCAAAGTTCTTTAGACAAGATGCCACTCCTACAACTTTACAGTCATCCTGCATTCACTAACAATGTTAAATGCTGCTACAGCACCAACTCTTTTTCAAAATTTTTAAGTTTTCTTTCGAAAAACCCTCCATGCCTGATTTTTCCTGACCAATGTAATTTTTATGAGTTCATAACACCTCCACTATTCCCTCCAAAACTATTTGCCTCTTCAAATACACCAATACTTCTTTATTAAGTATGATCATGCCTAACTTTTGGAATTATCATTGCAAGTCTCTTTTCTCATCTCATCATTTAAGAACTGAGAAAGAAACTAGCTCAAGCATTAAGCTTTTGATTATCTGTCTATAATATTTAATGTACCTTAGGGTTAATTTTGTTTCTTACAGTCTTTTCTGGGAAGCAATTTGGGATGGTTTGCAATGTTAAAGGTGCTGTATATAGGAAGTTCTGGATGTTCCTTTAGCAAGAATAAACATGCAGAGCACATTCATCAGCTTAACACTGAGTTCTGGTAATTGGATGATCCATATCATTGTTGAGATTCCTTTCATGCCTTTTAAAGGTAATTTGCTCAAATGTTCTCAGATGTGTAAAGATGTCATATCATATTTCAAACCTAAACTGTGCAGGGGCGAAGATCTCCAGCTGCTCCATTACAATACGTCCATTGTATTCAACTATTTGGCTCTGGAAGACTAAAGCAGAGCTGCAGTGAATTCATCTTTTCCATAATGTTCTGTCTTGACTAATCTAAAACTAACCTGAGGGATGCAAAGGTTGTGAGTCCAATCTCGCACTATTACCATATCTGGGCAGACATCAATCTCGCACTATTACCATATCTGAGCAGACATCAATCAAATAGCATTCTGTTGGTCGTTTGCTGTCATTCATCCAAGCTACTTGGTGTGACCAGGGCCTATGATGTGTTCAAAAGATATTACCCGTCAGGTCCAATCTAACTTTTTCTTTCAAGGTAGAGTTTTGAAATTGGCCACCCTTTTGGGACTTCACAGCTTCTACCTTAAAATTATCTAAGTGTTCACTGACTAGAAATTACTTCTTGTATCACCTGAAGCACCCAGCCAGTGAGCTGACACCTCCAAGAGCAATGATGTCATCTGTCTGGGAAGAGATCATCACCCCTAATCGCTAGGAGGTATCTCAATTGGGTTATGAGACACGCCTGAAACTGATTGAGAGGTGTTTAAAACCAATGGCTGCATCTACCAGTTCTTCAGTTCTGATACTTGCTCTGCTTGTTAGAATTGATGTCTGGAGTTAATCATTCTTTATGGAATTACTTACTTGTGTCGGTACTGTGAAAAGACTTACCTGGGATCTAGCCTGTGGAAAATCTCCCTTTGTTTTGTGAACTGACTTGCCTGATTTTCTCCTGAAGGGTTGGATTTTGTGAGACAGCTTATATGAAGCCTTTTTGTTATATTCTCTGTGAACTCTTGTTGACTGAGTATTTTAGTTCAAATCTGAACAAGTGAATATGGCAAGACAGTTGTATTAAGTGCCTCAGACTATTGAAGTAAAGTTTGAAGTCATTTGACCAACACCATTGCTGTCTCTCTCTGCAATTGTGCTCAGACCCACTCACAACAAAACTGAGCCATACTTTAGTGCAGTAGACAATGGGAACTTCTGAGTGGCACTCAACAATCTGGGGACTTTCCTGAGTACACAACAAGACCAAGTACAGCAGCTTGTAGCTAGCCTTGCACAGGTGACCAAGGCAGTCCAAGACTAGAGTCCAACTACCTCCAATGCCCCAGCTCCAACTACTGCCACACTTCTGGCCCCACGAGCGATGTACTATGGCAACCAGCTCATCAGTCGCTGACTCCAGAGAACCTCTGCCAACTTGCTTTGATGGCTTCCCAGAGGCCTGTCATGGCTTTGTGACCCAGCATTCTCATTTTTGAGCTGCTGAAGATCTACTTCCCAACACAGAAGGCCCAGGTCGCTTACATGATCTCACTTTTTTTTCCAGGCGGGTGCTTGAGTGGGCAGCCACTCTCTGGGAGCAACGGACTGCATATATGACAGTTGGGAGACTTTCACCACCTTGCTATGCCAGGTCTTTCACCACCCCATCAGTGGACAAGAAGCAACATGGAGGTTCTGATGCACCATCAATAACTTTCGGAGATGGGAGGCAAAAGATAGGCTTTTATTAGCTGCAAACATGACCACAACACCTTGGAGACTGAGGGAGGAGCAGTGCCTCCAATCACCTTTATACAGGGGTCTGTGGGAGGAGCCACAGGAGCAGTCAGCAGGGGGGGCATGTCCAGACAGGTATACCCAAAGTTTACCACAGGTTGATGAATCTGAGATGGGGATCCTGCTCAGTGGCAGACTACACCATTGAAGTTCGCACTCTGGGAACCTGAGAGCCTTAGGAATGATAAGGCCTTTCTCATAGCTTTTTATAATGGGCTGCCTGAAACAATGGATGGGCTGGCTATTTGTGTCTGGGGGGATTATCTAAAACAGAATGACAGGCAGAGAGAGTGGGCTTGGGAGCCTACCACCTAGCACCCTTTGAGGTCACCCCCAGCTCGGACCGTTCAGTCTGAAGAAGAACTGATACAGCTGGACCATTCCCACCTTTCTTGAGAGGAACAGGAACAGAGGAGACGTGAGGGGAAGTGCCTTTACTGTGGGAGTCTGGCCACTTTCCCAGCCGGTGTCCAGAACTGCAGGGAAAAGCCAGGTTTCACCAGAAGGGTGAGGGGCTCTGGCGAGTGGATCAGTGAGAATGTCTAGATCCCTCACACATCTACAGTTGGACTCAGGTGAGGCATAGAAGAATGGGCCAGACTCTGAGCACTAGTGGATTCAGCTGCAGAAGAGAACCCTGTGGACCTCACCCTGGCAAGGCAGCTCAACCTGCTCATTAAACTGAATCCCCACCCTCCTTCTGTCTAAATCTTAAATGGGCACCTACTGGGATCTGGAAGGCTCGAATACATGACCAGACTTGTCGTATTGACAGCTGGAAATCACTCCAAACTGATCTCATTGTTTTAGTAGATTTTTCAAAAGATCTCCTAGTTTAGGTTACCTGTGGCTTCATGCTCATGGTTCCCAGTTTGCCTGGTCTGAGGGAAGGCTGCTTTCATGGGGGCCAGACTTTCACAAAGGTCCCTCCTGGCCTCTCTATTGGGAGGAACAGAGAAGGGAAAATGACGAAGATGACATCAGTATAAAGAAGAGGGATATGGACAAGATGGTGAAGTTGATGAAGATGATGATCCAGCCACTGAATTGGACACACAGAGGTCATGTCTTGGGGAGTCTGAAGAGCCCAAGGTACCAGAACCAAATCTTAACTTGGCAGAAGTTTTTTTTTTCCCCCAAAGGCTAAGGCCTGATCCCTGCCTCTGCACAGGCCCTATGATTGTGCCATTAACTTGCTACCCAGAGCCATGCCCCCTAGAGGTTGGTTATACACACTCTCCATTCCTGAGACTAGGGCAATGGTGGAGTATATTAATGAGGCATTACAGAATGGACTCATTCAGCTCTCAATTTCACCAGCCTCTGTAGGTTTCTTTTTGTTTCTAAGAAAGATGGAGGGCTGAAACCCTGTAATAAACAGGGGCTAAACAGGGTCATGTTTAAGAATAAGTATCCCTTTCTGCTCATGTCAACTGCCTTTGACCTTCTCAGAGGGGCCATGGTCTTCACCAAGCTAGACTTCTGTAATGCCTTCCACTTGATTCATAAAAGGGATGAGGATAAATGGAACTGCTTTTAGCACCCCGAGCAGCCACTATGAATATCTGATCATGCCTTTTAGGTTGTTAAAGTGCCCCGTCCAGTTGCTTTCTCAGGCCTTTATGAACAATGTTCTTTGCAATAAGGTGAGCTTGTCAGTCTTTGTATACCTTAATTACATCCTGGTTTTCTCTAGAAGTACATCACTCCATGTCTGGCAGGTTTTATGGCATCTACTGGAGAATCAGCTATATGTCAATTTGGAGAAATGTGAGTTTTATGTGTCTCATACTTAATGTTTGGGGTTTTGCATCTCACCTGCAGGTGTGCATGGATCCTGCCAATGTCCATGTCATTCTCAACTGGCTCCAATGCTCATCTCTAAAACAAGTCCAACAGTTTGTGGGGTTCTAAAATTTTTATAGATGCTTCTTCTGGGATTTCAGCTCCGTTGTGGTCCCAGTAACAGCACTCACCTGTGGCACCAGAGCTTGTATCTAGTGGAATCCTACAGCCCAGGAAGCATTTGCTACATTGAAGACCTAGTTCACTTCTGCTCCCATTCTGGCACACCCTGAACCCACTCAACCATTCATCGTGGAGGTGGATGCCTCTGATGTGGGAGTGGACGGATTATTGCTGCAAAGCTCTGCGGTGGACAGTAAGACTCACACTTGTGCCTTCATCTCCCAGAAGTTTTCACCCACAGAACAGAATTACAGAATTACTGTATTGGTGACAGGGAGCAGTTGGCCATCAAACTTGCCCTGGAGAGAAGGCACTGGCTGGAGGGAGCAGCCCATTCCTTCTAGGTCATGAAAGATTATAAGAACCTACAGTAATTGAGGCCAAGTGACTCTGACTTCTATCATTTCAGATTTCCCCCTCCCCCTCCTACTTTCACATCTCTTACTATCTTTTCTTTCAGTTAATCCTGAAGAAGGGTCTCGGCCTGAAACGTCGACTGTGCTTCTTCCTATAGATGCTGACTGGCCTGCTGCGTGCCACCAGCATTTTGTGTGTGTTGATTAAATCCACACCGGCCTAGGTAGGCTCTGTTCTTCAACAAGTTTGAGTGTGTTCTTGCCTATCGACCAGGATCTAAGAATACGAAGACAGACGCATACTCACACCAACTTGATTTGTCTGCCAGGGAGCCTAGGATTGAGAAAATTACCTCTCCTGCTTGGGTGGTGGGACAAGTACAGCTGTCATGGAGGACTTAATCCTGTAGGCCCAACAGGTAGCTCCTGACCCAGCTAGGGGCCCACCAGGATGCCTCTATGTTCCAGCTACTGTTCACCATGAGCTGCTGAAGAGTTTAGAGGATGAGTGGGTTCATCGGATGTCATTTCTGGTGGCCTCAGATGAGGAAGGCTGTTACTGGGTACATTTGGGCTAGCACAGTCTGCTCTACCTAGAAGACCCCCACACAAATTCCAGTTAGCCTCCTGCATCTGTTGCTCATTCTGCAGTGTCCTTAGTCCCATGTGTCTCTGGATTTCATCAGCTGTCTTCCCTTGCACTGCTACCCCCCACACCCCAGTCAGATAACACAGTCATCTTAGTCTGTTTTTCTGAAGATGTGCATTTTGTTTTGCTATCCAACTTCCCCTCAGCCAAGGGGACAGCAGACATGGTGATGACAGAGGTTGTGTGATATAGAATTCTGGAGGACGTCATGTCAGATCAGGGCCTTCAGTTTGCCTCCAGGTTTTGAAAGCCCTTTTTCTCACTGTTTAACACTTCAGAGTTTGTCCTCGGGTTTCCATCTTCAGTCCAATGGGCAAACCGAAAGGATCAATCAGGAGCTGGAGAAGTACCTGCACTGTTTCACCTCAGACAACCCAGGTCTTGGAGCTCAATGCCTTTGTGAGCAGAAGTGGCCCACAATCAACTGGTCAATGCATCAACGGTATGTCAGCCTTTGAAGTCCAATATATCTTCGTTCCTCCATTTTTTTTCCCGAGACAGCAGCCAGAGATTGCTATTCCTTCTGCCAGGCCAGAAATGGCAAGGTGCAGGAGGGCCTGGAGAGAAGCCCACACAGCTGTACATCAGCACACCAACAGCACCAATCCAACCATAGACATAGAATGGCTCCCTCCTTCCAACCTCGTCAGCAGGTATTGTTGTCTATGCGGCATCTACCCCTCCACACAGAGTCCAAGAGGCTTTCTCCCTGCTATGTTGGAACTTCAAAGCTAGTGAGAAGAGTTAACCAAGGGCTTATCAGCTGGCCCTGCCAAAGTCATTCCTGGTGAGATCTGTTTTTTCATGTCTACCTACTTAAAGCAGTTTTCACCTCTCCTCTATCTCCTCCTGTTCCCCTGCCTCCACCCTCATGTTTGTTGCAGGCAGTCCTGTCTACACTGATCGGAAGCTGCTTAACTCATGCCAGGTAGGCCAGGTCATCCAATATCTTGTGGATTGGGAATGCTACAGTTCTGAGGAATGTACCATCTCATCACATCTTGGACCCATCCCTCATTAGAGATTTCCATTGGGATCACCCGGACTATCCTCGGCTGCCTGGAGTCAGCCATAGGGTAGGTGCTGTAACACATGAAGCACTCAGCAGGCGATGCTGACACCTCATTGAGTAATGATGTGATCTGCCTGGGTGGAGATCCTCATCCCTGATCACTGGGAGGTATCTCAACTGGATTACAGAACACACCTGAGACTGATTGAGAGGTGTTTAAGGCTGGTGCCTGCATCTACCACTTGCTCAGTCTTGATCCTGGCTCTGCTTGCTAGGATTGACTACTGGAGTTAGGCATTCTCTGTGGAACTACTTACCTGTGTGTCGGTGCTGTGAAAAGACTTACTTGGGATCAAGCCTGTGGTAAAACTCCCTTTGTTTTGTGGACTTGCCTGATTTTTCTCTTGAAGTGTTGGATCTTGTGAGACAGCTTATCTAAAGCCTTTTTGTTATATTCCCTGTGAACTCTTGTTGCCTGTTGTGGTTGGAATCTGAACAAGAATATGTGGCAAGATAGTTACACTAAGCACCTCCCACTGTTCAGCGAAGTTTGAAGTCATTTGGCCAACACTGTCATTGTCTCTATCTGCAACTGTGCTCAGACCCACCCACATTGCTTACACTTTTATCACTTGTTTTAATGTGTATGCCTATTGGCATGGAATTTAATCCATTTACTAAACTGTTTTATCCAATTGTGTTTACTTACAAGCATGTTTATATGACTGAAAACTCAAATTAATGAAAGACACAGGCTGTTGGTTTACATTTAATGTAGTTCTATCAGCTTCATTCTTATGTCAACAGTATATCCATTTCAGGTTCTGTCAACAGTAATTACACCAAGTACCCAATGTTTTGTGTTTCTGCTTTCCATTAAACTTTAAAGGGCAGAAATTTGTATTATTACTTTATTAGTTTACTTTTTAATATGTATCTTCAGACATACTACATCCTGAACACCTACTCATTTAGCTAAGGCAATGAACATGTAAACATAATCTCAAGTCTCCAACTATAAATTTCATACCAGTTCCCAAGGGAACACACTTGAAGGAGCAGATCTTCATCCTTAATCAGAGAGATATTTGCTTCTGGATCAAAGTTTCAATGACTTCACAGTAAATTCTTGACTGTTCAACTGCTTCCCATAAAAAAGATTTTTTTTTTAAATCTCACACCGTGGAGGTGAGTGTGAAGTGGTTGATGGAGTGGTTAACTGCCTAAAAGGCTGTGACACAATCATTCCTTCTGTAATTAGAAGCATCCATTTAACCTGTTGATACTGGACTGGCACCAGAATATGAGGTGGGTGTATATATTCCTTTACCACTGGATTAGTAAATCTCCTACCTTACCTAGTTGGAATGGTCAGGAATGGAAGGCAAAGGCTTCAGTTTGTGATTCAAAGAAGCCTGAAGGTTGACACCACTGGTTTCAGGAATGGCTCCTTTCCTATAACCATTGGGTTCTTTAGACAATACGCACAATCCTAATGCTACACCGGTAATTGAAGACATCAGACCACATCCTGCACTACCGTGGGCTTCTGACTGTTGTTATTGTGCAGTAATTTCTTGTTTTGTTTTGCCTTGCCTTTTTTCACTGTCTGCTATAATTTATATATCTTTTATGTGTAGCTTATTCTGTCTGTTGTCTGAATCAACGTTCCTGTAATGCATGATGTATTTCACTGTAACTGTGCATGTGACAATAAACTTGTGAAAATAAGCCCTTTGGCTTAAAATTGAATCAAAAGCACATTCTAATCATGAAGCTAACCCAGGTAACAATGGGAGGTAACATTTTATAAAAATCATGTCCTACACATGGAAAAGGCACATACTTGTATAGATTCTTCAAAGCTGCAGCATGCCCTTGATATGTAATTAAAGCTATTGAAAAGCTCCCAAAAACTGCATCGTTTTTAAGGAACTATGTGTCGAAAAGAGCCACCTAATTCTGAATGGCCTGGCACTGCTGCTAAAAGCAATTCTAGCTTTAATAATGTATTGAATTTCCACAAAATGAAACACATGAACTGAACGCTCTATGGTTAAAACAATGCAGAGAGGATTTTGACTTGGATTTTACTGCCAGCTCAGTCATTATTCATCTTTTTATATCTCCCTGATGATCAGCTCCTCTACCTTTCCCCAAATGCAACCTCATCCTGATTTACTTGCAGCTGAGACATAAGATAAAGCATATGCTGGAACGTGGAGCTGCACACAAAATACTGGAGGAACCCAGCAGGTCAAGCAGCATCTATGAAGGTAAAAGGACAGCCATCTGTTCAGGTCGAGACCCTTCCTCTGGTCTGGATCATCTCCATCAGATAATCAGATCCAGTCTCCATACACTAGGTGCCGTCTGACCTGCTGAATTCCTCCAGCATTTTGTGTGACATTTGCAACTAATCGTGTAAAATAACCTTTCAGTTTTCCTGAGCCTTCAGCTTCCCCCTACCCTAATGACTGACATCTTGTCTGATCAATGGCAGCCTGCCAACATTGTGTTGTGAGACCCAATCACAAATCTAGTTTGGGATGCCCATGTGCCTTCATTAGGATAATTAAATTACATTGCTGACCATCTGTCCGATACACTTCCAAAACAAAAATATAAATCTCAGGATTTGTAGGATTCCCACAGCATTCAAGAAAAAAAAAACATAATTTTAGTGAAACACTTTGAATGCTACTGGGTTAGTTTTATTCAGAAAATGATCTCCTCCTCTTACTGAGCACATAATATCAAGGGAATAACCAAACAATTACATTACTAAATTTTCTACAAAATAACAAATTATCTATAAAATAAGAGAACTATACAAATATTTGGTGTATATTTAATGTGGCAAGGAAAGAGTGGAGTGGATTTACATAGTAATTATCAAACAGACCAGTACTGAAGACAGAAAGCATCAACTACCTGAAAGTTGAATGAGGCACTGATTATGTGAAATGGTGGAAGAGGAGTATATTAGATTAATTTATTGGATTGTAGTCAATCAGAAGTATGATGGAATAATAAGGGACTTTTAAGGGCAGATGGAAGACTCACAGATCAAGGTTCAACAACAACTTCTTCCTCATGGCCATCAGATTTTTTGAACCAACTTGAAAAGCCCCAATTTTACCATGGAATATATTTCCCTCAACCTGTTATGTTAATTTCTGTTTGTTTTTTTTTTCTCATAAGTTATGTTTAACTTGTGTCAATTTATGTTCATGTCATTTATGTATGTCATGTGTTACCACTGCAAAAGCTAATTTTCATGGCATTTATACCCTGAGTATTTATGCCAGTGACACATATGCACTTTAAGCATATTAGCAAATGGTGGAAGAGCAAACATCAATCAAGTAACAAAGTGAAGATTTAGTACTAGAGGCAGAAGTATGTGAAACTAAATTACTAAATAAATATTTTGTATTTGTGTTTCTACAAAAGGAAAATTGTGTGAAATCAATGAAAAAGGAAGGGTGTGCTGCATTGCTAAATGAAATATAAGTAGATAATGTACAAACACAACAAAGGCTGAAAACTGTTAAACTAATAACTCACCTAGCCCATCTTCAGTTGATGAGGGATGTAGGGTTAGGAATAGAGGAGTGCCTGGCCACAGTCTTCCAAATTCCCTCAGAAACTAAGGTGGTGGAAAAGGGTTGAAGGATGATAAACATTGTACTCTGAAAGAGGTGGATGCAGAGTTCATGGAGGCATTAGTAATGATCCTTCAAGGATCACTAGATTCTGGAATGTTTCCAGAAGACGGGAAAATTGCAAATGTCACTCCATTCTCAAAGAAGGGAGAGAGACAAAAAAAGTGAACTATAGGCCAGTTAGTCTGATCTCAGCAGTTCAGAAGCTGTTGGAGTTGATTATTAAGGATGAGATCTCAGGGTACTTGGAGGCACATGATAAAGCATGGTTTCCTCAAGAGAAAATCTGGTCTGACAAATCTGTTGGAATTCTTTGAAGAAATAACAAGCAGGATGGACAAAGGTGAATCAGATGGTGTTGTAGACTTGGATTTTCAGGTAGGCCTTTGACAAAGTGACACACGTGAGGCTGCCTAACAAGCTACGAGCCCAAGGTATTACAGGAAAGATTCTAGCATGGACAAAACAATGGTTGATTGGCAGGATGCAATGAGTGGGAATAAAGGGATTGTTTTCTGGTCGGCTTCTGGTGACTAGGGGTGTTCCACAGGAGTCTGTGCTGGGACTGATTCTTTTCACATTATTTGTCAATAATTTGGATGATGGAATTGATGGTTTTATTGCAAAGTTTGCAGATGATATAAAGATAGGTGGAGGGGCAGGTAGTTTTGAGGAGGTAGCAAAGCTACAGAAGGACTTAGACATATTAGGAGAATGGGCAAAGAAATGGCAGATGGAATACAGTGTTGGGAAGTGTATGATCATGCACTTTGGTAGAAGAAATGAAAGGGAGAGAAAATGCAAAAAAACTGAGGTGCAAAGGGATTGGGAGTCCTTGTGCAGGATTCCCTAAAGGTTAATTGCAGCTTAAATCTGTGCTGAGGAAGGCAAATGCATTGATAGCATTAATTTCAAGAGGATTTGTATATAAAAAAAAGATGTAATGTTGAGACTTTATAAAGCAATAGTGAGGCCTCTCTTGGAGTATTGTGAGGAGTTTGGGCCCCTTATCATAGAAGAAATGTGCTGACACTGGAGAGAGTTCAAAGAAGGTTCACAAAAATGACTCCAAGATTGAACAGCTCGTCATATGAAGCAACTTTCTGCAGCTTTTTCCAATTCTGTGCAGTGGCCCCTCCATACCAGATGCTGATGCAACTAGTTAGAATGCTCTCTATGATACATTTGTAGACATTTTCTGGAGTCTTTTGTGACAAACCAAATCTTCTCAAATTCCAAATGAAATATAGCCACTGTCATGCTTTCTTTGCAATAACATCTATATGTTGTCCCCAGCATAAGGATAGATCTTCAGAGTTGATGGCAACCAGGAAGTTGAAATTGCTCACTCTTCAAGTTCCTTGTGTGTGTTAACTTGTCTTTCCCTTCCTGAAATCTCAATCAATTCCTTGGTCTTACTGATATTGAATGAAGGTTGCTGCATCACCACTCAACCAGCTGATCTATCTCACTCTTCTGTGTTTCTTCCTCACCACTTGACATCCTACCAGCAACAGCTGTGCAATCAGAAAACTTACAGATGATGTTTGAGCAAAGCCTAGCTACACAGTCATGGATATGGACAGAATAGAGTAGTAGGGAAGTACAATTCTTGTGGTGTGCCCATGTTGATTGCCAATAAACAGGAGATGTTATTTCCAATTCGCACGGACTGTGGTGCCCTGATGAAGAAGCCATGATTCTGTTGCAGAGTGAAATACAGAAGCCCAGGTTTTGCAGCTTGTTGATTAGTTCTGAGGGTATGATGGTGTTGAATGCTAAGTTATAATCAATAAACAGTAGCCTTACATAGATATTGCTTTTTCCTAGGTTGTCCAAGGCCAAGTGTACAGCCAATGAGATTGCATCCACAGTAGACCTATTGTTGTGATAGGGAAATTGCTGTGGGTCCAGCTCATTGCTTAGGTAGGAGTTGATTCTGGCAATGACTAACCTATCAAAGTAAGTCTTCACAGTAAATGTGACACATCAAGGTGATAGTGTTTGAGGCAGACTATTAGAGAAGTGCCACAATTAGATCTTGAGCTGTATACTGTGGTGAACTTCATATACCTGTTTGGACACCCCCCCTGCTGACTGCTCCTATGGCTCCTCCCACAGACCCCTGTATAAAGGCGATCGAGGCCTGAGCCCGGCCTCTCAGTCTCCAGGATGTAGTATGGTGGTCACTCACTGCTTGTTCCTTCTTCCAGTCAATAAAAGCCGATATCTCGCCTTTACGTCTCAGAGTGAGTTATTGATGGTGCATCATATACACAGAAGTATGGAACATGAAGTCATATTAAATCTACATAAAGGAACTGCAGTTTACGGCCAGTTAGTCTATTATGTCCGGATCTAGGCACAACACTGCAGAAAGTATGAGAAGGCTTTGAAGGTAATACGATGGGTCTGAGAAAATGGTTCCAGAGATAAGGCTTTGGAGTTATGTAGACGAAACAGAGAAGCTGAGGTGCACTTCTTAAAGGGTAGAAGTTGAAAAAGAGAATCAGTAAGATGGTATTTAAGATCACAATGGATTTAAATAAAGACTATGCTTATAATGTTAGAAAGACATAGATATAAGCTCAAAAGAATAAGAAGCAATACAAGTAAAAATGTAAGAAAATGGCCTTGTAGAGGCTATATAGTTCTTCATGTCTTCTCTGTCATTTTATAAAATCACAGAACTTCTACCACAAATCTGCTTTTTCATTCTAGCCCTAAATTCCACAGTTTGCTTCATGCCCTAATCCTATCCTAGCCAATCTTGATTGTACTCTTAATTTCAAAATAATCATAATAGCAACCCACACAAAATGCTGGAGGAACTGAGCAGGCCAGGAAGTATCTATAGAAAAGAGTACAGTCAACGTTTCAGACTGAGACCATTCGATAGTCCTGCAAATCCAGCATTTTACATGTGTTACTTGGATTTCCGGCTTCTGCAGATTTTTTTCTTGTTCATGATAGTCACCCTTGCCCTGTCAATGTGGGTTCAGCAGACAGGAGAAGCAGCATCTTCACTTTATTCATCCACTAAAAGTTTTACCTTTTTCAATGACATCACCTTTATATTGAAATACATCAGCAGACAGATTGGTGAATACAGATTCAACAGTATCATTTACCTTTGTAAAACTACAGAATACTGGAAAGGGAAATATAGCTGTTCCACCTGAAAAATATGGTCTGATATGCCAGGCTACTGTTTATAAACTTCAGTTCAGCATTCAACACCATCATACTCTGGAAACTGGTGGGGAAACGGTCCTTGCTGGGTCTTAACACCTCCCTTTAAAATCGGATACCGGACTTCTTAATAGTAAGGCCACAGACAGTCTGTATGGGCAGCAATATCTCTCGTGCCATTACGCTGAGCACTGGTTCTCCTAAGGCTGTGTGCTCAGCCCACCCCTGTTCACACTGCTGATGCACAATTGTGTTGCAGGATCCAGCTCAAAACATGTCATCAAGTTTACAGATGACACAATAATGGTTAGGCTTATCAAGAATGATGACGAGACAGAGTATAGAGAGGGAGGTAAGTGGGTGGTGGATTGGTGTGAGAAGAACAACCTAAGCCTGAGAAATCACGGAGGACTTCAGGAGGGTGAAGATAAACCATCCCCCTCTGTGAATACATGGCTTCTCAATAGGGAGTTACGTGCACCAAGTTCCTGAGAGTACACATCATGGACAACCACACCTAATCCCTTAATGTCACCTCCCTGAACAAGAAGGCTCGGCAGCACCTCCACTTCCTAAAAGGTTTGAGGCAAGCAAGGTTCCTAACCCCATCTTAACTGCACTTTACAAGAGCACATCTGAGAGCATCCTGACAAATTGCATCTCCATTTGATATGGAAGCAGTTGAGCATTGGTCCAGAAGTCCCTACAAAGGGCAGTGAAAACAGCTGAGAAGATCATAGAAGTCTCTCTACCATCCATCAGGGACATTTATCAGGAGCACTGCATATGCAGGACCCTTAGTATTATTAAGGATCACACTCATCCAACCAGCGGCCTCTTTAACTTTCTACCATCAGGCAGGAGACCACAATGCATAAAAACAAGAATGGTCAGGATGAGAAACAATTCCTTCCCTCAGGCTTCTGAACTCCTGAATACGATGTATTCGGGAGTGTCACTGATTAATGTGTCCTGTACCTTACAATATTAAATATTAATGCACTTTAGTTTGTTATTTATGTGTGATTCATCTATAGAATTTATCCTTAACTTCATGAGTTATCATGTGTTATGAGTGTTAAATGGTTTACACTCTGCTTTGAAGAAACATTGTCTTATTTCTATACATTATATGGTTATTTACATTATATAAATGTATGTAGTTAAATGACAATAAACTTCACTTGACTGGACAGCAGGTAGATGCTGGAATATGGAGCAGCACTCAGGAATATGGAAGAACTCAGAACATCAGAAAATGGAGAAAAATTAACTACTGATGTTTCAGGGACATATGCAGAAGATGGGGAGTGTATGACTGCAAAGATCATTCTTCGAAAGAGTACTTGGAAGTTCAGTGGAATTAAAATCTTTTTGCTGTCTGCACTGATTTAGGATTCTTGCATTCCTATTAAAATATCAGGCAATAATACTAATTCTAATATAATAAAACTAATTCTATTAACTTACCAATTCTCCAACTAAATGAAAGTTGTGGCTTCATTAAATCACTGGTATGACAGTCAAAGGTCTAATTTAATGTTGGAGAAATGTATACAATATACATCCTGAAATGGTTTTTCTTCACAAACATCCATGAAAACAGAGAAGTGCCCCAAGGAATGCACAAGAGTTAAAGGTGAGTACCCCAAAGTCCCTCCCCGTTCCCCCCTCCCGCAAGTAAGTGGCAGCAAGCAACGATCCCTCCTCTCCCCATCAGCAAAAAAAAGTGCATCGGTACCATCACCGAGCCCAAGCATGTGCTAAGCAATAGCAAAGTTAGCCCAGAGGCTTCACATTTCAGCTGACATTCAACAAACCACAGGTTCTCTCTCTCCCTAATAAGGGAGAGGGAGGTGTCCCCCATTTTCACAGAGAGCAGGTGACATAACAACAACCCACTGATTTATGATGTTAAAAATCCATTTCAGCACTTTTTTCAAGCTCTGTGTCCGAAGATCGCAAAGACTTCGGGTCTTCGAGCCCAAAGCCAAAGATTTTCCGGCCTCCCCAATGACATACGAGTCTCCTGCTGTGACACCGACCCTCAGTCCACCTGTCTCCAGAGTGCTGAAACCTTAGGCTTCCAAACACGATCGAGAGTCTCAGGCCAAACCCTTGGCATGTTGAATAACGGCCAGTCGTGGAACCCTGAGAATGGGTCCCATTCCCACAAAGAACCAAAGCCTGCGTGTAACTCCAGGTCAGGATCTTTAAAAGATCACAGAAAGGGAAAAATAAAGATATTAAAGGGGGAAATAGAGCTGTTTCTGAAGATGCAAACAAAGGAGTCGCCTAAGCTCCACCTTCCTCCTAAGTTTCATCTCACAATTAAACCAGGGTAAGTTTTATTTGTGTTATTGCATCCTGCTGGCAAGTGGGAGTTCACTTACACCTTCGAATATGGTTTAGCTGCTCTACTTTCTTGATATCCCAGGCCCACTGAATAATACATAAATCCTAAATTGTGAACATAATTATAAGATGTTATTGTATAATAAAAAATAACCGATTACGTAAAGATAACATATTGTTGGAATATCAGATTAGGGTTCCCTTGTATAAATCACTTGAGGATTGCTTTAGTCATTTGTAACATTTTAAAGTACTTTATTCTGCTGCATCTTTTTAAGTTGAGCCTCATCATTCTTGTTATTCCTCTGCATAGTCAGTTTTCATGTAAATACTTTTCACAATGCTAATTACAGTATATCCATAGAGATGATAATGAAGATGCTGGGGGTTAAATTCAGCTCTTAACACTCGTAGTTTAGTCATTTTACAACAATATAGTATTTCAATGCGAATTGTAAAATCCAAAAATAACATTATGTATTTATTAAGACTCAGAAAGAGCCATTTATTCCATTGGATTTACATTTTCTCCAAGCAGAGAAGTCACCTTCAGTTCCACAGCCTCTCTAACATATTTGCTTTTACCTACCCATAAATTCTCCTTTGATTCTTTTGTCATTGTTGGATCTCTGTTTATTTACTGAATCCTTGGGTTCTTCCAGGAGTCGAAATTGACAAGTGGTCTTCAATCTTAATGATATGTTTTTAAAAAAAGTACAAACAAACATACAAATACTAGACAAAACTAAATAAAGAAGCTAAGATGAATGAAAAACAGTCAGAAGTCAAAGATAAAAGAAAAGGAAAGATGGCACCTCTGAAAAATCCATTACCTTTTATAATCTAGATTAAAGCTATTCATTAGATAAGAATAAACCAATCAATGGTTGCACAAAGATATCACATGAGTGATGTGCTAATAGTTAGCTAATGAAAAATGATAAAGTTGATTAACCATTAGTTTAATTGTTACACACACAAAATGCTGGTGGAATGCAGCAGGCCAGGCAGCATTCTTAAGGAGAAGCGCTGTCGACATTTCAGGCCGAGACCCTTCGTCAGGACTAACTGCTATATAGTTTAATTGCTATACATTTTTCTGTCAGTAAGTGGGAATGAACATACCGTGAAAAATACATGAGTCTGTTAAAAAGTACACAGGATTAAACTACAACTTTAGTCTTACATTAATTCATCTTATAAAAGATGTTAAAAGCAGTGGATTCCAAAATCATCTAACGACATTCAGTGGTAAATTACATTAGGCAATTAAGCAACTAGAACAATATTGGCGGAACCCCAATGACATCATATTGATGCAGAGGTTTGTAAATGAACATATGACTCAAATCAACTGGCATGCAACATTATTTCAGGCCATCACTGCCTTTTTAAAACTGCACATTTGAGCAAATCATCTGTGTTAACATAAAAGTTGAGCACAGATTAAACAAAGTGAAGGTTCCCTAGCAAGCAATATTTACAGGGAATATGGATTACTTGTGTATTAGTCAGAACATAGAGCATAGAAACTTACAGCATGTACAGGCCTTTTGACACATGATACTGTGCCATAATTGTATTTATTTATTTAGCAATACAGCATAGAGTATGGCCCTTCCAGCATTTTAAGCCCTGCTGCTCCAGCATCCCCTGACCAACCCGATTTGGACTGTTTGAAGAAATTGTAGCACCCAGGGAAAACCCACACATTCCACAGGGGGACATACAGACTCCCTACAGAGGGTGCCAGAATTGAACTTCCCTCACACATACCCCTCCATTGCTATTATCCCTGTCCCTATTTAAGAGACTCTTAAATGTCCCTAAAGTACGTATCTCCATCTACCACTACACCTGATAGTGTGTTTCATTCACCCACCACTCTGTATAAAAAAAGTTACTGTTGACATTCTTACTATGCTTTCCTCCAATCATCTTAAAATGATACCCCTCTTATTAGCCATTTCCATCTCTGGGCCATTTAGTCTGACATCAGTGGTTGGGAAGACGTTGGTGTCGATTAATAGGATGAGGTCTCAAGGTACTTGGAGACACATGATAAAATAGACCATAGTCAGCATGGTTTCCTCAAAGAAAAATCTTGCCTGACAAATCTGTTTGAATTTTTTGAAGGAAAAACAAGCAGGCGAAACAAAGGTGAATGGGTTGATGTTGTGTACTTGGATTTTCAGAAGGTGTTCGACAAGGTGCCACACATGAGGCTGCTTAACAAGCTACAAGCCCATGATATTACAGGCAAGATTCTAGCATGAGTAAAGCAGATGATACTAAGGTAGGTGGCATTGTGCATAATGAAGTATGTTTTCAAAGCTTGCAGAGATTTAGGCCAGTTAGAAGAGTGGGCTGAACAATGGCAGATGGAATTTAATGCTGGTAAGTGTGAGGTGCTACATTTTGGTGGGAATAATCCAAATAGGACTTGCATGGTAAATGGTAGGGCATTGAAGAATGCAGTAGAACAGAGTGATCTAGGAATAATGGTGCATAGTTCCCTGAAGGTGGAATCTCACGTGGATAGGATGGTGAAGAAAGCTTTTTGGTATGCTGGCCTTTATAAATCAGAGCATTGAGTATAGGAGTTGGGATGCAATGTTATAATTGTACAAGGCATTGGTAAGGCCGAATTTGGAGTATTGTGTACAGTTATGGTCACTGCATTATAGGTAAGATGCTAACAAAATAGAGAGAGTACAGAGAAGATTTACTAGAATGTTACCTGTGTTTCAGCACCTAAGTTACAGGGAAAGGTTGAACAAGTTAGGTCTTTATTCTTTGGAGCATAAAAGGTTGACGGGGGACTTGATAGAGATATTTAAAATTATGAAGGGGATAGATAGAGTTGACGTGGATAGGCTTTTTCCATTGAGAGTAGGGGAGATTCAAACAAGAGGACATGATTTGAGAGTTAGTGAGCAAAAGTTTAAGGGTAACACGAGGGGGAATTTCTTTACTCAGAGAATGGTAGCTGTTTGGAACGAGCTTCCAGTAGAAGTGGTAGAAGCAGGTTCAGTATTGTCACTTAAAGTAAAATTGGATAGGTATATGGACAGGAAAGGAATGGAGGGTTATGGGCTGAGTGTGGGCCCGTGAGACTAGGTGTGAGTAAGTGTTCAGTATGGACTAGAAGGGCCGAGATAGCCTGTTTCTGTGCTGTAGTTATTATATGGTTATAAAGCAATGCCTGATTGGAAGGAGGCAAAGAAAGGCATAAAGGGAGCCTTTTCTGGTTGGCTGCCAGTGACTAGTGGTGTTCCACAGGGGTCTGTGCTGGGACCTGTTCTTTTTTATGTTATATGCCAATTATTTGGATGATGGAACTGATGGATTTGTTGCAAAATTTGCAGATGGTATGAAGATAGGGAGAGGGGCAGGTGGTTTTGAGAAAGTAAAGAGGTTCCCAGAGGATTTAAACAGATTCTGCGAATAGGCAAAGAAAAGGCAGGTGGAATAGTGTGGGAAATGTATGGCTATACATTTTGGTAGAAGAAATAAAATATTTGACTATTTTCTGAATGGAGGGAAAATACAAAAAAATGAGATGTGAAGGGTTTTGGGAGTCCTTGTGCAGGATTTGCTAAAGGTTAATTTGTAGGTTGAATCTGTGGTGAGGAAGGCAAATGCAATGTTAGCATTTATTTCAAGAGGGCTGGTATATAAATCAAAGGTGTAATGTTGAGACTTTATAAAGCTCTAGTGAGGCCTCACTTGGAGAATTGTGTGCAGCTTTGGGCCTCTTATCTGGGAAAGGATGCACTGAAACTGGAGAGTGTTCAAAGAAGGATCACAAAAAATGATATCAAGAGTGAATGGCTGTCATACAGGGGTGTTGTATCAGGTCCCAAATGCAGGACACAGACACTGCAGTGCTAAGAACATTGCAGAACAAGGGACTGGGAACAAGGAGCCTGGGATGGACTCCAAGCTCAAGACTGTACAAGGACCCAGAACCTGGGTCTTGCCTCAGGCTCGGACCCTCAAAAACCAGGTGAAGACATGACCAGGCTTGGCTAGAAGCTTGGGGTCTTGAGGCTTGGCTAGAGGCTTGAGGCTGGGGTCAAGGCCTGGCTGGAGGCTTGAGGGCAGACTAGGAACTGTACATAAACACAGAGCCAGGACTTCTCCTTCAACAAGTCAGGACTCATCTTTCACTCCACACCAAGATGGGGCAGGACCATCCATCAGGTAACAGCAGAACAGCCAGACTTACCCAACAGAGGCAAAGACAAGACAAACAGATTCCTCCCACAGGGCAACAGCAGAGTGGCCTGACTTACCCCACAGAGGCAAGGACAAGACAAGACAGATTATCCCACAGGGCAAGGACAGGAAGAGAAACACCAATGAACAACAGACAATTCCATCTCTGCATCAGGACTGCTCCAAGTAGCCATTACAGCCAGCAACCTTGGCTGGCTACAGAAACAACCAGATCCCTACCTAGCTCAGAGTGGCTGACAGGCACCCAGCTGGCCCAGGAAACAGCCAGATCAATACCACAATGACAGCTCCAGCTACTGATAGCAAGGCTCCAAGAAGCAATGGTTCTAAAGATGGCAAGTGGCCATACCAGCCTTCCACCAGCCATTTGCTCCATGAGACTCTTGTCAGGGAAACTTGACAATACCATAACCTGCCCACCCCCTCCCCCAATCCCAGGGCCACTTATATTCCCAACCAACAAGATGAGCATCAGGTGCTTATGGTTTAGTCTAACTGAAACAAGGGACAGCCAGAGGACCCAGTGTCCGGAGCCCATGGACCAGAACACGGACCCTGGACTGGACCACGACAATGGCTTGTGATATGAAGTATGTTTGATGGTTCTGCGCCTGTATGCACTAGAATTCAGAAAAATGAAGGTGACCTCATTTAAAGCTATTGAATGGTAAAAGGCCTTGATTGAGTGAATGTGGGGAGGATGTTTCCTATGGTGGGAGAGTCTAAGAGCAGAGGACACAGCCTCAGAATCGAATGGCATCCTTTTAGATCGGAGATGAGGAGGAATTTCTTCAGATTCAGATTCAGTTTATTGTCATTTAGAAACCACAAATGCAATGCAGTTAAAAAATGAGACAACGTTCCCCCCAGAATGATATCACAAAAGCATATGACAAAACAGATTACACCAGAAAATCCATGTAATGTTTGGCAATCCCCAATCCAGAGTCCGGAGAGGCTGCTGCATATTAATATCGTGCTACCGTCTAGCACATTCCCCGGAAAGGAGCTCCAAATCGACCAGATAAACAAGACCAAAAACTAAAGCTACAGGACCTGCACAAAACCACATAATTGCAACATATAGTTACAACAGTGCAAACAATAGCATAATTGATAAAAAAAACAGACTATGGGTACAGTAAAAATAGTCCAAGATGTTAAAGGACTGTAAGTTCAAAAGAAATCACCACAGTTTCCACAAGTCCCCAGGGTCCCAACAGACACGCCGGCAGCAGAAGGGTGTACCCCTGCTATGGACTTCCAAGGCGCTGCCCGACTCAGCCTCACAGATGCAGCACACAATGGAAGCTCCGTGGAAACCAGCCTCACAGACGCAGCACACACCACAAACGACCCGAGTCCATCGAAAGGACATCGTGTCCGTTGAACCTCCGAGCCGATGACCATCCCCTCCGGCACAGCTTCTCCGAGCTCCATCCTCTGCCGAGCGTATTAAGACGGCCCCGCCAATGGCCATCGGCAACGTAACGCCAAGGACTGGGGGCCTGTTCTTCCCAGCAGTGTCCTGGACCTCACAGCAGCAGCAGCAATGATGAAAGTCATCCTGGATTTTCCCAATGTTTCTCCATGCTTCCACGTCCGTTTTCAATCGATTATGATTGCACACGGCACCCCACTTCACAAATAACAGATAATCAGTTCCAGAGTGGCCACTGCAAGCAGCGTCGCGCCGCCATCTTGGATCTTGGAAGAAAGTGGTGAATCTGTGGAATTTTTTGCCACAGGCAGCTGCAGACTCCAAATCTTTGTCTATTGAAGGTAGAGGTTGACAGGTCCTTGATTGGTCAGGGCGTGAAGGAAGACATGGAGACGGCAGAAAATTGGGGCTGAGAGGAACTGGATCAGCACGATGAAATGGCCAAGCAGACTTGAGTTAAATGGCCTAATTCTGCTCCTATATCTTATGGGCTTATGGTCTTATTACCTATGCATTTTATCATCTTCTGCACATTGGTCAAGTTGTCTCTCATCTTCCTTTACTCAAAAAAGAAAAGCCCTAGTTCGCTTAACTATCCTCATAAAATATATTCTCCAATCTGTACTAAAATCCATATACACTACCTCCACTATTCTGTTTTCATCAATGTATTTTGACCTCAAGGAATTCAGTTAGGCTCGTAAGGCATGACCTGCTACTCACAAGGCCATGCTATTTCTGATCAGATTATACTACTCCAAATGATTATAAATCCTGTCTCTTCCTCCAATAACTTGCCCACCTCTGAAGCAAGATTCATTGGCCCATAATTCCCAGGGGTATCCCTACTCTCTTTCTTGAACAAAGAGATAGCATTTGCCACCCTCCGATCATCTCGTACTACTCCTTTGGTCAGTGCAGATGGAAAGAACATCGCCAAATTTGGGTCGGTCTCATACTTTGCTTCCCATTGTAATCTGTGATTTATCCCATCTGGCAGCGGGGACATAACTATCCTAATGCTTTTCAAAAGTTCCTGTAAGAAAATTGCCAGGAACTTACATTAGCCTCTGCCTCTTCTTGCCAAAGCCTCTTGAGTCAAAGGCTCAAGTTATCCACTTTAACTCTGGCCCATTCCAACAATGGCTGCTATCATAGTGGTCACTCCTCTTAAATCTAACTTCTTTTTATTGGCGCTTGCCAAGTGCCTAATAAATCACAATATCTCAAATGTGCCTAAAAGTTTCTAAATGCCACACTCACTTTTTAAATGTCATTCACCGCAAATAAGCAACTGCTCACAATATCAGCAGCAGCTCAAGAGATGTGCAATTGCTTGTGATAAGTGACTGCTTGAAATAGTTATTTATTTTTTTGCAAAGTGCTGGAACATTGCGTGTGCTACTGGATGCTTCCTCTTCTTGGTTAAAGTTTAAGTAAAGGGAAAGAAAGACTTACATTTACAGAGTACCTTTTATAACCTCAGGCCATCAAAAAGTGTTTTACAGCCAATAAAGGATGCCTGAAATATAGCCACTGTTGTAAAATGAGAGCACTGCAGAATAATGGTCTTAGAAATATATCCTTCCCTCATGAGATGTGCCAAACCAACTCTATATATTTGACCTCTCTCTATTAATGCCAGTGCAACTGGGAGGTGGTAGTCAATTATGCTCCAAGTGTAGGTATGCATACTTTGAAACATGGCACTTGGTTTTCCTTGTGATCTGTGTGGTTAAAGGTAAGTAGTGTTGTCTACTGAGTACTTGCTGATCCATGCATGAAGAAACAATAGGGCTCCTTCCCATGCAAACACAGCAACGCTCCATGTGTATCAGATGCACACCAAGGTCAAATGGGGCAAGGAAGAGAATGCAGCATTATTTCATTACCTTGTGGGGAAGGTTGACAGTAAGTGTAAGTCTATATACCTGGAGTACCAGAGAGTTGTTAGATGGGGATGAAAAAGAGGCGGCAACAAGTGACACTTTTCTCCAATCATCTTTAATTTATGCCCTCTCATATTAGCCATTTACATCCTAGGAAAATGTCCTTGGCTGTCCACTCTATTTATACCTCTCATCAGCTTGTACATCTCTATCAATTTCCCTCTTGTTCTTCTTCACTCCAAAAGGAAACCCTGTAGCTCATACATCTATCTTCATAAAACATGCTGTCTAATCCAGGCAACATTCTGGTGTATCTTTTCTGCATTGTCCATAAAGTTTCCACATCCTTCCTATAATGTGGTGCCTAGAACTGACACCTGTGCTGGAAGTTCAAGCAACACACACAAAATGCTGGTGGAGCGCAGCAGGCCAGGCAGCATCTATAGTGTTATGTATCCCGTAACTGGATAACCGTTGGAGTCTGATGGCACTATTTTTGAACGTTTTTATTCATAAAGGGGGGCACAAAAGTAAGGTTAATACAAACATTCAGAACATATACATCGGCAAAACTCAATCTAAAGCGCGGGTATAGCAATAATCATCATTAAGAAATCATCTCGACTGTTGTCTGGGGATAATATATTGTCCGTTGGAAATATAAAAGTCACTCAGAAGTCTGCAGGCTTCAGTCTTTTTGGGGAATCGCTAGGTTTCACGTGTTTTAGAGAGATTGAGGAGAAATGGAAAAACTTGCCCGGGTCTTTGATGAAGCAACTCCGTTGAATCAGGAGAGCATTGTTTTCCTGTTATTAGTTCGAAGTCCTTCTCGGTATCATCAGCCACCCACTCCCCAGGCAAAGGAGTTACGGAGCGCACGTGGCTTTTGAATGGCTACCAGCTATCACGGGAGCGTTGAGCGATCGAGTCCTTCTGGTGCGTCGCCTCCTGCAGTCCCCTTTTATCTTGACTTGCAGAGTTGTAGATGTCCATCAAAGTAGGGTGATGCAATCCCCACCCCCACTTTGCCCGAGGGTGTCCATATCCGTGGTAGCTGTCACGTAGCAGGGTCATGCAATTCGCACAGGTGTCTCTAAGAGCAATGGTCAAAACCGTTACATTGTCTCTCATTTTCCTGGGTCCGAGACCCGAATTAATAGTGCTCTTGTGATTCTCCGGAAGGAGGGGGCTGCTCCTGCCCCTTCAGCCCCTCAGAGCTGTGGTACATTCATAACAATAGGAAAATGTACAGTTGATGTTTCACACCGAGACCCTTCGTCAGGACTCAAAAACCTTTGTCTTGGCCCAAAATGTCGACTGTACTTCTTTCTATAGATGCTGCCTGGCCTGCTGCGTTCCACCAGCATTTTGTGTGTGGTACAGTATATGAACTGTATTTGCAACATTACCAAGTATAAGAGGGTGAGTCAGCCTATGAATTGAAGGTTTGAGTGGTATATTTTATTGCAAATGGATAATCATTGTACAGTGAATCAAAAACTGGGTGAGTCTAAGTGTGCACTGCACCTAATTTTTAAGGGACGTATTCCTTCCACTGTCTTCTACAAACAACTTTCTAACAATGGGTTTTCAAATCTTACTCAAGGGCTATTTATCTTTCTGCAGATGGATGTCCCTCCACTTGTCGATTGATGTTGTGAAGGACTCAAAACTATTAGTTTAAACTATCTTACAATAATACAGAGGAATTCAATCAGCCCTCCATTCCATGTCACCTCCTGGTTGGTAGATTTATTCCAACAGTACCATTCCTCAACTCCTTATTTTCTTACAGCCAAGGAACTTTTCAAAGACATGTTCATTGTCATAAACACATATGCAAAGGGGCAATGAAAAAAATATATAAATTTTACACAATTTTTACAAACAGGAATGCAATCAGAACAAATATGTGGGCTGATAGATAAGTTTATGGCTTAACATAGAAGGAGATGAGTTATACAGCTCTTGTTACATGCATGTGCAGTTCAACTCTTTGAGTGATTATGCAGAAAGTTTGAAGTTAGTAACTTTTGTTTCAGTTAATTGAAAATTGCAAGTAAGCACTGTCTGAGAAAATGGACCTTTGGCTACAAACTTATCAATCACCCCTTGTACGTCCATTGCAAAGTGGTCAAAATAATCATAGTGTTGATATACTGATTAGAATTGTGGCGTTTGGTTCAACAAATTGATGGATGAAGTGAAATAAATATTCTTCATCTTGGTGGTGTGGGACTTCAGGCTAATGTACCTCCTGCTCAATGGTAGCAGTGAGAAGATGGCACGGCCCAGATGGTGGGGACCTTTCAATTGATTTTGCCTTCTTGAGGCAGCACCTTAAGCAGGTACTTTCAGTTGTAGGGAGGCGTGTAGCATTGGGCTAAATCAATTCCTTTCTGCAGATTCTCATGCATTCTTTTTGCTATACTAGAAAATGATGCAAGCTATCAATATCATTTGAGCAGTATATCTATAGAAGTTTGTTTTTGTGTTCAGTGACATACTAAAACTCCTTAGCCTTGTCTGAAAGTAAAGATGCCAGCATGCTGTCCTTGTGATTGTACTTATGAGGTGGACCCCGGACAAGTCATCTGATAGCATAACAGCAGGAATTTGAAGTTACCGACCCTCTCCACCACCGATCATGCAACAGAGACTGGCGCATATTCACCCTCCTTCTGCTTCCTGAAGTCAACCATTAGCTCTTTAATTTTACCGATGTTGGGTGAGAGGTTCCTCCAAGAGGACCACAATTTTGTTGTTGGGTTTGGAGTCTTGTGTGGCTCAATTTCCCAGAAAGATTCATTGGCTTGATTCAGGGCTTTATACTTTCGGCTCTTGGTATGGTCACCCATGCCAAACAGGTGAAAGGGTAGAGGCCAAACTGGTCCACCGGTCCTCCAGGTTTGGGGACTCAGCTCAGGGCTAACAACTCTGACTGGTTAAAAAAAACTTTTACAGAAACAGAAATGAAGAATTCTTCCAGATCTGAACACGGTCAGAGATGGAGGACCTTCATGGCTGCCCTAAACTGTAGTGGCATAATGGGCAGTCAGTGAGAAGGTTTTTCTTGAGACACAACACAATCAGGTGTCATATTGTGCTCCTTTATACTGACCCATCGCCACCTGGGAGTTGTCCAAAACACTGGTGTCATCAGCAAATTTGTATTTGCATTCATTCTCCTTCACACATGCTCCCATGACTCTGTTGTCACTCACCTAGGCTCAAAAATAATTTAAAGTAGCTAATTAACCTACCAACACACTTTTAAGATATGGTAGAGATATCCAGCAGGAACTCATGCAGTCGACAAGACAACATGCTAATTCAATGCACAGTGCACCAGCAATCAGGATTGATTCAGGGAAGAGAGATAACTGGTGTACCATCACGCTACGCATCTTGCTAGTTACATCATTGTTGACAAATTTTCTCAAAAATTTTTACTTCCAAGAGTCATAACACTTCTGTCCTGAAGAGAAGTATGTTACTTTAAACAGTACTAACAATATGGGATATGAAGGTAAATGTCAGCTGGCAGCAGAAATTAATGAGCTGGCTGCAACGCAAAGTTCAAAGTTCAAAGTAAAAGTCATTATCAGAGTACATTCATGTCACCACATACAACCCCAAGATTCTTTTTCTCTGGGCATAGATAGCAAATCTATAGAATAGCAATTGTATACAAGATCTGTAAACAGTAAACATCAGGGACTATAAACTATAAACAAACTATGCAAATGCAGATAATTAATAACAAGCATGAAATAACAAGATAAGAGAGTCCTTAAATAAGTATAGTTATCCCCTTTTGTTCAAGAGCCTGATGGTTGAGGGGTAGTAATTTCTCCTGAACCTGTGGGTGTGAGTCCTGATGCTCTTGTTCCTTCTACCTGATGGCAGCAGTGAGAAAAGAGCTTGGTCTTGGTGGTGAAGTTCTTTGATGATGGATGCTGCTTTTCTACAGCAGCCTTTCATGTAGATGCGCTCAATAGTTGGGTGAGTTTTACTTGTGATGTACTGGCTGAATCCCCTACATTGCATCATGATTTTCTACTCAGAGACATTGGTTTTCCCATACCAGGCCATACTGCAACCAGTCAGCACGCTTTCCACCACATATCTATAGAAGTTTGCCAAGAGTTTTTGATGACATGCCAAATCTCCACAGACTCCTGAGGAAATAGAGGTGCTGCCATGCTTTCTTTGAAATTATATTTATATGATGGGTTTAGGACAGGTCCTCAGGTGTAGTGACACTCAGGAATTTAAAGTCACTGATCCCTCCACCTCTGATCCTTCGATGATTAATTGCTCATGGGCCTCTGCTTTCCCTCTCTACAAGCACACATGGATTAACAGGGAGGCTGCAGTCCCATACCGAGTTTTAACAATTTTCTTATCTAACCTCTTCACTAATGAAAGCAACAATATAGCTGCAGATTGTCAGTAATTCCAGCAGCATCTGTGGAGAGAGAAAAAGAGGTAGAACCCTCTTTGGTTTAATCTTTTTTTTTGTGCTATTTTAGTTGCATGAAACTATTAACCAATAAGAGTATCATCTGCTTTTGCTTAAACAGAAGTGGCAGTCTCCTCGTGATAATTAATACCACAAACTCCAGAAATGAGTAAAACCATTAATTACAGTGACAGCATTTACTCTCCCTGAGACATGGGCATAATAAATCAAGGAATGCTATGGATGACTCAATTGCAAAACATTCAAACCACACCAGATAATTTACCTTTACAGCTCATGAGACATTCAATCATTTAAGTCAAACTGCAGGGGTTTCTTTCATCAAGACTGTTTTTATCATATGGTATTTGTTTTACTGCCTCTGAAAATTATTAATAAGAGAACACAAAGGCAATAGCCAGCTCTATGCACAACAATGGCTTTTAAAAATGCATCATCTTTAAATCTCAAGCTGTTACAGCTCTGCTACAAAATCAGATAAGGAATACAATGATTTTTAAGTCATTAGGAATCACTCTCAGGATAATGCACAGAAGTTAATTTTTTTAGGAGTGCAAATGTTCCATCAACATAAACAGATAAACTTCTAATAACATAAACCTCTCCAGGCAAATTTAGTATCAGCCTGTTTCCTAAAAAATATTATTGATAATAATGTTGACAGAGGAAAAGAAAGGAGGTTTAAGGGTTTTGTTCTTGATGGGCCAGACTTGATTTATCTTAGTAGGCAAATTCATATGTACTCTGCGATAACAAGGTGAAGAAATACTGTGAAAAAATGAATAATATATTTTTGCTGATTTTCACACCAGAATAATAATTGATTATTTATATTTGATGCATATTTGCAACATTTTTCTTCAGTTAATTAATTTATTTTAGTGTTGCTGCTTTTCCTGTTATTCAAGTAAATAGTTAGACCTTCTGACTATTTGAAATATCTGTCATTTTTTGCAAGAAAGACAATTTGTTTCAGATTATTAGAAAATGAAATAACACATAATTGTTTTTCTTATTCCATTGTGTAAGATTTGAATTAATTGGGGAAAGGATAAATTTGCTGTTATGCATTCAGATAGAATTCCTTCATTTGCCTTCCATTCTGACAGTTTAACCTGTAGTCAAAGTTATAGTGCTTGTAAATGCAACTGTACCTCTCAGATGACTCTCAAATCACAGTGCACGTGATAAACTGATGCATTCCATGAAAGTAGACTTCCTTTTGAAAAAATATTCCTTAGGAAAACAAACATAAGATGATTGAAGAACAAAGGAAATAAGTAAATTTATATTTAGTTAAATTTAATCAGAATCTGAATTGGTCAGATTCAATATCATCGGCATATGTCATGAAATTTGTTGTTGTTATGCAGCAGCAGGACATTAGAATACATAGAAATAAGAACTAAATCACAGTAAGAAATATATATATTTACACACAGTCGGCCCTCCTTATCCATGGGGGTTTGGTTCCGAGACTCCCCGCAGATACCAGAAAATGCGGATGCTCAAGTCCCTTATTTAAACTGTCTCAGTGCGGTCGTCTTTAGGACCCAGCAGTGTTTCTGTTCACAAAAATAATTATGATCACGATTGAAAATCAAGTGGAAGTAATAAAGCAATTGGAAAGAGGTGAAACACCATCGGTCACTGGAAAAGCGTTACGCTACAGTTGGTCAACAATCGGAACAATTTTAATGGAGCATGTGAAAGGCCCTGCCCCGATGAAAGCTACAATTATTACTAAGCAACACAGTGGTTTAATTATTGAAATGTGTATGTTTCTTAAGTGTTTTATATACATAGAAAGGTAAAATATGTACTACATACAAAGAAAAACTTCTGACTAACTGACGCTAAATAATACCGGATGTATCTGTTCCAACTTCAAATCCGACTTAAAGACGGACTCAGGAACTGAACTCATTCATAACCTGGGGACTGCTTGTATTTTGAAGTCATTTCTAGATTACTTATAATAACTAATACAATGTAAATGCTATGTAAATAGTTGTTATACTGTATTGTTTAGGGAATAATGACAAGAAAAAACAGTGTAAATGCTCAAACAACGAGTGCTGGAGAGAGAACTTCCGGGTTTTCTCAATCCGCAGTTGGTTGAACCTGCGCATGCGGAACCTGCGGATAAGGAGGGCCGACCGTGTGTGTAAATATAAAAACTGCAAACTGCATCAATTTAATGAACAAATTAAAATTACTGTTGGTTAAGTGATAACTGCCTTCAATAAAGAATCATTTTTGTAGTTCAATACTTGTTTCTAATTAAGAGCAGCACAAAAGAACCCTTTAATGCTGCAAGACTGGAAATATTTTTTAACAGCAGGACTCTATCCTCAACACTGTTAAAGGGTATGAAATATCTCCAGGTTAGTTACTTTCAAATCCTTCCGGCTGTTGATTGTTTTCATGTTTGATGCTTTTGAAAGTCAGTTCAAGTTGTAGAAATCTGCACAGAATGTCAAATGAGGTGCCAAAGAATGTTTTGCTGTCTTGCAGAGAATATTGGAGAGCATGCTAGCAGGGCAAAATGTTGGACATGGCAGAAGAAGCAGAAAAACACGGACAGGCAGCAGATGGCCAAACAAAGAACTTAAAAATTTTAACTGGAACATGCCATACAGCTACCTCAGAGTGAGGCAGGGATTGCATTACATAAACCTATGAAGCGACCATGGCTTTGTACCAGGCAATTGGCTCTTTGCAAGCTGGAAGTGAAAATGTTTGCAACATCTTACAGTTTGCTGGCCGTCATTGCATCCGGCACCAGTCCATTCTTGAAATTACTGGCTGAATTTTATTCCCTCTTACTATAGGTCAAAAGATGAAAAGTAAGGCGTTGAGACAATGATGGGCTTCAGACCTATTGGTTTTCCATCAGCACATCACTGTTGAAAACTGGAAAGTAAAGGAATTCTTCAACGATATCTGATTGCCATAGCACCAAATGTAGCAAAGCATGAAGCTCACAGCCTGACTATTGTTCTTACTTGATGTATACAACAGTCCACAATACCAATAAGCCACAGTTCCACAACATTCAAATCTCCAATACAAATTGAAAGTAGCTATTCAAGACACAATCTATCTAATAAGAAATATGACTCAAGATTCTCATGAGTAACGCATGCATACACAAACAACAGACAATAGGTGCAGGAATAGGCCATTCGGCCCTTCGAGTCAGCAACGCCATTCAATGTGATCATGGGTGATCATCCACAATCAATACCCCATTCCTGCCTTCTTCCCAATATCCCTTGAATCCACTATCTTTAAGAGCTCTATCTAACTCTTTCTTGAAAGCATCCAGAGAATTGGCCTCCACTGCCTTCTGAGGCAGAGCATTCCATTGATCCTCAACTCTCTGGGCGAAAGAGTTTTTCCTGAACTCCATTTTAACTGGCCTAACCCTTATTCTTAAATTGTGGCCTCTGGTTCTGGACTCCCCCAACATCTGGAACATGTTTCCTGCCTCTAGCGTGTCCAATCCCTTAATAATCTTATATGTTTCAATCAGATCCCCTCTCATCCTTCTAAATTCTAGTGTATACAAGCCCAGTTGCTCCAATCTTTCAATATATGACAGTCCCACCATCCCAGGAATTAACCTCGTGAACCTATGCTGCACTTCCTCAATAGCAAGAATGTCCTTTCTCAAATTTGGGGACAAAAACTGAACACAATACTCCAGGTGTGGTCTCATCAGGGCCCTGTACAACTGCAGAAGGACCTCTTTGCTCCTACACTCAACACCCCTTGTCTCTACAGGTCTCACATATACAACTATAAAATAGGCTGCCATATGCTTGCACCAAATAGTAAATCCGGAATGGTTCTGTGTTCGGAGATTGTAAGAAGCAAGAAAGATAAATGGGAATGATATTGCCATCATTTCCAGTGCCTACAGCCTGAAGATCCCCTTGATGGTTAGTATCATTTCTTCCATAAACATGAGGCCATTCAAGTTGTTTATGATCATGGACAGTGCTGAAAGCAGTTAGCAATAGCTGGACTTCTTATTTATTTTAAAACCTATTGAGATCCAGCATGGACTAGGCCCTTACAGCCCTTCGAGCCATGCCACCCAGCATCCGCCGATTTAACCTTTGCTTAATCATGGGACAATTTGTTTTGTAGCCTGGGGAAAAATACACTTGCAGGACAACAAATACTTTTTGAGTCATAAATTCCTTTATCCACTTTAGATGTTTCATGGCAGAAAGAGGGTATCAAAATAAAAACGACAAAATAAATTTAAAAAACAGTTCCTGCTATCATAATCTCAGTTTAACTTCAGACCACACCCTTGTTATGTATTCAGTATGAAAATAACTAAAGCAAAATATACAAAACCAATATGGATAGTGCAAGAGTCTTAGTATCCATTTTGCAAGGATTAATCAACAAAACTGTGGAGTTGTTTTGGGGGACTTTGAGGTTCATGCTGTATGTTCTTCTGGATTCAGGCTACTCTTTTTTTGAATGGGTTGACTGGGGCAATCAATGTAGACTATAACACTTCACACTAGTGGTGCAGTGCTGAACTGAACTAAACTGAATACAACTGGGCTTCTGGTTTGATGTCTGTTACTCTTATGTATTTTTCACTTACTTTTTGCTGTTTGTGCAATTTGTGTTTTTTCACACATTGGGTGTTTGATGTTTTCTGCAGCTGTTGCCATGGTGTTCCTTTGCTTCATAGCTACCTGTGGAAGAACGTATCTCAGAGTTGTATTCTGTACATTATACTTTGATAATAAGTGGACTTTGTAACTTTGAACTTGGAATTTTTGAATAGCTTATTATTCGTAAAGTTTGTGAACATGAACAAACTTATTAAAAATAATAATAGTTTCCAGTATAACTGTATGATATTAAGTGAAATCATTACTCATTGGGGAAAGTGGCTGTTAAAGAAATCAAATATTCCACATAGTACAATGATCCAAATAAAGAAACACTATTTTTGGTAAACTCATGAAATGTCTCCATGTAATTGATAAATCAGAATGGAAAAACTGAATATTGATCTGCCAATGTTCAGAACGGGACCTTAAGATTCACATGCACATTTCAGATATGGAATCACTAAATATAATGACGAAAATGGTTCCATGTGCAAACTTAACAAGCACCAACAATATATGGAATAGCTAGATTATGTCCTCAGCCTATGTGAGATATTGATTTGATACCAGAATTCCTGTTTTCAGTCTCCATGACAATTTGATGGTTGTTTTGAACACTCGCAGAGCTGAAAATCCTCTGCCCAATTATCATCAACATATTATCTGCAGCAGCAGAGGTCTCAACACACTCAAACACTGTCGGCTGTGAAGCAGGTTCGACCTTTGTTTAATCTTCGCACAAGGAATTAGTAACCTGTGTCCATGTTAACTCCTGCTTTGCCAAAAAAGAGCAGAAAGAGTTGGATGCAGAGTTTTGCCAAGGAAAGGTCAGTGCCCTTAAGCCGTTTCATTTTCTTCATCGTAAATCCTTTGATCCAAGCATACTTCGACTGGAATCAGCAGTAATGCCACGAAGGAGAACTTAAATTACTCTCAAGGAAAGTCTCTCCCAAGCGGCTGTGTAAACTTTTGACTTTTGCATTACTACTTCTAAGAACTGTTTTCGCATTATCGCTTTAAGAACTGTTTGAACTGCCGCACAGCAGCCGACTTCTGGTTAAGTTAGTCGTTTGTTTACTTTTGGGGTTTTTTTTTAGCAGTGTTTAATAAATGTTTTATTTGCTATAAAAAACCTGCCTCAATCATATATTAACTGTTGCTGGATCGTAACATTTGGGGGCTCCTTTGGTCTGAATCCATTTTTGAGTTTAAGTGCTTGTTTAATTTTTGATCGGTGTTTTGGAAAAGGGGATTACTCGATTCTCTTGTTTGATTGGCTTGTGAGTGGCTTTCGGCAACAATGAATATCAATAACTTCCTGGAATCGCCAGACGCGGAGTTATTAGCGAAGGTGAAAAAAAAGTGATGTATTGGAGATTGCTAGCAGGTTGGAACTTGAAGGTATTTCGAAAGATACAACAAAGCCTGTAATTCAGATGAAAATCGCGGAACACTATATGGATTCGAGTGTGTTTGATGTATCAGGTTTCGTTCGGTTTCCTGCGAGTAAAGCAGCAATTCAGTTACAGTTGGAACACTTAGCATTGGAAAAGTTAAAAATAAAAGGTGAATTAAAACTGAAGGAATTAGAAGCTCGCTTGGAACTAAGTAGATGAGAAGCTGAGAATAAAAAGAGGGAATTTGAACTTAAGATGGGGGAATTAAGATCCGAGTATCAGTCTCCTGGTTCTAGAAAAACATTTGTTGTTAGTCGGGAATTTAAATTGGTCCCTCCATTTAGTGAAACAGAAGTAGAAAAATATTTTCAACATTTTGAAACGATTGCTCTGATTTCAGAGTGGCCGAAAGAGAAATGGTCAGTGTTGTTGCAGAGTGTAAATAAAGACAAAGCACAACAGGTTTATACAGGTTTTAACTGCTGAACAAGCACTTGATTATGATACTGTGAAACTGCACATATTGAAGGCGTATGAGTTAGTCCCAGAAGTTAATAGAGAAATATTTAGAAATTTGAAGAAATCTGTGGAAAAAGCTTATGTGGAATTTGCCTATGATAAAACTGTGCGTTTTGAGAGATGGTTTTCCTCTAAAAATGCAGATGGGGACTATAATAAATTGAAAGAGCTGGTTTTAATGGAAGAATTTAAAAGAAGCATCCCTGTTGAAGTAAGGACATACTTAAATGAGAGAGACACTGCTACATTGCAGGACTCTGCTAAATTAGCTGATGAGTATGCTTCAATCCATAAGAATAAATTTCCTCAGGGCAGAACTTTTAAAAGGAAAAATAACACAGAGATTCAAGGTAAATTAAAAATTAAATCAGAAGTTATTGAGAAAGGTAAGGAGGAAGGAAAACCTATGAAGGAAAGACAGTTTGGTCCCATTTGTAATTATTGTAAGAAACCTGGTCGCGTAATAGCTAACTGTTTCCAATTGAAGAAGAAAGAGAAGGAAGTAGTCCCAGATGCTTATGTGCAACATACTGAAACACCTGTAAATCCACAGGGTTTAATAAACACAAATTAAGTTTTGTTAGAGTCTGACCAAATTAGGAAGGGATATGATCATTTTATAACTGAAGGGTTTGTATCCTTGGAAGAAGGATCTACTCCGGTGCCAATAAAAATCCTTAGGGATACTGGAGCTTCTCAATCACTGATGTTAGACAGTGTGTTAAAGTTTAATGAAGAGTCTGATACTGGTGAGGTAAATTATATACGAGGTGTTGGGAGTGCCCTTCTGCCTGTACATTTGCACAAAGTGAATTTAAATTCAGTGTTAGTTACTGGACTTCTTAAAGTAGGACTACAGCCTAGCTTACCTGTGAAGGATATTTCTTTATTGTTAGGTAATGACTTGGCAGGTGGACAAGTTTTTCCTGAAGTGCATTTGACAATAGAGTCAGAGGAACCACAGATGGATTCTAACACAGGTTCTTCCTGTGTTGTAACTTGAGCTATAGCTAAAAAGATTGATGTGCAGAATAAAGTTGTAACCCACAACTGCTTAACTCAGGATTCCAGTTTTGAGGATCTGTCTGAAACTTTCTTACCTTCATTGTTTGAACAAAATTCTTGGACTATGTCTGACCATGAAGATTTATCTCTGTCTAGGAAAGAGATGATAACAGAGTAGAGTAGAGATCCTGAGATTATAAAATTAAAAGAACAAGCTCTTCCAGGTAGTGAAATTGATAAGGTGCCAGTAGGATATAATTTTGAAAAAGGAGTGTTGATGAGGAAGTGGAGATCACCTACAATTCCTGCAAGTGATGAATGGAATATTGTTTACCAGGTAGTTGTTCCTAAAGTTTATCGAAATAAGATTTTAACTTTAGCCCATAGTGTGCCCTTGGGCGGACATCAAGATGTAAGGAAAACTGTGGACAAGATTTTAAAACATTTTTACTGGCCTGGTTTAAGAAAAGATGTGACAATGTTTTGCAGAACATTTCATACTTGCAAATTGTGGGTAAACCAAATTAAGTTACACAGTGGCTCCATTGCAACCTATTCCAGCTTTTGGTGAACCATTTTCTAAAATTATTATAGATTGTGTAGGTCCATTACCAAAAACAAAAACTGGTTATCAGTACTTATTGACTATCATGTGCACTGCATCAAGGTTTCCAGAGGCAGTACCACTTAGAAATATAACAGTTAAAACTGTAACAAAGGCTCTTACAAAATTCTTTACTTATTTTGGGTTGCCTAAGGAAATACAATCTGATCAAGGCAGTAATTTTATGTCTGGATTGTTTCAACAGATAGTTAATAAATTGGGAGCTAAGCAAATCACTTCACCTGTATACCAAACAGAATCGCAAGATGCCTTGGAGAGGTTTCATTCTACCCTCAAGACTATGATCAGGACTTATTGTGTGGAAAATGAAAGTGATTGCGATGAGGGTATACACTTACTTCTATTTGCAGTGAGGGAATCAATACAAGAATCCTTAGGTTTCAGTCCATTTGAACTTGTATATGGGCATAGAGTTAGAGGTCCTTTAGCCTTATTAAAGGAGCAATGGATTAATAAAGAAGTACACACTAATTTGTTGGACTATGTTTTAAAATTTAAGGAAAGGTTACATAAAGCTTGTAGCTTAGCCAAGGAAAATTTAAAATTTGCTCAGGAGAAAGAAATTAAATATATGCTAGAGAATAATATTATTTGACCTTCTAACTCGAATTGGAGTTCACCTTGTGTTATGGTGCCAAAATCAGACGGTAGTATTAGGTTTTGTACAGACGACAGGAAGGTGAATGCTGTAATGAAAACAGATGCATATCCAATTTCTAGAATAGATGATTGCATAGATAAAGTGGGAAAAGCAAAATTCCTTACGAAGATTGATTTATTGAAGGGGTATTGGTGTGTTCCATTAACAGATAGAGGTAGAGAGATTTCTGCATTTGTAACTCCATCTGGGTTATATGAATATAATTTTCTTCCATTTGGGATGAAGAATGCCCCAGGTACTTTTCAGTGGATGACTAATTCTGTGATTCAGGGATTGAAAGGTACAGATGCTTATATTGATGATTTAGTGACAGGAAATGATACTTAGGAAGCACGCATCATTGCAGTAGAGAAATTATTTGAAAGGCTTTCAAGAGCTAAGTTAACTATTAACTTGGTTAAGAGTGAATTTGGACATGCCACTGTAACTTATCTTGTTTATGCTGTGGGTCAAGGTAACGTAACTCCTGTTCAGGCAAAAGTTTGAGTAATTTTAGAGATTCCCACTCCAACTGGGAAAAAAACTCTCAGAAGATTTCTGGGAATGGTAGGATACTATCGAAAATTTTGTAAGAATTTTGCTCGCATTGCCCTTCCATTAACTAACCTCTTGAAGTAGAATGAAAAGTTTGTGTGGACAGTGCCTTGTCAAGAAGCATTTGAGAAATTGAAAACTATGATATGTCAACAACTTGTGCTCAAGGCATCTGACTTTGAAAAACCTTTTTCATTAGCTGTAGGTGCTAACAATGAGGCTGCAGGAGCAGTGTTACTGCAAAGGAATGAGGGTGATGAGGTTGATCATCCAGTAGCTTACTTTTCTAAGAAATTTAATGAGCATCAAAGAAACTATTCAACAATAGAAAAGGAATTGTTATCTCTTGTTTTAGCCTTAGAACATTTTGACATGTATGTTGGTACAACTCAAAAACCATTTATCGTCTATACTGACCATAATCCATTAGTGTTTCTGAGTAAGATGAAAAACAAAAATAGAAGATTATTAAATTGGAATTTAATGTTACGAGTACAGTGTTTTAATAACTTATATTAAAGGCAAAGATAATGTAATTGCTGATTGTATATCTCGATGTTGAATGTACAATGTAATTTTTTTTATGGAGTAATATTTTAACATTTGTAACACTCCTGTGTAATAACTTGTCAGCTGATGCATGATAATACTATATACTGTATATTTTGTAAATTTTATACTTACAGTTTTTTTTCTTGTAAATAATTGTTAAAATTTTGTTCATGACAGATCAATTTTTTTTGGAGGGAGGTGTTATGTACCCGTTGGTATCTTGCACCTGTCACATGACCATGATGTAATTGAAGCTATGCTGGACATGAGGTAATGGTCCTGTGATGGTGGAGTGATGTCATTTTCCTGCCAGTGAGAGGTCATGTGATAGTTTTTTCAACAGGGTATAAAAGGAGAAACCCACCCCGTGACGTGGATAGTTTGTGGTTGAATTCGCCACTGCTTCCTTGTTGCTGCGTATTCCGATGTTATGACGCAGTTTCGTTTAAAAGTGGAGTTTTACTTTCTGCCTTAAGTCAAAGGTTATTGCCGGCAGTTTTGCTACAATACTGCCAGTTAAAATCAAATCGGAGAGTGAAGATTCGTCAAGATTCAGGAAGTTAAATGATCGAAGAAAGTTGATGTCGGCTGTGAAGTACATTCGACCTTTGTTTAATCTTTGCACAAGGAATTAGTAACCTGTGTCCATGTTAACTCCTGTTTTGCCAAAAAAGAGCAGAAAGAGTTGGATGCAGAGTTTCGCCAAGGAAAGGTCAGTGCCCTTAAGCCGTTTCATTTTCTTCATCATAAGTCCTTTGATCCAAGCATACTTCGACTGGAATCAGCTGTAATGCCACAAAGGAGAAGGAGAACCTAAATTACTCTCAAGGAAAGTCTCTCCCAAGCGACTGTGTAAACTTTGGACTTTCGCATTACTACTTCTATGAACGGTTTTTGCATTATAGCTTTAAGAACTGTTTTCGCATTATCACTTTAAGAACTGTTCAAGCTGCCGCACAGCAGCCTGCTTCCAGTTAACTTAGTCGTTTGTTTACTTTTGCGTTTTTTTAGCAGTGTTTAATAAATGTTTTATTTGCTATAAAAAACCTTTCTCAATCATATATTCATTGTTGCTGGATCATAACACATTGAAAAGGGAAATTCTGATGCACGTGAATTTCACTTTGGTATGGTGAGAGCAAAATCTGTTTGCATGCAGGAACCATGTGGATATCAGCATCACAAGAAGAACAAGGAATGAGGTTCTACTGAGGATACTTGAACAGAAAGGGGCTAAACTCAAATGCAGAACCAAAAGAGGTAATAACTTTGGAATATTACCTGCGCCACATGCAAATTGGAACAGGGTTAACAAGAACAGAGAATGAATTGGGTGGCTCATAAATTGTCTTGAGAGAAGCAGATTTGAGTTTGCGGGGCAATGGCACCAGTATCGGGAAAGGAAGGTGCAGTTCCTATGGCTCCAGTTGCACCTGACCTATGCTAGGACCAGAGTCCTTGTAAAAGGTATACTTGGGCTGTGGTTAGTGGTTTAACTCTGCTTTAAATAGCCACCATGGATTCACCAGCTTCTAGCTAAGTAGGGCAACACAGAATTCAAATATATAGTATGCTAATGGGTAGA
The DNA here is from genome assembly GCF_030144855.1 of Hypanus sabinus. NCBI lineage: Eukaryota > Metazoa > Chordata > Chondrichthyes > Myliobatiformes > Dasyatidae > Hypanus > Hypanus sabinus. Next base: position 52,873,824 of record NC_082712.1, on the reverse strand, counting down.
GTTAAGAATTGTAGAGGTAGAAAGACTCTAATGGGAATTAAAAACAGGCATCTGAACAGTAGCCAGGATGTAGAGTACAAATTACAATGGGAGAAAGAAAATGCAAGTTAAGAAGGCAATTTTATGATGATCATGAGAGATTTCAATAAGCAGGACTGGCTGAAGGGTCTCGGCCCAAAATGTCGACTGTACTCTTTTCCATAGATACTGCCTGACCTGCTGAGTTCCTCCAGCATTTTGTGTGTGTTTCTTGGATTTCTAGTATTTGCATAGTTTCTCTTGAATGAAGGTTGTTAAGTCTCAAAGAGCAGGTGGATTACAACTGAGGATTCTGAAAGATTCTGAAGAGATTGTGGAGGCATTAATAGTGAGAAGGGAAGGAGGGAAAAGACAGGAAATTATAGGTCAGTTAGCCATGCTTGATAAGATGTTAGATTCCATTATTAAGGATGAGGTTTCAGAATACCAGGAGAACCTCATGAAATCAGCCAAAGTCAGTAGGATTTTCTTAAGGGGATATCTTGTCTGACAAATCTGTTGGAATTCTTTGAGGAAGTAACAGGCAGGATAGACAAAGTAGAGTCAGTGGATGTAGTTTACTTGGATTTTCAGAAAGCCTTTGACAGCCACACATGAGGCTCTTGTCTCATGTGTGCCCCTGAATTTACAGGAAAGATACTAGTATGGACAGAAGACTGACTGACTGGCGGGGGCAAAGATTGGGAATAAAGGGAAGTAGTACATACAAAGTGCTGGTGGAACTCAGAAGGCCAGGCAGAACCTCTAGAAAAGAGTAAACTGTTGACATTTTGGGTCAAAACCCTTAATCAGGCCTGAAAAAAGGGTTTTGACTTGAAACATTGACTGTTTACACTTTTCTATAGATGCTGCCTAGCCCGTTGTGTTCCTCCAGCATTTTGTGTTTATTAATTGATTTCCAGCATTTGCAAATGTTCTCTTGTTGGGGAATGAAGGGGGCCTTTTCTGGTTTGCTGCTCATAACTAGTGTTCTTCTATAGGGGTTGGTGTTGGGTCCCTTAGTTTTAACATTTTATGTTAATGATCTGGATGATGGAATGGATGTCCAGGTTTGTGGATGATACAAAGATAAGTGAAGTGGCAGGAGGTGTTGAGGGAGCAGTGACTTCCTGCAAAATGACTTGAACAGATTAGGAGACTGGGAAAAGAAGTGGCAGATGGAATAAAATGTAAAAAAAGTGTATGGTTGGTCTTGCACTTTGGTAAAAAGAAGAAAACACGTCATCTAATTTCTAAACAGGGAGAAAAAGGACAATATCCCCAAAGATTAACTTGCAGGTTGACTTGGTGGTGAGGTGAGGAAAGCAATTGCAATATTGGTATTCATTTACTATTACCTTACTTTACTGTCACCAAACAATTGATACTAGAGCGTACAAGCATCATAGCGATATTTGATTCTGCGCTTTGCGCTCCCTGAAGTTCTCCCTGTTTTGAAAGGATTAGAATATAAGAGCAAGGATGTAATGCTGAGATTTCATAAGGATTTGCTCAGAACACATTTAAAGTTTTGTGAACAGTGTCGGGCCCTTTATTGAAGGAAGGATGTGCTGACATTAAAGAGGATCATGTGAATAATCTCAGGAATGACATTGTTGATGTATGAGGAGTGTATGATGGCTCTGGAGATCTGTGCTCACAGGAGTTTAGAGGAATGAGGAGGAATCTCATTGAAACCTTCTGAATATTGAAAGGCCCAGATAGAGTATACATGGAGAGAATATTTCCAATAGTGAGAGTCTAGGGCCAGAGGGCGCAGGCTCAGAATGGAAGGATGTTCTCTTATAAAAGAGATGAGGAGGAATTTCTTTCACAGTGGACCATGCATCTGAAGAATTCATTGTCACAGGTGGCTGTGGAGGCCATCATTGGGTTCTTGATTAGAAAGGACATTAAAGATTATGGGGAGAAGACAGAAGATGAAGAATAAATCAGCCATGAATAAATGACAGAACAAACATGGCTATGGTTTGCATAGCCTAATTCTGCTGTTTTGTCTTAAGGTCTTATGTTCTTATGGTCTAATGGGAGTATAACATTTAGTGACTCTGTCTCCAATGAGGGAAGAAAGGGCATGGGACCGGCAGCATGAGCAAAGGAGGATTAGGCATTGTGAAAGCATTACTGTTCCCTCTATGTCTTCCAATGTTTACAGCCTCATTGAATCTCCAGAAGATGAGGGTTACTGTACACAGTCTTCTCCAGCTATTTTCACTCTCTGATGTTTTACATCACTTTCTCCTGTAAGAAAACTATCACTGAATATCTGGCAATGTGTTTGAGTGACTTGGCTGCCAAATTTCAATGGATGCCAATGTGTGCAAGCTGTGAGTTATAGATTGGAGGCTCACAACAGTGTTACTTGAGAGAAACCAAATAAACTGAATGGAATTGATCGATATACATTGTTGTAGATGGATGACAGAGCAGCAGAGAATTGATTGGAGCATGAGTTTATTGAGGGTGAACTTACTTACTTTGACAACTCATTTCGGATTGTCTGATTGAGTGATAGAAATAGGTAATCTCACAACACTTAAGAAGTTTGAACCAAACATTTGATCTGCCAAGGCATCAAAAACTACAAAACATGTGCTGCTATAGATTGTGAATGGATAATTAATATGGAAGTGCTGGGCCATATACTTGTTTCTGTGCTGTATGACTGTAGGTTCAAATTAATTCTTTGCTTTTTGTGGAGCAATATTCTGTATCCTGAAGACAAACCTGGGGGGTCTCATGTTTCTACGCACTGACTGGGTACCCTTTGTTTTTTTTCTGACTGCTCCACAAAACTTCAAGTGTCTGAAAATAGTGGTGGTTGATGGCTTGTATGTACAATGATTCTTCAAGGTATCAAAATTTGGACTGGCTTTGTAGATCTGCTACCATTTTCTGCAGTCACATTCAGTTTCCCTATTGAAAGGTATGGACAAAGTTCAGATGCCTCTAGCCATCTATAAAGTCATGCAAGGTTTCTGAATGCCTAGCCTGAGCACAGCAATCATTTAAAAGGTAAGCCAGTACTAATCTAATTTGCAACGTGTGTTAATTGAGCCCAAGCACTTTCTCAAGGTTTTAGTCAAATTTTCCTCAGTGTCTGATTATTGCCTTCCTTTTGTAACCTACTTTCAGCCCTATTTAGCTTCATGTTGATAAAATTTTACTTCTATTGATGCATTATCTCACATTTTACCATTTTGAATTATTTTTACCTCATTTCTGCTGACTAGATATTTTCTTACATATGCTATTTTATTTAATGTAACTTTTAATACCTTGAAGAAAAGGTACTTTTTTTAATAAGAATAGTTCCAAGTGAGACTCGGGAAACCTGATGCAGAGAACACACCAGAATATTTTCCAAATTTGATTTTGTCATGTGTTTGATGAATTATACATCTTGCCTTTGTGAATCTGCAGTGTCTTTGTTCTTTGTACTTCATACTCTATGCTTGCCTGTCCCATTCTGCTGAAGTGCTGATGAACAAGTATCACAATTGTCATCTGCATCTGCCCTACAGTGATTGCTGAGTGGACCACTGAGTTTGGACTGCATTTATTGTTTTGAATTCTTGTGGATGATGAAATAGTATACAAAAAATCACATTGTTTTTACATCTAAAATTTGCAAACTTTCCAAATACAGTCACAGCATGCAAGACATCCTTGCATGGAAAACGAGTGAAACACCGTGTCCTTCGATTGCAGTTGGTTATTATTTTATAAGCACAGACTAAAATATGAAAACTGTTGATGTGAAGGCAGCAACTGATTTTACAGATCTAAATATTTTCAAACTATATTTGGAGTTTTACTTTACTTCAGAATTTCAATGTTTCCTCTGTGATTCTCATTGAGAATATTATAAGGGTTATAGTAAGAATTCCTCAAGTCAGAGTAGGGACAGTTTTAAATCTGCCTGCTATGCAATTGGTCATCTCAAATTTTTCATTGAATTCACCAATGACCACACTTCACTGTCAGGGAAGTTTTCCTGAAGCTAGAAGGGGCATTCTGCATATATACAATTTGAAGCTCGATACAACTTTGGTACTTGTACAGGAAAGCTTTAGAAGGCTATGGGTGAAATGCGAGTAAATGGGACTGGCTTGGATGGGCATCTTGGTCGGCAGGAGCCAGTTGGGCTGAAGAGCTAGCTTCCACACTATGTGACTCTAACACTTCATGTATAATGATATCAACTCTTTGCCAGAGGAAACTGAAGATATTTTTTTTTAAATCTGTGATCCTTAAACAGTTGGTGGTCATCATGAGAAAAGCTAAATGTTCCACTGAGTATAAATGTTCTATACCCACTCTGATCCATTAAGATTTTTCCTGATTCATCAAGCTTTATTTCCATTGGGACTAAGGTCAATCTTGGAGCTGTCACAATACAGGATTTACTAAAGATACATGGGCAATGAATTGATGCAGCGCTTGCTTCAATTTATAACAAATGTGGTGAGCACCAACCTTCATACAGGGAAATAACATGAGAACGATTTGACTTTTTATATATTCCTGACATCAAGTACAGCTTTATTTCAGGTAATATCTTTTGCTCACAGGTGTAGTTACTTTCCTGCTAGATCTTTTCAGTGAAATTAAATATTATTTGCAGAACTCTTTTTGCCTAAACACATCCAGGATAAATGTTGACCTCTTCTTCACTTATGAAGGTGAGTAACACGTCAGAAATGAAAGAAGCTTGTCAAAGCACACAAGCAATTTCATTCTGCAGTTCAGGCAAGCTACAAAATGGAAGGAAGAACAGTATCTATGGTGGATATAATTTAAAAAGATACATCATTAGGGTTCATCTTAATTTAGTTGTTTCTTTTGGTATTTGTGTTGCAGGATTGCTTTCGTCTAATGCATATGATTGCTCCCAATAATTTAATATATTTTGTTACTGTTACGAATGCAGCAACAATGAACATGACACTGAGACAGGTTTAAAACAAATCCCGAGATTTATTAACCTTTACTCAAAGCTTAGAAAAGTAAACAAATGACTAACTTAACTGGAAGTTAACAGTTAGGCGGCAATATCTAACAAACAGTCAAACTTAAAAACTGATCTTAATGAGTTCTCATTCAAGCACAGATTAAGGTGATAAATTCAAAAGTCCATGTGATTTATACAGTCATTAAGGAGAGACTTCCCCGAAACAATAATTCCTTTGAAGTAATAACGATCTGCCGATCCCACAGCCTTGGTCGAAGAAATCGAGGAAATAAAAGGAAGTGACCTTTTGACTGGAGGGTGGTCATAGAAACATAGAAAATAGGTGCAGGAGTAGGCCATTCAGCCCTTCGAGCCTGCACCACCATTCAGTATGATCATGGCTGATCATTCAACTCAAAACCCTGTACCTGCTTTCTCTCCATACCCCCGATCTCTTTAGCCACAAGGGCCATATCTAACTTCCTCTTAAATATAACCAATGAACTGGCCTCAACTGTTTCCTGTGGCAGAGAGTTCCACAGATTTACCACTCTCTGTGTGAAGAAGATTTTCCTCATCTCGGTCAGACATGATTTTCCTTTCACAAATCCATGCTGACTTTGTCTGATGTTTTCACCTCTTTCCAAATGTGCTGTTATCACATCTTTGATAACCGACTCCAGCATTTTCCCTACCACCGATGTCAGACTCACCGGTCTATAATTACCCGGTTTTTCTCTCCCTCCTTTTTTAAAAAGTGGGGTTACATTAGCCAATCCTCAGGAACTAATCCAGAATCTAAGGAGTTTTGAAAAATTATCACTTTTGCATCCACTATTTCTTGGGCTACTTCCTTAAGCACTCTGGGATGCAGACCATCTGGCCCTGGGGATTTATCTGCCTTTAATCCCTTCAATTTACCTAACACCACTTCCCTACTAACATGTATTTCCCTCAGTTCCTCCATCTCACTAGACCTTCGGTCCCTTACTATTTCCGGAAGATTATTTATGTCCTCCTTAGTGAAGACAGAACCAAAGTAGTTATTCAATTGGTCTGCCATGTCCTTGTTCCCTATGATCAATTCACCTGTTTCTGACTGTAAGGGACCTACATTTGTCTTGACCTATCTGTTCCTTTTCACACATCTATAAAAACTTTTACAGTCAGTTTTTATGTTCCCTGCCAGCTTTCTCTCATAATCTTTTTTCCCTTTCCTAATTAAGCCCTTTGTCCTCGTCTGCTGGTCTCTGAATTTCTCCTAGTCCTCAGGTGTGCCACTTTTTTTTGCTAATTTATATGTTTCTTCTTTGGACTTGATACTATCCCTAATTTCCCTTGTCAGCCACGGGTGCACTACCTTCCCTGTTTTTTAATTTTGCCAAAATGGGATGAACAATTGCTGTAGTTCATCCATGCGATCTTTAAATGCTTGCAATTGCATATCCACCGTCAACGCTTGAAGTATAATTTGCCAGTCTATCTTAGCTAATTCATGTCTCATACCTTCAAAGTTACCCTTTTTTAAGATCAGAACCTTTGTTTCTGAATTAACTATGTCACTCTCCATCTTAATGAAGAATTCCACCATATTATGGTCACTCTTACCCAAAGGACCTCGCATGACAAGGTTGCTAACTAACCCTTCCTCATTGCTCAATACCCGATCTAGAATGGCCGGCTCTCTAGTTGGTTCCTCGACATGTTGGTTCAGAAAACCATCCCACATACATTCCAAGAAATCCTCTTCCTCAGCACCCTTACCAATTTGGTTCACCCAATCTATATGTAGATTGAAGTCTCCCATTATAACTACTGTTCCTTTATTGCACGTATTTCTAATTTCCTGTTTAATGCATCCCCAACCTCACTACTACTGTTAGGTGGCCTATACACAACTCCCACCAGCGTTTTCTGCCCCTTAGTGTTATGCAGCTCTACCCATATCGATTCCACATCCTCCAGGCTAATGTCCTTCCTTTCTATTGCATTAATCTCCTCTCTAACCAGCAATGCTACCCCACCTCCTTTTCTTTCCTGTCTATCTCTCCTGAATATTGAATATCCCTGAATGTTGAACTTCCATCTTTGGTCACCCTGGAGCCATGTCTCTGTGATCCCAACTATATCATATTCATTTGTAACTATCTGCACATTCAATTCATCCACCTTGTTACGAATGTTCCTCGCATTGACACACAAAGCCTTCAGGCTTGTTTTTACAACACTCTTAGCCCTTATACAATTATGTTGAAAAAGTGGCCCTTTTTGCTTTTTGCCCTGGATTTGCCTGCCTGCCACCTTTACTTTTCACCTTACTACTTTTTGCTTCTACCCTCATTTTACACCCCTCTGTCTCTCTGCACTTGTTCCCATCCCCCTGCCACATTAGTTTAAATGTGGCAGGTCACTGCACAAACCTTTGCAAACTTGCAGGGGTTTAACTCAAATGTGCATGCCACAATTCCTGAACAAAGTCACAAAGGTCTATCATTCTCCAAAATGCTGAATGACATTAACTTTGACCAATCCTTTGAACTCAGATACCTCCGGTAATACCTTCACTCTCCGATACTGGACTGCAAGGGTAAAATAAACATGCAACAAACAAAACCGGTGGAGCCTCCGCATCTGCAACCAGAAACAACAAGGTTGCACAAAAATAAGAATGAGAAATGCATCACAGACTGCGGCTTGGTTAAATACCGTTCGGAACATCCCATCACGTGACAAAACATCACCCCATGGTCATGAGACAATTACATCATCCCACTCACAAGACTATTACGTCATCCCACTGTCCCGTGTTCAAACTGTGGGTATGTAACACTACTTATTACTGATACTACAAATTATACCACCAGGTATTGACTGGCACCAAAATATCATATTTTCTCCATTCCTTACTTACGAATGACACATTCCTACTTACTTCAGGCAGGTGAAACTTGCCAGCCTTGGATGGCAGCCTGCTTAGGAAAAGAAAAACTCTGATTTTAAACCTCCAATGTCTTTGTGGCCATACCCACCTATGGGAAAGGCTTTGGGAGTAAACTCCAAGGAAGAAATCTGGAGCCGGGGTCCCCAAGGCAGTTTGATGTTGTTTACTGCTTCACTCTAGCAACCTCTGTGATGATACAGGTGCCAAGCTGTACTGGTGCTTGCCCTTCCCTTGGACTACATCAGTGACATGGAGAGGGGGATCCTGCTGCATGGGCAACATTCCCACCCAGGCTTGCTCCCTGGAGAGGACACATTCCACAGGAGGCACAGACACATGATCCCCTGGGATTGACTTCTGGTTGTTCCCTACAATAGAAGACTGTCAAAATTATTGGCTTGCCAAAGTATGTTGGCGGCTTGGTTTAATATATCCAGCCTAATCATTAAGCTTCTTTAGCTATTTGCCACAGAAACTGTGGAATTTGCAGCAAGGCAGGGGTTTACAAACGATTTCACCTTTAACCCATGCGCTCCAGCTGTAGTCTTACCTAACCTCAGTGGAAAATGCTGTTTTCATTTACCCTATCTATACCCCTCATAATTTTTTCTAGCTCTGTCAAAACTCCCCTCAATCTTTCTATATTCGAAGGAATAAAGCCATGACCTATTCAATCTTTCCTTATAACTCAGGTCCTCCAGTCCTGGTAATATCCTTGCAAATTTTATCTGTACTCTTTCAACCTGTATACATCTTTCATGTACTTAAGTGAACAAAACTGCACACAAAGCTTCCAATTAGGCCTTACCCACATCTTCTGAAACGTCAACATAACATCCCATCTCCTGTACTCAATACTTCAATTTATGAAGTCTAATGTGCCAAAAGCTTTCTTTATGACCCTGTCTCACTGTGACACCACATTCAATGAATTATGGGTCAGTATTCCTAGATCCCTTTGTTCTTCAGCACTCCTCAGTTCCCTACAGTTCACTGTGTAATACCTACTCTACCAATGTGCAACACCCTGCAGTTATCTGCATTAAATTCCATCTGCTATTTTCTCAGCTGGTCAAGCTTTGTTGGTCTTCCTCAGTGTCAACTGAACCCCCAATCTTGGTGTCATCCACAAATCTGCTGATCCACTTAGCCTCATTATCAACTAAATATAGATGAGAAACAACAATAGACCCACTGCGGAGTCATATAGCATTCCACTGGTCTCAGACCACCAGACAGAGAGGCAACCATCTACTACCAATCTCTGGCTTCTCCCACAAAGCCATTGTCTAATCCAATTTACTACCTTATCTTGAATGTCAAGTGACTGAACAATCTTGACCAACCTCCCAGGTGAAATCTTTTCAAATACCTTGCTGAAGTCCATGTTCACAACATTCACCTTCCTGGTGACCCCCTTGAAAAACTACTAGATTAGCTAGGCACAACCTACCGCAGACAACGTTATGTTGACTCTCCATAATCAGTCCATTTCTGTCTAAATGCTCATATATCTGGTCCCTCAGAAAACCTACGAATAACATTCCCACTACTGATGTCAGGCTCACTGGCCTATAATTTTCCAGTTTACTTTTAGAGCCTTTCTTAAACAGTGGACAACATTAGCTATCCTCCAATCCTTCGGTACCCCACCTATTATTAAGGCTAATTTAAATATCCCTGCAGTTTCTGCACTTACATCCTGTAGGGTCTGAGGGGATTTGTCAGGACTTGGAGGGGTTTATCCACCCACATTTGCCTCAGTACAGCAAACCCTTCTTCCTCTGTGATCTGTACAGGGTCCATGACGTTGATGCTCCCTTGCCTCACTTCTGTAGACTCTATGTCCATCTCCTGAGTAAATACAGATGAAAAATATCCATTTAATATCTCCGAAGTCTCTTTTGGCTCCTTGCATAATTTACCATTCTGATCTTCCAGAGAGAAAAAAAAATTGCAATTGCAATTTTGTCCCTTGCAATTCTTTTTGCTCTTAACATAGCTGTAGAAAGCCTTAAGATTCTTTCACCTTGACCACTAGAGCAACCACATACCTTCTTTTAGCCCTTCTGATTATTCTACAAAGTGTTCTATTGTATTTCTTATTCTCCTCAAGTACCTGATTGGTTCCTACCTGCCTGTACCTGCTGTGCATCTCTTTTTTTTTCTTAACCAGGGCTCAATATCTCTTCAAAAACCATAGTTCCCTACACTTGCTATCTTTTATTGTGAGAGGCACACGCAAGCTTTATACTCTCAAAATATCACTTTTGAATGCCTCCCACTTACCAAGTATACCTGTGCCAGATAATAGCCTGTTCTAATCCACACTTGCCAGATCCTTTGTGAAACAACCAAAATTGCCCTTTTTCTAATCGACAGACCAGACCTATTTTTTTCCATAGTTATTGTGAGACTAATGGCAGTATGATCACTAGATGCTATGTGTTCCCCTACACAAACTTTTGTCACCTACCCTGATTCATTTCCAGATAGCAGATGAAGTATTGCACTCTGTCTCATTGGGACTTCTACATTTTGATTAAGGAAACTTTCCTGAACACATTTGACAAATTGAATCCCATCTAATCCTCTGACAGTATCAGATCCTCAGTCAATATGTTGAAAATTAATGTCACCTACTATAAAACCTTATGTTTCTTGCAATCTCTCTACAAATGTGTTTCTCTAAATCCCACAGACTGGTCTATAATATATCCCTATTAACATGGGACTTTCTTATTCCTCAGTTCCACCCTCTTGCCCCACTAGATGAGTTCTCCAATCTGTCCTGATTAGGCACTGCTGTGACATTTTCCCTCATTAGTAATATCATCACTCCTCCTTTAATCCCTTTTGCTCTGTTGTGTCTAAAACTAAGGAATCCCAGAATATTGAGCTACCAGTTCAGACCCTCCTGCACCAAGTCTTACTAATGGCTACAATATCATAATTGCAGGAGTTGATTCATGTCTGAGGCCATCTGCCTTTCCTACAATAATTCTTGCATTGAAGTGTATTCTCAGCTTATGACATTAGTTGCACCATGCTCAACCTTTTGATTTCTGACATTATCTAAGGTCTTAACAAAATCCATCTCCACAACCTTCCCACTATATTTTCTGACCCTCTGGTTCCTGTACCCCTGCAACTCTAGTTTTGGCACCCTGCGCAGCACTAGCAAACCTAGAATATTAGTAGCTCTCCAGTTCAGTTTCAAACCATCTCTTCTGTATATGTCTCATGTTTCCTGGAGGAGAGCCCAAAGATCCAAAAATCTGATGTTCTGCCTCTTATATCAGATTCTTGGTCATATGTTATACTGTGTAATCTTTCTACTTCTGGCCTCATTAGCATGTGGCAAGGGTGGTAATCCTGAAATCACAACCCTGGAGATCCTGCTCTTCAACTTAGCACTTTATTCCCTGAACTCATTTTGCAGATTATCGTCACTCTTCCTACCTATGTTATTGTTAGTACATGGACCACGACCTCTGCCGCTTCACCCTCCCACTTAAGAATCCCAAGGTCTTGATCTGAGATATTCTCCACCCTGGCAACAGGAGGGAATGTACTCTCCTGCTATCTCATTCTCATCCACAGAACCTCTTTATGTTTCCCTAACAAATCCCCTATCACCACAGTACATCTCTTCTCCCCACTTCCCTTCTGCGAGTCAGACTTAGTGCCAGAGACCTGACCACTGTGATTTTTCTCTGCTCCATTACCCCTCCCCCCTACCAACATGATCCAAAGTGATGTACCTGTTGTTGAGGGGGATAACCACAGGGATACTCTGCACTGGCTGTTCAATGCCTTTCCTCTTCCTGACTGTCACCCGTTCCCTGTGTCTTGTTCCCTGGCTGTACCTACCTCGCTAAATGTCCTGCCTATTACCCCTTCAGAATTTCCAACTGATCTGTACCAGCTACAACTCCTTAATGTTAGTGTTAGAAGCTGCAGCTGGATGCACTTCCCACAGGTTTAATCATTGGTAACCGTGACTTCACATATCCCACAAGAGGAGGATTCAACTATCCTGCCTGTTATAAATGAGCAAATGTAAAGAAGGAAAAATCAATAATTAAAATTCAGGCAATAATATCTACCTACAGCTTTTTGCTTTCTCTCTCTGAAGCCTCACATTGCTGAAGCCTCAAACAGCTAGAACATAGAACATAGAAGAGTACAGCATAGGAACAGACCTTTCAGCCACAATGTTGTGTCAAACGAATAGAAAAACAAATCGAAACCACCTAACAGTAATTCTTCCTACTTAAACCATGTCCATATTGCTCCATCTTCCTAACATCCACGTGCCTATCCAAACATCTCTTGAAAGCCTCTAATGTATTTGCCTCTACCATCATATGAGACAGCACATTCTAAACATCTATGGCACTCCGAGTAAAAACCTTACTCCTCACATCCCCCTTGAACCTACCTCATCTCACCTTCAATGCGTGCCTTCTGGTATTAGAAATTTCAACCCTAGGAAACAGGTACTCTCTGTCCACTCTATCTGTGCCTCTCATACTCTTGTATACCTCTAGCAGATCTCCCCTCAGCCTCTGACACTTCAGAGAAAACAACCCAAATTTATCCAGTTTCCCATGATAGCACATGCCCTCTAAACCAGGCAGCATCCTGATAAACATCGTCCACAACCTCTCCAAAGCTTCTACATTATTCTGACAGTGATGTGACCGGAACAGAACATAATACTCCATATGAGGCCCAACCAGAGTTTTATAAAATTGCAAAATAACTTACTGACTTTTGAACTCAGTGCCTCGACTAATAAAAGGAAGCATTCCATAAGCATTATTAATCACCTTATTCATTTGTGTAGCCACTCTCAAGGAGCTATGAACATGGTTGGAAAGGTCTCTCTGCTCAACAACACTGTTAAGGACCTTGCCCTCAACAGTGTATTGTCTCCTTGCATTTGCCCTACCAAGGTGCAACAACTCACATTTATCTGGGTTAAGCTCCATCTGCCATCTCTTTACCCTTATCTGCAACAGAGCTATATCATGATGTATGCTTTGCCCGTCTTCTGCACTACCCACAACTTTACCAATCTTGGTATCATCAGCAAATTTACCAATCCACCCATCTACATTTTTATCTAGGTCATTTATATGCATCACAAACAGCAGAAGTCCCATTGCAGATCCCTGCGGAACACCACTAATTACAAACCTGCAGCCTGAGTAAGTCACTTCAACTATTACCATCTGTCTTGTGTGCACAAGCCAGTTCTGGATCCAAATAGATATTTCACCACAGATCCCATGCATCTTAATCTTCGGGATTAGCCGCCCATAAAAGACTTTGTCAAATGTATTACTAAAATCCATGTAGGCAACATCCATTGCCCAACCCTCATCAAGCTCTCTTGCCACCTTATCTAAAATCTCAGCCAAGTTAGTAAGGTATGACCTGCCATGCATAAAATCATGTTGGCTCTCCCTAACTAGACCATGGGTTTCCAAGTGCTCTTACCTCCAAGAATTTTCTCCAGCAATTTTCCTACAACTGACATGACACTAACCAACCTATAGTTTCCAGGATTTTTCCATTGTTTCCTTCTTAAATAGAGGTACAACATTAGCCACTTGCCAGTCCTCTGGGACCTCACCTGTGACTAGAAAGGATACAACGCTATTGGTCAGGAGCCTGGAAATCTCATCCCTTGCCCCTTTCAATAACCTGGGGTAAGTCTCATCAGTCCCTGGGGACTTATCTACCTTAATACTCATTCGGAAGCCTAACACTTCCTCTTCTTTTATTTCTAAACACCTTAATGTATTTATACAGTACATTCAGCACTGGACCTCCACATCCTTTTCCTTGGTAGATACTGAAGAAAGGTACTTCACGCATATTCTCTGCATCTAAGTAAATGCTCTATCCTTGAGTGATTCCCCCCTCTCCTGAGTTATCCTTTCACTTTTGATGTATGTATAGAATGCCTTGGGATTTACCTTAATCTTATTTGCCAAGGACTTTTCATGGCCCCTTCTGACTTTCCTAATTCCCTACTTCAGTTTTTTTCTGACTTCTTTATACTTCACATGGGTTTCATTTGACCCTGACTTCCAAAGCAAAGCTTTCCCTAACTAACACTTCTTAGCTACTCATCTATAGCTAACCTAAAAGTTAAGGAATTGTGGTCACTGCTCGCCATTTGAAAGGTCAGTCACCTGGCCAGGCTCATTACCCAACACCAGCTCCAGTATGACCTCTCCTATCACTGGACCATTCACATATTGATTTAAGAAACCTTTCTGGATGCACTGAACAAACTCATCCCTATTTAAACCCTAACACTAAAATGGTCTCTGTTTATATTCAGTAAGTTTAATTACCCCTTGAATAGAACACTATTATTTTTGCACATTTCCTTAATATCCTAGTGGCTATAAGGGGCCTGGTAGTACAATCTCATCAGTGTGATTGTACCCTTCCTATTCATGAGTTCCACCCAAATGGACTCAATGTCTGACCTCTCCATTATGTCCTCTCTTAGTACAGCTGTGTCAGTATCCCTGATTAGTAGTGCAACTCCAACCTGTCCTTTACCTCCAGCTCTATCTTGTCTAAAACTTTGAAACTCAGTACGTTAATCAGCCATTCCTGCCCCTCTCTCAACCAAGTTTCAGTAATGGCTACAACATTGTAGTTCATGTACTGAATCATGCTCTTAGTTCATCACCCTTACCCATAATATCCTAGCATGAAAATATGCACACTTCACACTATCTGGAGTTGCAATTTTATGTATGACCACCAGGAGAGGTAAAGGGATTAAGAAGTCAGTGCAGGTTTCCACAGTGACCATTCTCCTCAGCAACAAATATACCCCTTTGGATACTGCTGGGGGAGATGACCCATCAGATCATGGCTGCAGTATGCTAAAAGTGGCCATGCTGTTCTCCTTGTGCACAAGTAAATAACATGTGATTGAGAAACAAGTGTGATTTTTCAGATCTAGTTAATCAGTAATAACAAAACCAATATGACCAGCTCAAGAATTCCCCAATATGAAACAAGTTTTGGGAAAAATAAACAAGGAAGAATGCAAGAGAGAAATTAAAAAAGGGAGAATGCACTAAGACAGTCAAAACATATCATTCCATATTCTCAATGTTGTAAATCAAATATAATTACATGTGCTCTTGTTTTTCTTCTGGGTCTTGTCACATCAATTCTGATTATGTTGCCATCCACGTCAGTATTATTTGAAATAGCCTTATTTATCTTGGGGCATAGCAGTCTGCTTGATAGAAACACCATCCACAACCACTCACTTTCTCTATGAACAATGCACAGTAGCAGTAGTTAATGCCATCTACAGAATGCATTGCAGCAACTCACCAAGACTCAAGGGCACATCTTCCAAATCCTGTATCTCTTCCAGTTAGGAAAAAAAAAGTACAACAAAGGCTTGGGAACACTATTACCTGGAAGTTGCCCTCCAAGCCACACATCAATATTTCTGGAAAAAAATATCATTGTTCCTTTACCATCACTGAGTCAAAACCAAGGAACTTTCTCACTAACAGCACTGTGTGTGTACTTATATCTCAAGAAATGCAGTGATTCAAGCAGGCACCACCCCTGCTCACAGGCATTTTGAAATGGGTGATTAAACATGGGCTCAGTCCACATCTATTGAATGAAATATTTAAAAATAACACACACATCTAGGTACATGCACATTTTGATCTTTCCAAGTCTAGTTCTCACAAATGTGTAAGTGTCTCTTTTACTCTAAACTTCCATTGATCAGTTTTCATATTCACCAGATGAAGTTTGACCAATTATGTCAACTCCAACATACCTTTTCCTTCACCAAAATGCTTTCTGAAATGACTATTAACTCTACGCTTGCCTTGTTCTTCTAAAATACATTTTCAGCCATCAAATTTGAATACAGCCATTGGATACAAAATGACAACATTGCCCTTTCATTTATTTCCACACGTTTGTCCATCCTGGGTCCATGTATTCAATACATATGGCACATCAGTTGATATATATTTTCTTTATGGTAGTGTTTTGCAATATCTCTTCATTGGTGAACCTCAACAGATTATGTATCATCTGTGGGCTGAAATGTACTCCAATCAAGATGAAGGGTCTCAGCCCAAACTGTTGACTCTCAGATTCCCCCCACCATTGTGTTCCTCCAGCAGTTTAATTTCAGCATCTGCAGTCTCTTCTCTCTCCAGGGATTGGACTGATTCTATACTCTTTCAAGTTGTCCATATATGTGATTTGCAAGATCTCTTCTACTTACCACTTTTAGCTCCTGTCATTCTGACTTGTGCCTTTGACCCTTTTCAATAAATCTCACAACGTCTAACAAATCTTTCCAATAAGCATAATTAGATTTTGACTTCAACATTCTCTCTAATGTCTTCAGATAATTTTTAGTTTTCATTTTCTTTTTGTTGTCAATATGGAATGTGGATTATTGAAGGGATGGACACTCAGGATGTACAACCCACCAGTAACACACTCATCCAAACTCCAAATCCTGTATAAGAAGGTTCCTACCAAATGCACATACAAACCAGGTGCATGGGTTTGCCATCAGGCATCTTAAGGACACTCTATTATTTAGTAAGGTTAAGGCCAATTTCATTATAAACTCAACTATGTTCCATTCATTACATTGTTTAACTCATATCAGTCTACCACTGCCCCAGAAATATTTAAATACTCTATTTCTCCCATTCTTTGAGGGAGAAATTTCCAGATCTTACACGAAATAAAAAAGCTGAGTTAACTTCTAAGTTGAATAGAAGAACTTTTATATTTTAAACAGAGGCCCCAGGTTTTAGGATCACCTACAAAATGAAATATCCTTTGCAGATCCATCCTGTCAAGAGAAAGGTATATCTCTGAAACAAGTTTCTCCTCACTCTTTAAACTTAGTTAACCAATCCGACCATTGTGTATCAGACAGCCCATCATTTCCAGTAATATTAACATTCGTTCTTAATTTTGAACATGTCATAGGCAACTGAAAAGATTTGATATGTCCTTAAGGAATCTTTCATACTTCCTTGTCTGATCACAGGAAGTAATCTATAGCATGTACATTTGTAATTTCTGCCTGGCATGATAACTTGACTGTCAGAATCTCCAGAGAGTGGTACACATTGCCTATCCCAGCACAAGAATGTCACTTCCTTCCATCCAATCCATCTGTATGATGCGTTGCCTCAGAGAGACTGTTGGTATCATCAGGGGTATTTGCTAACTTTGCTATTCCTTTTTTCCTCTTCTACCTTCTGAGAAAAGTTAAGGAGATTGAAGGACTAGATTTCCAGAGTTAGGACAATTTTCTTCCCCACTGCTACAACTCTGAACAAATCACCTCTTCTTCACACCCCTGCCCCCAATGGTGCTGTCATTTCACTTAGCTCCTCCTCTGCTGGTTATTCTGTTATTGTCATTTTTGTATTCTTTGTTGCACTTCTTCAAATCGCATTACAATCTTTGTACTACTCTGCTGTTTTTGCACTCATCAATGGACTGATTGTTGTATTTATTATTACCATGCACACAGATTAAACAATGAGCTTCATATCATTAAGGAATTTTATTATGCTCCAGTGATTATGACAATTATCTACTCTAATCCAGTCTAATCTAACAATGCACTTGAGATGTGGTGTCACCCATTCCCTCAATAGTGGAAACAGAACCTCCTTTTCTATTTAATTCCCGTGCATAAGTAACATAACTTTATTTGTTTTCCTAATTATTTGCTGCATCTACCACCTGACACTTCTGTAAATCATTGTAAATCGTGTATTCAGACACCTAGAATCCTCTGCTTTTCAGAGCTCTGCAATCTTTCACCATTTAGAAAATATGCATTGTTTTTATTTTCCCTGGCTAACGTTGTTATTTTGCATACTCTCATGTGTACTCTGTCTGTCATTTATTTCTCCATTTTGTGCCATTGTAAATTCCTTACATCTTCACAACTTTCCTACCTGTCTTTGCATCATCAGCTGATTTAGCAATACGTATTTCTGATGTTGTCACTCCTTTACATAAATTAATTATGCTAGTCAATATAATTTTAAAAACTCACCTGTAAGGTTTCTGGACCATAGACTAGGTACCAGTTAGTTAACAAACCCAATCCCTCCAGTCACCATTATGTCAATATCATCCTAACCAATACCTCCCTTATTCAACCTGCTTTGCCTTAATCTATGTACAAAGAGATTCTTCATGAGATAGAGAAGCATCAATTTCAAATCGCTGGCATTCCCTCCAATCTTGCTAGCCCTATGAAAGAATAATCTGAAGAGAATTCCTATGTTCCGAATGTGAAACATACATATTTTAAACCTTGCTCAGTGCTTCTGTCATGATTATGGCACGAGTCTGAAAATGGAAATCCAGCCTAATCTTCTAAGTGATTGTAGTGGCATTCCTAATCATCAGCAATGGCTGGGGAAAACTTAGTTCAGAAATTCTCTGAATGTTTTCTAAGTCAGTAAAAGCCCTGCTATTCTTAGTCATGTGAACTTGAAGCATAAGATCTCACCTGAACATATGTATGTCACACTTCTCATTTCACCAATCCTGATTTCCTTATTCAAACAATCAGACCCCAAAGATAGGAAATCAAACAAATTGGGCAGTAAAAATACTGGGGGT
Source organism: Hypanus sabinus (assembly GCF_030144855.1). NCBI lineage: Eukaryota > Metazoa > Chordata > Chondrichthyes > Myliobatiformes > Dasyatidae > Hypanus > Hypanus sabinus. The sequence continues at coordinate 52,855,195 of NC_082712.1, read as the reverse complement.
ATAAGATGAGACTTGTGAGAATAATTATTTCAGGAGATATAAAAGTCAAATAGTCAGATGGTAGTGAATGGCAAATACTGAATGGTTTGAGGAGCCAAATGGTCAAATCCTTCTCCTATTTTCTCATGTTATTATATTCTAAAATGAACATACATTGCAAGATAATAATTGCATTTTTACATGAACTGTTTTCTCTATCATGTTTTATTTTTGCTACATATTAGAAACCCGCAGCCTTTTCCAACAACTTGGAGAATATCTTCCATCTGAAATTTACTTGAGGATGGATGTGCAGCCAGATATACGGGCAGCTAGCTTGCAGGTAATCACTCTGCATTTTGATGCACAGCAGCATTTAGGTTAGCTTAACTGATACAATGCTTCTTCTCAAATTCTAACAATGTTCTGTCAGTTTTCAAAAATACTTGAAGTGATGCTCACAAGCAAAGTTAAAAGCTTTATTCAGTGTTTTAAATGGAGTGGTTATTTGTGCAAGAGAGGGGAAAAAAACATCCATTTCAACAGACAGATGCTGTTGATTACAAACCTGCTTTTATACAAGTTCAAATTATAAACATTTTATAAACTTCAAGAATATATCAAGTTGAGAGACAGAATGAAAGGGAAGGAGTGTCTATTTTTCCCAATCCTGATTTCTTTCCAGATAACAAAAGAAGAAACACATTTTCCGATCACCTCGGGCAGATGGAAAGGATCTAACCATCACTTCTGCTTTGTTGATAGTTAAAAAATGTAATTGATGACAGCTGTGAAACAGAGTGACAAGAAGACAAAGAGAAAGAAGAGAGACACAGGTAGCCGGGCAAATTTATGAGATAATTTTAGAACTTGCACAAAGAGGAATCTCATATGATAACCCTACATACAAAACCAAAATTCAGTACCTGTAGAAATTGCTAAGAAACTTACACAATCATTGGTAACAGACGTGAAATCCCTTTATATTGCCACCACACTACTGGCAGGTGTTAGGTATACATCAGATGCAGGGAATGGGGGATTGCACTCCTTCTTGCAACATGTGCTTCAACAGAGAGACTGAACCTGCTTAGCACAACAGACAGAACCTGAACATAACCTAATTATAAGGAAATCTGCAGATGCTGGAAATTCAAGCAACACACACAAAATGCTGGTGGAACGCAGCAACCAGGCAGCATCTATAGGAAGAAACACAGTCGACGTTTCGGGCCGAGGCCCTTCGTCAGGACTAACTGAAAGTAGAGATAGTAAGAGATTCGGAAGTGGGAGTGGGAGGAGGAGATCCGAAATGATTGGAGAAGACAGGAGGGGGAGGGATGAAGCTAAGAGCTGGAAAGTTGAATGGCAAAAGGGAAACACAACTAGAAAATGGAAAGGATCATGGGATGGGAGGCCTAGAGAGAAAAAAAGGGGGAGGGGGCACCAGAGGGAGATGGAGAGCAGGCAAGGAGTGATTGTGAGAGGCACAGAGAGAGAAAAGAAGAAAAAAAAGGGGAAACAAACAAACAAACAAACAAACAAATAAATAAATAAGGGATAGGGTAAGAAGGGGAGGGAGACATTAATGGAAGTTAGAGAAATCAATGTTCAATGCCATCAGGTTGGAGGCTCCCCAGACAGAATATAAGGTGTTGTTCGTCCAACCTGAGTGTGGCTTCATCTAGACGGTAGAGGAGGCCATGGATAGACATATCAGAATGGGAATGGGACGTGGAAAATAAAATGTGTGGCCACTGGGAGATTCTGCTTTCTCTGGCGGACAGTCTGGGAGACCGTTTCACTGAACGCCTACACTCTGTCCACCAGAGAAAGCAGAATCTCCCAGTGGCCACACATCTTAATCCTGACGAATGGTCCCGGCCCAAAACGTTGACTGTACTTTTTCCTATAGATGCTGCCTGGCCTGCTGCGTTCCACCGGCATTTTGTATATATAACCTAAGTGCCAGGTTTTACATCCAGAGTGACTTTGAAGATAGATGAGGCCCTCAACCCTGTCTCGCTGGCTCTCAAAACCAATAAACAAAATGAGTATGGCAAAACCAAATATTCAAAGATAGAAAAGTATGAAAATCTGTGGAGGTATTAAAATTATTTTTAAATATGTAATTTAAAACACCAAAGATTATGTAACTTATAATGATTAACCTAATTTCAGTTAACTGAAATAAGTCAGATAAAACCTTCTACGGACCTTCCTGTGGAAAGCCACATTTCCCATGATTTCAATGTTCGGTTGATATGCTCTCACAGGGCCATTTTTCACAACGAGATACCAGGTAATCTCAGCTGCATACCAGAAGAGCAAACTGTGGCAAAACAGGTTTGACTGTCAAAATTGGCACTTGGCTGAGAGGAAAGTTGGACCTCAGTCTGTGCTAGAGAAACTTAAGTTATCATTAATTTAATTGGCTGGCATATAGGCACTACTTCCAACAGATGTGGTAGTCACTGTCAAGACAAATTTTTATTGCTTATTATAAATTATTTTCAAGTGGCTGTTGATATGCTGTCTTTTCAAATCAATGTGTGCCCTGAAGTATCTCCAACTGTTTTGTTAGTTGGGAAGCCACTAGGTGTTGATCCAAAAGCAGAGCAGATTAAGTAATTATATTTCTGTCCAGTTATAGTTTACAACATAGAGCAATAAGAGATTTGAGCATTTTCCTATGCATTGGCTGACTTTACTCAAGTAGGATGAGATCACAGGTTTGAGAGCAAGTGAATTGCCGCAATAAGCCAAGGGTAGGTTTTATAACACAACAGTTGAGTCACCTGTTATGTGTACTTTTATAGCTAACTATACCTTTCAAGTATAGAATATCCCTGCAAACACTGAACAATATTGAGTGGTAATGGGTCTTTTGGCTCATACTGTTAGTTGCTCTCATTTTTCTCTTATTCCACAATGCCTTCTTCATCAGAAAATATTTGAGAAAGTTATGCTAGATTATTGCCCCTAGTTCCCTCTGCCGGCATGAAGCATCCCACTATCAATATTCCAAATCAGGCAATCTCAGCACCACAGCAATTATTAGGGAGTCCAGGACATTCCAATGCAAGGTCTCGACTCAACACATCAACTATCTCTCTGCTGCCTGACCTGATGAATGTTTCTAGCAGTTTTAATCTATCGTCTCCATGCTCCAACATGGTTTAGATCAAATGTCATCTGATTGTATCAATCACTTCTTCAAGTAAAGCTTACAATATCTGCTATTCCAAAGTAGTCCTCCATCTAAGCACTAAACAGACCTGAACCTTCTTTTCTCGAGGACTTCTGATAGTTATGTGACTTTTATTGAAGTAATCTTGCTCATATATACATCACAGACTATGAGTAAAAAAATCACTTTCCTCCTTTGAGTTATTTCTTCAGTCTTCTCCTTGTATGCAGTGGTTTGGTAAACTTTACTATTGTAAAGATACATTGCCATAGCTCTCATGTGATCAGACAACCACCAACTTGAATCTCTGTTATTACCCATCAAGGAGCAATGAACCGTACATGGATCAAAATCCTTGTTGATATATTCTCTTTGTACGGACAATCAAAAGAAACAATCTGAGTAGATACTTGCCTTAGGTTTTATTGTTGCTGTTGATTTTGATCCTCTAACAAATAATCTGTACATAACATGCCTAAATAGCCTTGATATATAGTACCGTCCCTCTGTACTAAGGCACCTGGTTGTCATGTTGAGCCAAAAGGCTTGTTTCCATGCTGTTTAACTCTGTGACTCTAAATCTACATTTAATCAATAGCAGCTTGCAAGTAGGTTTGGAGAGTACTGTATACTGCAAGAGTTTTACATTGGGAGGACATAGCACCAATTTGTTTGGCATAGTAATGAGAAAATCATTACTTGCCCAAGAAGAACATGGTAACATGCATCAATGGTTATCAGCCAGTAGCACTTACATCCACTGTGATGAAGTGTTTTGATAGGTTGGTGATGAAACATAGCAACTGCTGCCAGAGGAGCGATTTGGATCCACTCCAGTTTACCTACTGTCACAACAAGTCAACAACAGATGCCATTTCAATGGCTCTTCACTCAAACCTGAAACATCTGGACAGTGAAGATGCATACATCAGGATGTTCTTTATTGAGTACGGCTCTGAATTCAACACTATCATCCCCTCAAGAGTAATCATTAAGCTGCAAGATTTAGATCTCAATAACTTCTGTGCAACTGGATTCCTGATTTCCAGCCAGTTTGGTTTGGCAACTACATCTCCTCAACAATCACCATCAGAACAGATGTGCCACAAGGTCATGTGCTTAGCCCACCCCACCCCACTCTACTCACATTAATCTTAAGGTTGTGCGGTTACGTGCAGCTCCAGCACCATATTTAAGTTTGCTGACAGCACAACATTTGTCGGTCAAATCAAAGGTGCTGACAATTCAGCAAACAGGAAGGTGACTGAAAATCTGGCTGTATGGTGCCACAACAACTACCTCTCCCTCATCACCAGCAAAACCAAAGAGCTGATTATAATAATTATTGACTACAGGAGGAGGAAACCAGAGTGATATGAGCTTTTCCACATCAATCAATCAGAGATAGAGAGGACAAGTAGCTTTAAATGTCAATGTGTTATCATTTCAAAGGATCTGTCCTGGGTCCTGAAACAGAGTGGATAACTGCACTTATCCCAATGCTCAAGGACACCACAACTCATATTCTCAAAATTATTTATTACTTATTTATCTGTTATTATTATTTTGTTTTTCATTTGTATTTGCACAATTTATTTTGTTTTGCACATTGCTCAATTATCTGGCTTTGTGTGTCAATTTTCATTGATTCTGCTGTGTTTCTGTGGATTTTACTGTGAATTCCCAGGAGAGAATGAATTTCAGGATAGTAGGCATGTGATAACATATATGTACTTTGAAAATGAATGGTGAGCATGCACATTTGTGACAGCAGCCACACTAGTATATTTGTTCGTAAATGGGTTTATAACAGTGTCTTCAACAATTAATTTATGGAAAGACAGATGGAGGAGAATTGTGCCATAGATTTTAAACATTGGTCACACCATTTCCACCTACAACAAAGGCCTTAAAATTAGCCCTACCCATCAAGGCCAAAACTGTCTCCACCTGAATTTCTAACATTTCTTTCCTCCAATTTTTTTTGCTGCTGAAATATCCATATTCTATTGCATGAGAAAGAAAAGCAGGTCATTAAGCATCATATAATATGTTTGGGCAATCTGTGCATCATTCTTGAACAGAGACACAAGAGACTAAAATAACAGAATGAACAATCTACTAGATGAACTCTATGGGTTGAGCAACATCTGTGGAGGTAAAGCAATTGTCAAGGTTTCCTTTTGAAAACCAGCATCAAAACTAATGCTACTCTAACTATTGTGTTCCCCTAGACATGTTTGAAAGGCTGGTGGTCTATAAAGGCCTTGATTTCTGTGTCTGCACTTTCGAAAAATGCTGCATTTATGAGGGTAATGGGAAGTATATGAACGTTGGAGCTGTATTCTGATTGATCCAGATGGTGGGTCAATTAATGATGAGGATATAGAGAGTACAGCAGTTATTGAGACTTGTGACATTTAAAAACTGAGCTAATTTGTCTTGGCAGCACTCACCATTTTGTTATCTTCTTTGAGCATGTCCATTTTTAAAAACTGTGATCTTAACATTTTCTTCCATTTTTATTTCTTCCCATATCTTCCTAAGCATATATCAGGAGGGCTTCCAGCAAAGTACATATCTCGCTGCTACCTCACTGCAGACATCTCATGTCTCTACTTCGCTTACAACAAGAACTCCAAAGCTCAGGAAGCAGTGTGTGTACTCTTACTTGTTCAAATATTGTGATTGAAGCATCATTGACCCTCCCTTGCAAAACGTTTTATGCTACAGTATTCACTAGACATATTGAGCTCTTTGCTGATGTGTACAGCCAGTGAGTAGCTCGAACAATGCAAAGTAGCAGAGAGTGCAAATTTAACACTTACCAATTGCATGCTATACACTCCATGATAATTTGTAGGGTTTATATAATTTAAAAGTAATGTGGTTATATTCCAGAGTATATGTCATGAAAATTGTTTAATGCAAGTATAATTTCACATACAATATAGAAATAAATTTACATAAGGTCAATCACTTATATCTTAGGTTTGGTTTCCATGACTCATTTCAGTTATAATTGCATATATTCTTACTGCATTTTTTTATTTCCTGGTATTCTTGTTCTTGGAAACAATGGAAAAAGCACAAGAGAGTTTCACATTAAAATTGGTTTCCAACAACATTGTCTGAATATGAATTGATTAAAAATCATGCAGAACTGTCTATTATGCTTGATAAAGAGAAGCAAATTTGAGATTATCACTAAAAATGTTTTCCATCTTTTATGTAGAGGCTACAATGCCAACATTCTGACTGTTATATCAGATGGTAGGCGTAATGTCAATTCAAAGTTCTCAATGTTTAAAGGTACATTTAATGTCAGAGAAATGTATACAGTATACATCCTGAAATGCTCGCAATTCTTGGGAATCCTTTGCAAACATCCACAAAAACGGAGGAGTGCCCCCTAAGAATGAATGACAGTTGAATGTTAGAACCCAATAAGCTCCCCCCGGCTACATTCACACCTTCGCATAAGCAGCAGCCAAGCAACAATCCCCCCTCCCCCACCAGCAAAGAAAAAGCATCAGCACCCCCCCACACCCCGCCGAGCACGCAAGCATGCATCAAAGCCACAGACTTGCAGGACCCTAAAGACTACTCGTTCACCTGTCATTCAACATACTACAGGCTCCCTCGCTCTTCCTAATAAGGGAGAAAGAAGTGTCTCCATTTCACAGCAAGAGGGAAGAGATTTAAAAAAAAATCTCATTGGTTTGTGATGTTAAACATCTGTTGTGTCACTTTTTCTGAGCTCTGTGCCCAAAGATCTCGGGTCTTTGACATTTAAGACCTCCCTCTAAATGGGGTGTCCTCAGTCACCCGGATTGTATGACGAGAGCTCTTAGAACAACCCACATCAAACTCATCAATGGAAAAGACACCTTCCAGCTTCAATATCTTCTGTACCAACCTTTCCTTACAACACACAGGAACCGGAGAGTCATCGAAATTAAATGACTCAGCAGTCAAATTTCCCTCTTTTTCCAATAGTTTCTCACCACTTGTCTCACAGGGACACTAGACATTACCATCACCAGGAACAGATGCGCCAGGGGCATCCCCCGCTTGAAGGTGGCCTCCCTCCTTGTAGTGTTCCTGACAATCACTGCCATCTTGCTCGCCTGTACAACCGAGGGCTTCTGCAGTTTGGGCCTCATCAGTACCCCGGCAGGAAATCCCGACTCCCCCTTGTTGTCATCTGGAGCGTCCACTAAGAGAGCCCTGCCCTCAAGCACTCTGGGAAATTTCGGGGTCCCCATAACTGTCGCTACTGCCCAGGCCGTACCACCATTGGCTTCGACTGGGTGAACCACACAGACCCACATCTACGTTCGGTATCCAGCCCAGTGTAGCCACACACTTCCTCAAAAGCAGCTCAAAACACCAAGTGCACAGTCAATGTTCCCAGAAAGCTCTCGCCAGCCTTCTCCCTGCAAGCCCCCATGAGCCTCTTCACAAGATGGGTGTTGATCCCCACCAGAACTGAAATGCGGTCCTTCTCAACGGGGTCCAGACAAACCAGCACCAATGTATCAAGGACCTCAGACACTCCCACATTGGCCACCGAGAACTCCAACTTCACTGACAAATAACCGTCATATGGATAATCACCAGCACTAAACCCCCAGATCTCCAGTGCCCTGAACGGTGTCAATGGTAATTGCTTCAGATACTGGTTGTAAAATGAATGGTACAATAACGTGACCTGTGACCTGGTGTCAAGTATGGCTTTAGCATAAATACTCTCTATCTGTAATGACACACTGGAGCATGGTCCCACTGAGCCTTCAGGAAAAGGGTCTTTTGTTTTCAGGGGTTCCTTGGTATATTCTGGGGAACGTGTTCCCCCAGAAACACCGGGCTGTTCCCTCACTGGGTCTCCTCTAAGTTTTCTCAACGACTCTCTCTGCTTAGGTACCCTGGGGCTCACTAACTTACTTTGAATACAAAGTGAATGAACATTCTTGACCAACCTCCTATGTGGGACATTTTTAAATGCCTTGTTGAAGTCCAACTGCACAACACCTACTGCCTTGCCTTAGGAAAAGGCTCTAAACAGAAACCAGTAAATTATAGACCAGTGAGACTTACATCAGCTGTGGGATATAAGACAACTGATTTTTCCCACAACTGATGTAAGACTCACTGGTTTCTGTTTAGAGCCTCTTTACAACAGCGGAAAAACATTGGCTAATCTCCAAACCCCTGGTACCTCTCCTGTCGCTAAGGACGAATGAAATATCTCAGCTAAGTCCCTGCAATTTCTGCACTTGCCTCCCATCGTGTCTGAGGTAACACCTTGTCAGGCCCTGGTAATTTATCCAGCCTGATTTGCCTCAGGATAGCAATCACCTTCCCCTCTGTAATCTGTATAAGGTCCATGAAGCTGGTGCCACTTTACCTCACTTCCATCTCCAGTGGAAATACAGATGCAAACACATTTTTTTAAGATCTTCCCCCTCCTTTTTGGCTCCCCGCATGGATTATTATTCTAGTCTTCCAGAGGACCAATTTTGTCTTTTGCAATCATATTTCTCTTAACGTATCTGTAGAATTCTTTGGGTTCTCATTTAACTTTGTCTGCCAGAGCAATTTAATGCCTTCTTTTTGCCCTCCTGATTTCTTTCTTAAGTGTTTTCTTGCTGTTCATATACTCAAAAAGTACCTCATTTGTGCATACCTACTATGCACCACCTTTTTTCTCTGACCCTGACCTCAATATACCTTGAAATGCAATGTTCCCTTCACTTGTTATCTTTATCTTCTATTCCAACTGGCACATTCAAGCTTTGTACTCTCAAAAATTTTACTTTTTAATTTTACTAGTACACTTTTGCCATTAAACAGCCTGTCCCAATCCACGCTTGCCAGAACATTTCTGATACCATCAAAGTTAGCCTGTCTCTAATTTTGAACCTCAACACACAGACCAGATATATCTTTTTGCATATTTACCTTGAACCTAATGGCATTGTGCTCTAGATGAAAAGTCTTCCCCAACACAAACGTCTGTCACCTGCCCTGTTTCATTCCCTAATAGCAGATCCAGTATCACACACTGTCTCATTAGAACTTCTGATGTACTGAAAATGGAAACTTTCCCAAACACATTTGACAAACTTTATCCACTGTAGTTCTTTTACAGTTTGGGATTCCCAGTGGAAAGTTTAAATCACATATTATAACATCCTTTTGTTTATTGCAACAGTTTCTTTACAAATTTGTTCCTCTAAATCTTTAGAACTGTTGGGTGGTCTGTACTATAGCCCCATTAATGAATCATACATTCATTATTTCTCAGTTCCATGCATAATGCCTCACCCAATGAGTTCTGCAGTCTATCCTGACGGACACTGCTGCAACATTTTCCCTGATTAGTAACACCACCCTTCCTCCTTTAATCCTTCCCACTCTGTGGCATCTAAAAAAAAACAAAACCCTGGAATATTAAGCAGCTAGTTCTGCCTCTCCTGCAGCCGAGTCTCACTGATAGCTACAATATCATCATTCCAGGTGTTAATCCATGCCTGAGCTCATCCTTTCCTATATTACTTCTTGTATTGGAATATACACTGTTGCTCTGTTTGATTCCTGACTTTGTCTGAGATCTTACCATCATTTGCCTCCACAACCTCTCCATTAACTCACTAACTGTTCTGGCACTCTGGTTCCCAACCTCCTGCAACACTAGCTTAAACCACACCATGCAGCATTAACAAACCTTTGCACTAGGATATTAGCCATTTTCCAGTTAGCATGTAAACTGTCCCTTCTATTCAGGTCACACCATTCCTGGAAGAGAGCTCAATGATCCAAAAATCTTATGTTGCCCCTCCTACACCAATCTTCTGTCATCTGTTAAACTGTACAACCTTCTTAGCTTTGGCCTCACTAGCATGTGGCAAAGGTCGCAATCCTGGGATCCCAACCCTGCCAGACCTGCTCTTTAACTTAGCACCTATCTCCCAGAACTCTCTATGCAGAACCTTTTCACTCATCCTACCCACGTCATTGGTGCCTACATGGACCAGGATCTCTGGCTGTTCACCATCCCACTTGAGAATGCTGAAGACTTGAACTGTGATATCCCAGACCTTGGCATCCAGCACGCAATATACCACCTGGTATATACCATCTCATTCACTGAATCCCTACCGCCATAATTCGCCATTTCTCCCCTCTTCCCTTCTGAATCACAGAGCCAACTTAGTGCTACAAACATGACTGTTGTGACTTTCCTCTGCTAGATCATTTGCGCTCCCCCCCCCCCAACAGTGTCCGAAGTTGCTGTTGTGGGGGATAGTCCCAGGGATACTCTGAACAAGCTGCTTAACTCCTTTCCCTTTCCTGACTGTCACTCAGTTTTCAGTGTGCTGCACCTTGGGTGTAACTACCACTCTATACGTCCTATTGATCATTCCTTCAGCCTCCTGAATGTTCCAGAATTCATCCAGTTCCAGCTCCAAATCCTTAACATAGACGTAACCGATCGCACTTCTTGCAGAAAGAATTGTTAGAGACATTGGAGGTTTCCCTGCCTTCCCACATTCCACAAGAGGAGCATTCCACAATCTTGCCTGGCATCTCTTCTGTCCTAACTAAGCAAATGCATATCTACTAGAACCTTGTTGTTTTTGCTTTCTTTGACTGTCTTCTCCTCACTGAAGCCTTGAAGAGCTGAAGTCTCACAAATCTCCACTCCAGCTCTGTCCACCCCTGATGATGTCAGCTTTGCTTGCCCCTGCCTTCTTTTATGTTATTCCTGCTGATCAATTCCAAACACCAGTTGGTCACTGGTCATGGCTCCAAAAAAACTGCCATGAATTGTTGACTTCTACTCCATTAGTGAGCTCAAGTGAAATTCCCTCATCTCAAGGTTCTGATCTCCCAATTGGTCACAAGCCAAAGCTCTCAAAAAAAATTGCTGTGAGTTGCTGCCTTTTTCTTCTTGGTCAGCAGACCGGAGTGAAATTCCCTCCCCTCAAGCTTCTGATCTTCCGATCAATCACTGGTCAAAGCTCCCAAAATATGTTTAAAATAGAAATACCCTGTAAGTTTTAAATGCGATTTAAGAGTGTTATTTGCAAAAATGGACTGTGTTTTAAACTACTTTGTTATCTCGATATATCTTCTTTGAGATAGGGAGTGGGCACCCACCACTCAACTAGTGGGTAATGATAGTTAAATTCACCATGGAGAACACACAGAAAAGTAAATTGGTCTTTGAAGATTGGGTAGTTATGTATAATCTCACTTGGAGAGGGTACTTCTGACTATTTATATCCAACAGAGCTTAATGTCTTTCAGTTTCGAACTTTGAGGTCAGCAAGCCCAATACCATCGCAATTAGTGCCCAATGTTGTCACATTATGCAAAGAGTATTATTTTAGAAAGAATTATTATTTAGCAGAAGTCCAATTCAAAGAGCTTTCACAAGTGCTACCTCACCCTGCTTACTACTATAAATTAGTCAATTACTTTGTTTCCAACGTTTGTGCAGACAAATGCTGGTTGATATTATGAATGTCACACATGAGGTAATGCCCACACAGATACTGTGTCCAGAACAGGGAGCTGCTACAGCTTCCCTGGAACAAAATTCCCATCAAGATTTTGGAGCTTTTACTATTCAAAGATTGCAGGCAGTCAGTGTCACACCTCCAGCTGATGCTGAAGGAATTCTGAAATGGCTGCTTCAGAATGTCAGGAGGATAAGGCTTTCTGGGCCAGTGATAAGCCCCAACATATTCAGCAATTCTTATTAATGTTATTGTGTTGCCTTTATGGCATTTGTTTAGTTTATAATATTTTTGCTTTAGTAATTCGTTTGTTAGCATTTTCTAGTTAAAGTTAGGATTGTTTAAAGTGAATTTGTTGTCTGTGATATATCGCGGCATGCAATGACGTCACATGCGATTTTGCTGCGTCTTGTGGGAAAATACCGGTTTGGAGAAATGGGGAGGAGGGGGCTCACATGTGCAGGATCAGTGCGAGAAAAGTTGTCTTTCTACGCACTAGAAACATAGTGAAGCAACACCGTAAGTTCATGAGATAATCAATATGTTGAATTAAAATGTTAACGCTGATTCTGTTAAAAGTAATGACGGTTGATAAGGTTTATGTTTTCGTTAGTTAAAGCATTGCGGATAGTTTGTGTTGAAGTGTATTTAAAGCAGTCAATGGCGTAAGTAGATTCTGACTGTATGCTGCATTTTAATGTAATGTAGTTGCTGTAGTTTTACCTTTGCAAGTATTTACGATGTAAGTGTGATATCAAGAAGGAAACAAATACTGTATGAATCTTGTATTGTTTTATCAACAGTTTTTACCATACGTTAATGAGGAAGAGTGAACAGTAAACGGTTAATCTTACTGCAATCCTGTTTTCATTGACTACGGTTTACCTCGGTGTTTAGTTCAGCGTTCTCTTACACCTGAGCGAGAACACTACAGTTATTTCCCATAGTCTTGCAACCATCTTCATACAAGTGTAGGAATCTGTAGTGTCTTTAATATTTGAGTAACACTGTAAATGTATTGTTTGATTAACTGTTCTTTGCTTACATAATTCATTATGGGTTATGTGTAAGAAGTACGTAAATGGTATACGTCATTACGCCACCACATAATATTTGAGCGCCTCACTGAAGAAAAACTATGTACTCAAGTACCCCCGGCTGCTGTGTTTTTCTTTTGACTAGTTTCTGGAGTAATAAAATGTAACAAAATCTATATTAGGTATGTACATGTATTTATAAACATATAACTGATGGAGATGTCCATTAGGAATTTTGTACTATATTGAGTAGAATTGCCAAAAGTCTGGGTTTAATATCAGGTTATAAGATAAGAAAACAAATGGCAAAGGCAGACTGGGACCAAGTTCATTCTACAAGGTTATGCCTGTATCTTAGTAAAAACTCTCATACCATATACAGACTAGTTCTCAATCAACACCTGACATGAACAATTTCAGGGTTTTGAAGAGATCCTACACATCCACGCGGTGGTAGCAAGATTACCACTTGTTCCCTCACAAGGACAACAAAGTGCCAACACAGTTTCCCCCTCTTTTCCTTCTGACACATCTAAAGTTAGTAACAAAATCATCAAACTAATCTTATTCCTTGGGTTGATCAGAATCACCATATTCTTCTTCACAAGCCTGTCAGTAGGCAAGATGTAATCAACAAACCAAACAAGTTCTCTGGAGACCACTGAACTTAGGAAGAGAAATTCACCCATTCCCTAGATGGCTAAACACTCAGTATAGGCCATGACCATTAGCTCCACCCCATTTCTTTGCGCAAGAAAGTCTTCGACCAAGATACTCCTTTCGGGACAGAGGGAAGATTCAAAGGCACCATTGATATTATGGAAAAGAGTTTGAAACTGAATTCATGCCACAAGGCCTGCCTTGTCCTTCTCCCTCTAAAAATACAAAGGGACAGGGCCTATCCCAGACATCCACTCCCTTCTCTGCAGCTCAGGAGAGACAACATGTAGAAAAGGGGAAGGCTAATGTTATTGTAATCAAAACTGCACAGGAGAATTTCAACAACAGCTCTAATCTGACAAATAGACACACTTATTTCTGAATGCCAAAGTGCGTACCTTTGGCAAAATTCAACCCTGCCATTTTGATATAGCAACAGACATTACAATAAATGCTGCAAGGATTGACTCATTAAAAAGTATAAATCTTGCCAGTGGCTTCTGGTCACAACCACTCCTTGAAAATGACAGGCAGATATGATGTAATTAACATTTAAAAAATTCAGCTCTGTCATACAGAAGTAAACTTCCTAAGTATGAAAATTACCAAACAGGCTTAACCCTGAATTTAGACAAAAAGTCATTCAAATATGTTATCCAAAGATCTTAAAAGACTTACAATCAACCCTAGGCCTATTGAATTATGCTAGACTTTCAGGCTGACTGTGCTCAGTTGTCAGAACAATTATATAACATTTTTCTAAATCAGAAAAATGATAAAAACTGCCTTTTGTTTTCACTTTGGAAGATTATGAGGCTCTAGAGAAATTGATGAATGCAGTTTTACAAGAAATAGGACTCTGGATAAGAGACATAACAAAATCTCTTGTGCTGCAAAGTTGAGCTTCTCCAAAAACTACTGTATAATGATGGAGAAGAAACACTATCCATAAATACTATACCTCACGTAATTTTAACTCAAGAAAATGGAAATTTACTACCTTTCTACAATGTCTTACTATGGTATTCCATACATTTATGCAGTAAGACCCCTGCAAGTGGACAAAACAATTATTATACAAACAGAATTTGTGGTTTTAAAAACAAGAGAAAACTTGCAGATGCTGGAAATCCAGGTAACACAGACACAAAATGTTGGGGGAACTCAGCAAGCCAGATCGCATCTATGGAAAAGAGTACAGTAGACGTTTCAGGCCAAGATCCTTCAGCAGCTTTAAAATTGATAATAAATTAATACTTTTACAAGATGGCACATTAAAGTGGGAATATGTTCCTGAGAGCTATGACTTACAATCCTTACCTGTCATGGAAGATGCAGAACCTTCTTCTCTATAGCCTGATATAGTACAATACCCTTTGGAGCACTATTCTCAACTATGCTACTGTGATAGATCTGCAGTGAACTCCAGAAAAATGGATCCACTTATTTATAGTCTCTGCTCCTGATTATAAAATGAAAACTTTTATCAAAGCTGGATTTATGCCATGTGAGTTGGAAGCACATCCTTTAGAGAATCATGCAGTTTAACTTGCAGAGGTAAAGCCCTGGAATTCTGAGTAAAACAGGAAAGTACAACAGAAACAGTGTTGATAAGTACTGACTCTAATTCTGTAAGAAATTCAGTAGAAAGTGATATTCCCATCTGGTCAGCTATAGAGTGGAGAGCAAACAAAAGTAAACTTCTTTCAGATTTCTCCATGTGAAAAAATACTTGTGAATTATTATTGAGTAGAACAGTAAGTTTCAACCTGGGGTCCACGGACCCCTCAGTTAATGGGAAGCGTCCATGCATAAAAAGATTGGGAACCCCTGGACAAGACCATTAGGACTAGACTAACAATAAACAAATAAAACAAGCTTTTGGAATAAACCTTAGTGCAGAAAGGTAGACCAGGGAATTGATAGTATTTAAGTAACAATTAAAAAAACAACCATGATGATGTTTTAAGAATTCTCCTGGATACTACTAAAGCCAATCCCGAAGAATTTCCAACAAGGTAAAAATATGAAGCTGTTGGTGAAGGTAAGGTCAGGGTGTGCTGCCCTAAAATAGATAAGAACCAGATACTTCCTGCCCACAAGCAGGAAATACTGATTCAAGAAGACCCCCCCCCCCCCCCACTCCCATTCATGGTGGTGGACAAGCCACTCATGAAATTAGCCATGTTACTCTTGTGCTCTTATATGTTGAGTGATTGTAAGCAATTTGCTGCAACTAGCAAAAATATACCTGCCCTATAATAAAGAAGCAGGCATAAGATCATCTCCTATAAGAAAAATACAATTGCACAATTGCCTGTGTGGAACTTGAGTATATAGGCCCATGTCTGGCATTCCAAGGCAACCCAATTTATCAGAAACTTAATAGGTATGTTCTTGTGATAACTGATCTTTGTTCAGGGTAAACGTGGTTAGTCTCCACAATTTGTATTGAGACTGCAGCCACCATAGCACTCTAATGCATACATGACGCCTGAGGGCCTTTCTTCAGTAGTAAAGGCTTTCTATCCATGTGTGAACAAACAGGCATGCAAGCGGAGTATAGCCCTTTATTCCTGCTGCAATCTAGTAATATGGTAGATCAATGGAATCAGGTGATTAAGCAAAGCCTGGCAAAACTGACAAAAATAGTCAAAAATAGACTTCACTAGGTTCCTGAAGTGTACTTGTCTGTAAAAAAAAAGTGTGAATTGCTAAAATACGAGTTCACAGGAATGTTACACCATATATCTTTATGTACAAGTTCAACCTAAACACACCTCTGATCGCTACCTCAGGCAACCACGACCTGCACCTGATACAACTCTCCTCAAGGAATTGAGAGAGTTTATGGAAATTCAATATAAAGCAAAGGAACCTGAAAAGACAATTTGGAACCATAAAAAAGGGACTGGGCCCAAGAAAAGAATTTCTATAAACAAATGAAGACCCTAGTTTCTGTCCTAGGTGGAAACCTTGTCTCGTTAGCCATGTTATCAACAACAGGACTGTGGTAATCAGGACTGGGAGAGGAACAAAGATTGTAAGTGAAACTGTCTCAATGGATAACATCAAACCTGGTCCAGCGGGACTTATTCACCCAGAGTGACTGGAACCCTTATATTAGGCCAGTATATGGGTCCATCACTGAATCCCTACTCCCCAAAGGTAAGGGTGCTGAGATGTATTGAAAAGAAAAAAAACACAAGTTTCAATTTAAAAAGAAAGAAAAAAATCTTGTTCAGTTGAGAAAAATCTCATAGATAGATTGCCCAGGTTTAATACAACATTGTTGTTTTCAGGGTAAGACAGACTCAAACTCTAAGAATAAATGTCACTTTTTATGTATTTTATTTTAACATTTATACTTATAGTATTGTTCAGTGCTGCCTTCCTTACTCGTTGCTTGTTCACAGATGAAGTCGGATTTACTATAGAGGTTGTCTCATCTAGCTCAGACAACACCCCCTAAAACTTAATGACTTGGAGAAAACTCCGAATTTGCAGGAGGTGAGTAGCGGGGTGACTGTCAGGAGAAATGGAAATGTGAATAGGCAGCTAGCGCAGAGCACTCCTGTGGCCATTTTGGATACTGTTGTGAGGTGATGACCTCCTAGGTGAATGCCAGGTAGACCAGGTTACTGGCACTGACCATTGGTCTATGGCACAGAAGGAAAAGAGGGAGAAGAGGGGAATGGTAGTGACAGGATAATCAATAGTCAGGGAAACAGACAGAAGATTCTGTGGACACGAACAGGACACCCAAATGGTACGTTGCCTCCCAGGTGCCAGGGTCAGGGACATCTTGGATCAGGTCTACAACATTTTGGAGAGGGTCAGAGAGCAGCCGGATGTCTTGGTACATATTGGTAACAATGACATAGGAAGGAAAAGCAAAGAGGTCCTGAAAAGAGAATTTAGAGAGCAAGGTAGAAAGAAGCAGGACCTCCAGGGTAGTAATTTCTGGATTGCTGCCTGTGCCACATGTCAGCAACGGTAGAAGCAGGATGATATGGCAAATTAATGCACAGCTGAGAACCTGGTGCAGGAGGCAGGACTTCAAGTTCTTGGATCATTCTTCTGGGGGAGGTATGACCTGTTCCAAAGTGACGGGTTGCATGGAACCAATATTCTTGTGGGCAGGTTTGTTAGAGCTATTGGAGAGGGTTAAACCCATTTGGTAGCAGGGTGGGAACCAGAGTGAAGGGACTCAGGGTGGGAAGGATGGTAAAAAAACCAAAGATATGGTGCAGTCGGATTGTCAGGAAAGGCAGGCAGATGTCACCCCTCATTTTTCTGAATTCTAGTGAATACAGGCCCAGAGCCATCAAATACCCATTGTATGGCAAGCCATTCAATAGCAGTCTGTTGCAAGAAATATAAGGTAGTTATACTAGGTGATTTTAACTTCCCATGTATTGTCTGGGAATCCCAAATTGTAAAAGGACTAGAAGGGACAGAGTTCATCAAATGTGTTCGGGAAAGTTTCTTTCATCAGTGCATAGAAGTCTGAATGAGAGAGCCAGCAATAATTGATTTCTATTAGGGAATGAGACAGGGTAGGTGGCAGAGTTTGCATAGGGGAATACTTTGCATCTAGTGACCATAATGCTATTAGTTTTAAAGTAAATATGCAAAAAGATAGCCTGGTCCATGGGATAAGATTCTTAATTGGAGTAAGGCTAAATGTGATGATATCAGAAAGGATCCAGTAAGCATGGATTGGGACAAGATTTTTTGCTGGTAAATGTGTACTTGATAAGTGGGAGGCCTTCTAAAGTGAAATTCTGAGAGTACAAAGCTTGCATGTGCCTCTTAGAGTAAAAAATAACAAGTGTAGGGAACCTTGTTCTTCAAGAGATATTGAGGCCCTGTTTAAGAGAAAAAAGAAGGTGCATAGCAGGTAGAGGTGGGTGGGAACAAATAAAGTGCTTATGGAATATAAGAAATGCAAGAGAACACCTCAGAAAGCAATCTAGAGGGCTAAAGGAAGAAATGAAGTTGCTCTGGCAGACCAGGGGAAGGAGAATTCTAAGGGATTCTACAGGGATTTTAAGTGCAAAAGGATTGCAACGGAAAAAAAAAATTGGTTGTCTGGAAGATCAGAATAGAAATCCATGTGTGGAGCCAAAACAGATGAGGGAGATTTTAAATGAATTTTTTACATCTTACTGAATCAGGAGGCAGAGACAGATTCTATAGAAGTGAGGCAAAGTGGCATTAACTTCATGGACTTGTACAGATTACAGAGGAGGAGGAGTTCGCTATCCTGAGGCAAATCAGGGTGTATAAATCCACAGGGCCTGCAAAGTGTTCCCTTGGACCCTATGGGAAGCAAGTGCAGAAATTGGGTCCCTGGCAGAGATATTTAAATGATGCTTAGTGACAGGAGAGATACCAGAGGATTGTTGTTCAACTGTTTACAAAAAGACTCTAAACATAATCCAGGAAATTATAAATTGGTGTGTCTGACAACAGTTGGATGTAATTATTTGGATAGACATGGACTGTTTGAGGATAGTCAGCATGGATTGGTGCTCAGATGTTTTACCAATCCTATAGAGTTTTTTGAGGAAGTTACTAGAAAGTGGATGAAGGCAAGACAATAAATATTATCTACTTGGACTTCAGCACTTGACAAGGTCCTGCAAGGTTCAGTCGCTCGGCATTCAATATGAGGTAGCAAATTGGATTAGACGTCGGCTTTGTGGGAGAAGCCAGAGAGTGGAGTAGATGGTTTCTTCTCTGACTGGAGGCCTGTTTGTCATCTATATCAATGATTTGGTTTATAATGTGGCTAACTGGATCAACAAGTTTGCAGATAACACCAAGATTTGGGTTGCAGTGGACAGCAAGAGGGGCGGGGGGCGATTCTGGCTTTGCAGAAGGATTTGCATCAGCTGGAAAAATGGGTGGAAAAATTTCAGATGGGATTTAATGTAGACTCGTGTGAGTTATTTTTCAATTTGGCAGGACCGACCAAGGTAGGTCTTGCACAGTGGAAAGATTGTATAGGTTAGCACTGGATTCCTTAGAACGTAAAACCCTGTTGGGGAATAGAAGTGTATAGTAACTGGCTTTCTGTGGTGAAAATGAGGCAGTCAGGGTCAGGGAATTGTAAGTTAGTGAGGAAATTGAGAGCACGAGAAATGTTACAGATGTGATGGGAAGGGACTGAACCAAGGAACATAGAATGGAGTCATAGTGTGAGAACATGAGATCAGTAGGCCACGAGAAGGCAGGGGCAATGAGCCTGCCTAGACAGTCCGGTTTGTGGATCTTGGGTAAGAGATAGAAGCGAGGTAAGGGATCAATGAGTTTGATGGCAGTGGATGAGTTTTCTGCAAAGCTATGAGGTCAGTGATGGTTCCAGACACAGATTTCTGAGGAAAAAGGATCTAGTGCTTTCCTAGCATATATGACGAATAAACTCTTCTCAGCCTTCTAGCAGGATTCAGATATCAATTTAAACTGACAATTTGATGTCAAACTCAGCTACCTTCATCAGCGATGATGCCTAGGCATGACTAGCCCAATGGTATATATACCCTGTTGTCCGTCCCTCCTGATTGATATGTCCTCATCCAATTGGGTTTCCATTGTCCCACCTGGTTTATAATCAAATTCCTGTAATTACTTAGAGCAAGACCTTCACCTTTGTTAAAATTATTTTTCTCTTGTTTATTTTTCAGTGGCTTTCTTCAACATGCGGTCCCAAAAGTCATTGGTGTTGCACAATAGTTTTGTGCCATCAAAGTCAATCCTGCAGCCATTGCGAATGCAATGTTCTGCTACTGCTGATTGATCCTATGCACCTCTGGTTTTTGAACCTTAGATCAGATAATAGTCCACACTATTGTTCCTTTTACCAAAGTGCTTTATCATACATTTCCCAACACGGTATTCCATCTGCCACTTCTTTGCCCATTCTTCTAATTTGTCAAAGTTCTGCTGCAATCACTTTGGTTCCTCTGCCTATCTTCATATCATTTGCAATCTTTGCCACAAAGATATCAATTCCATTATCTAAATCATTGACAAACAATGTAAAAATTACCGGTCCCAATACTGACCCCCAAGGAACACCACTTGTCACTGGCAGCCAACCAGAAGGGCCCTCTTTATTCTCACACATTGCCTCCTGCCTGTCAACCATTCTACTGTCCATGCCAGTATCTTTCCTATGATGCTATAGGATTTTATCTTGTTAAGCACCTCATGTGTGGTACCTTAACAATATCTTCTGAAGATCCAAGTAATTGACACCCACTGCCTCTCCTTTGTTCACCCTGCTTGTTACTCTAACAAAGAACTCTAACAGACTTGTCAGGCAAGTTTTCCCTTTACAGAAACCATGCTGACTTAGACCTATTTTATCTTTCGTCTCCAAGTATGCTGAAACCTTATCCCTAGTAATAGATTCCAACACTTTCCCAACCACTGAGGTTAGGCTAATTGGCCTAAAATTTCCTTTTTTTTTCCTTCTTCCCTTCTTAAATAGTGGAGTGGCATTTACAATCTTCCAGTCCTCCTTGACCATGCCAAATGATTCTTGAAACATCACGACCAATGCATCCGTTATCTCTTCAGCAACTTCTCTCATGACTCTGGGATGTAGTCCATCTGGTCCAGGTGACTCATCCAGTTTAAGACCTTTGCGCTTGCCTAGCACTTTTTCTTTTTTATAGCCATGGCACTCACTCCTTCTCTCTGACACTCACAGATTTCTGGCATACTGCTAGTGTCTTCCACAGTGAAGAATGATGCAAAGTAATTATTAGGTTCATCTCCCATTTCTTTGTCACCCATTACTACCTCACCAGCATAATTTTCCAGTAGTCCAATATCAACTGATACTGATTGTACTGATTGTGTATGATCAGCCATGATCACAGTGAATGGCGGTGCTGGCTCGAAGGTCCAAATGGCCTACTCCTGCACCTACTGTCTGTTGTCTACTGACTCTCACCTCCTGTTTACTCTTCATATAGCTGAAAAAGAAACTTTTGCTATCCTGCTTTATATTTAATTTTTTCTATTCTTACAGCTTTTTTCGTTGCCTATTGTTGGATTTTAAAAGCTTCCCAATCATCCAACTTCCCATTCACTTTTGCTACCTTATAAGCCCTTCCCTTGGCTTTTATGCAGTCCTTAACTTCCCTTGTCAGCTACGGTTGCCTACCCCTTCCTTTTGAGAACTTCTCCCTCTGTAGGATGCATCTATCCTATGCCTTGTGAATTATTCCCAGAAACTTCAGCCACCTCTGTTCTGTCACCATCCCTGCCAGTAGCCTTGTCCAATCCACCTGGTCAAGCTCGTCTGTCATGCTCTGTAATTCTCTTTATTCCACTGTGATACTAATACATGTGACTTCTGCTTCCCTGTCTCAAATTGCAGTATGAATTCAATAATGCTGTATTATGATCACTGCCTCCTAAAGGTACCTTTACATTAAGCTTCTTATAAGATCTGGGTCATTGCACAACACCCAGTCTAAGATAGCCTCTCCCCTAGTAGGCTCAAGCACCAGCTGCTCTAAAATGCCAACTCGTAGGCAGTCAATAAATTCCCTCTCTTGCGATCCAACACCAGCCTGATTTTCCCAATCGCTTTGGATATTGAAGTCGCCCACTATCATCGTGATATTACCCTTATTACGTGCTGAGGTTTTAGAAGGCACTGGTAAGGCCTCTTCTTGAGTATTGCGAACAGTTTTGGGCTGCTCATCTAAGTAAAGATGTGGCATTCAAGAGGGTTCAGAGGAGGTTCACAAGGATGATTCCAGGAATGAAAGGATGATCATATGAAGAGCGTTTGATAGCTCTGTGTCTGTACTTGCTGGAATTTAGAAGGATGAGGGTGGATCTCATTGAAATATTTTGTATGTTGAACAATCTAGACAGAGTAGATATGGAAAGGATGTTTCCCATGATGGGGGAGTCTAAGAGAAGAGGACACAGCCTCAAGATAGAGGAGCGTCCATTTAAAACAGAGATGCAGAAAAAATTCTTTAGCCAGAGGGTAGTGAATTTGTGGAATATGTTACCATGGGCAGTTGTAGAGGCCAGGTTGTTGGACGTATTTAAGGCAGAGATTGATAGGGTCTTGATTGGATGTGGCATCAAAGGTTGCGGGGAGAAGGCGGAGGAGTGGGGATAAAAAGGATCAGCCATGACAGAATGGCTGAGCAGACTCGATGGGCCAAATGATCTAATTCGGCCCCTATGTCTTATGGTCTTATGAATCTCTGTGGTGAACTACATATACCTGTCTGGACATGCCGCTCTGCTGACTGCTCCTGTGGTTCCTCCCACAGACCCCTGTATAAAGGCGGTTGGAGGCACTGCTCCTCCCTCAGTCACCAGGATGTTGTTTGGCGGTCTCTTGCTGCTAATCGTGGTCTCTTGCAGCTAATAAAAGCCTATCATTCACCTCCCATCTCCGAGAGTTATTGATGGTGCATCAATCACTAATCATAGCTCCAACCACACAGATACATACATGAAGGCTGTCTGTTGGAGCTTGAACATTCAGCCTGAAACTGTGTGGGCCTCCCTGGCTATTCCAGTTTTATTCCACATCATAAAGACATACTGGTATGTTAAATGGACACAGTAAATTATAGCGTAATGTTATGGAGTAAGAGTTATACAGCACAGAAACAGGCCTGTTGGTCCAAATTGCCCATGCCAACCTAATTTCCCAGTTTAGTTCATCCAGTTTGCTCAGGTTTGGGCCAAAATCCTCTATTCTGTTTCTATTCATTCACCTATCCAAATGCATTTTAAAATTTGTTATTGTATGTGGCCCAATCACTTCTTCAAGCAGCTCTTTCTATGCATATTCTCTGAGTGAGAGGAAGTGGCAAAAAAAACAGAAATTCAAAAAGCAACTAAGTTGCAGTGATACAGAAAATAAGAAAGGTGGAGAGGCCGTGAGCAAAGGAACTGATGGGATTGCTCTACTGGGAGCTAGTACAAACCTGTTCGTCCAAATGACATTTGTCTGTGTTGTAAGAAGTTGTATATTACAGTTTCTTTGTTAAGCTAATGGAATACATCAGAGCTAAGCTTATACTGTCCTCACACGATATTCACAAAATTCCAGCCCTGGCTAGTTGGTGGGACTGAAAGAGTGGGTGGCGGGAGTGGGAATTTAGGGCAGTGGCTTGGACCAGGCTATTCTCTTCAGTAGCCTCAGGAAAATGAAGAGATGAAGCAGCAGTGCCATACATTCACCCCAGTGGGATCAGTTACCAAATCCTTCCAATTATTTACGAAAGCGATTGTGCTTACTAAATCAAGTAAAACCCAGAGCTTCAAAGCCATACAGATTCAATTTTTCTCTCCATGTAGTACTCAAACCTTTAAGAATAATAATCAAGATGTCAGAACCACTGAGATCCAAACAATGCAACATTCAAGTATTATTATGTAAACAGTGCTTGAGTTATTTAAGACACTATATAGTGCAATCTACAATTGAATAACAAGGGACTTTAACCTCGGAAAGGCAATATTAACTTCTGAATGCTGACCCCACTTCATAGCATCCCATTGTTTTGTGGAACTGCTTATCTCCTGAAGTCTGGCATGAGATGGTCAAAGTTGTTCATCTAAACACTTACAGAATTCATGTCCAGTTCAATAGTAATACAGTAGTGTAGTGGTTCATGTAGTACTTTGCCACAGCAGCAAACTGGGTTTAATTCTCACACAGTCTGTAAGGTGTTTGTACATTCTCCCTGCGTGCTCTGGTTTCTTCCCACATTCCAAGTACATATGGGAGAGAGATGGTAAGCTGTGGGTACACTATAATTGATGCCAGAAGAATGGTAGCACCTGCAGTCTGTCCCCAGCACAACCTCAGACTGTGCTAGCTGTTGATGCAAACAACGTGTTTCACTATGTGTTACGATGTTTTGATGTACCATAAGACCAAAAGAGATAGGAGCAGGATTAGAACATTCAAATCATCAAGTTTGCTCTGCCATTCCAACATGATTGATTTATTATCTCTCTCAACTCAATTCTCCTGCCTTCTCCCTATCACCTTTGATGTCCTGATTAATCAAGAACCTATCAACCTTCACTTTGAAAAGTACCCTATAGCTTGGCCTCCAAAGCTGTATGTGGCAATGAATTCCACAGATTTACTATCCTCTCACTAAATAAATTCCTCCCCACTGCTGTGCTAAACAGCCATCCCTTTATTTTGAAGCCTCAAGGTCTAACACTCCCCCACTATCGGAAATACCCTCTCCACATCCACTATATCTGGGCCTTGCAGTATTCGATAGGTTACAATGTAAACTCCCCCCCCCACCCCCATTCTTCTAAGCTTCAGTGAGTGCAGGCCGAGTGCCATCAAGCAATCAAGCATTTTTTTATATGTTAACCCTTTCATCTCCAGAATCATACTCATGAACCTCTTCTGGACACTCTCCAATGCCATCTCTTCTTTTCTCAGATCAGGGGCCCAAAATTAGTTACAATACTCCAAATGCAGTCTGACCAATTCCTTATAAAAACTCAGCATTGAACCCTTGCTTTTACATTCTAGTGCTCTTGAAATCAATGCTAACATTATATTTGCCTTCGTTAATACTGACACAAACTGCAAGTTAACCCTAAGATAATCCTACACAAGGACTCCCAATTTCCTTTGCACCTCTGATTTTTGAATTTTCTTTCCTCTTGCAAATAGCCTTTATACTTTTCTACCAAAATACATGACCATATACTTTTCCACACTATATCACATCTGCCACTTCTTTGCCCATTCTCCTAGTCTGTCCTTAATGCCCTGGTGAAGATTTCTACTGCTATGCTGTGAAGTAGTTTATATTCACAGTTTTCTGTAAAAGCACTGAAAAGCTATGCTGGCAAGTGTGTTTTGGTTTCAGCTAAGATAAGGACCTATGTTGTCCAATTTGGGAATGACAATCAACCAATCAGGCTTATAGGATGTGAGAGAAGGTTCTAGAACACGTTGGGGAAGAGCTTTATGAAGGACAGTAATATGGTTTATGGTCTTTTGGTGGGAGATTCAGGACAGAAAAGATTGGGAGAGACACCGGAAGGATTCGATCCAATGGGAAGACATGAATGCAAGGAGTGCTTTGCAAGCTGAAGGAGTTCAAGATGGGAACTCTATCAGTGATAGGTTATGAAAAATCAGTGCCATGAATAATGCATACTATAACCATATAACATATAACAATCACAGCATAGAAACAGGCCATCTCGGCCCTCCTAGTCCGTACCGAACTCTTAATCTCACCTAGTCCCACCTACCCGCACTCAGCCCATAAACCTCCACTCCTTTCCTGTCCATATACCTATCCAATTTTGCCTTAAATGACACAACTGACCTGGCCTCTACTACTTCTACAGGAAGCTCATTCCACACAGCTATCACTCACTGAGTAAAGAAATACCCCCTCATGTTTCCCTTAAACTTCTGCCCCCAACTCTCAAATCATGTCCTCTCATTTGAATCTCCCCTACTCTCAGTGGAAACAGCCTATTCACGTCAACTCTATCTATCCCTCTCAAAATTTTAAATACCTCGATCAAATCCCCCCTCAACCTTCTATGCTCCAATGAATAGAGACTGTTAATACTGTTAAGGATCCGGCCTGAACACTGGGTCGAAGGGCCTCTGCTTATAGCTCTGGACCACGACAGCCCTTAATTTCTGCTTTCTTTCACCTGGCCATGTGGGTTTTGAACCAGCCCCTTTCCTTATTGGACTTTCGCCAATTACCCACTTACCTCCTCACTAGCACCCACCTGTTTCTGTTTTCACTCATTACCTGGTCCAATTAAACCCTGTCTTGACTCACATTCTCTGTCAGTTTGTCCTAGCTCTGACCTGAGTTGTTCTAGCCTGCCATTGTGACTGCTGCCAACTGATTTTGCTGGACTCTGTGTTTCTGGACTTTGCCTGTTTTGGAATGTGATTTTTGCCTGTGTGCTCTGGATTGTCTGCCATTGCCGGACTGCCTTTCCCGGGTAAGACCTCTGCCTGCCATTCCAGATTCGTGCCTGCCTCCTGTTTTTGAAAGACTGTTGCCCTTGTGCTCCCTAATAAATCATGGTAAAAGAGCATTCATTGGTCTGCACTTGAGTCCTACTGTAACCTGACACAACCTGACAGCATACCCATTTTTTGGAATAGATGAGCTCCAATGGTCATGTGCACAGTTAGACTGGCTTAACTGTAATGGGCCCTTTTATGAATTTTTCTATCCATTCTCTTAATAACTGTTTGATAAAGCTAAAATTAGTACATATACTTTTTATAATTATTTGCAGTGTATGTTCTGTTATTTCTTGCCAACCTATAATTGTGTGTGGGCAGTATTAACAAAGCCTTCACTCAGATCCAGATTTCTTTAATTAGAACACCACAAAGCTCTTGTCAATTTGAACCCCAAATCACATCAATCCTTGATATATGTTTATAAAATGTGAACTTTTCACTGCTGAGTCACATGGCAGTTAGCACAGCTAGCTAATGAGCTGACTTTAAAAAAAAATCGATGAGAGAGTTATGTTTTGGGGAACCATTGTCTGTGGAATTTGGATGCTGTGTGACTGCCTTTATAAAGTTGATTAAGGAGTTTGTTTATTTAAATTAGTTTTGGGGAAAGTGATTAAGGTGTAGTGTGTAGGCCTCTGTTAGTCTCGATAGACCATAGATTTGCTCCTTGGAAAGTTTCCAGGGCGCAAGCCTGGGCAGGGGTTTTTTAATGGAAGACCAGCAGTTGCCCAAGCTGCAAGTCTCCCCTCTCAATGCCACTGATGTTGTCCAAGGGAAGGGCATTAGGACCCATACAACTTGGCACCAGTGTGGTCGCAGAGCAATGTGTGGTTAAGTGCCTTGCTCAAGGACACAACACATTGCCTCAGCTGAGGCTCGAACTAGCGACCTTCAGATCACTAGACCACTTCCTTATCCACTTGGCCAAGCGCCAACACACGATTAAGGTATTTGATTATGGACCCCAGGGATAAAGTTTGGTGTGATTCAAAATGATTATCCTCAAACACTGCTTCCATTCTGAAGCTATGTCCACACTAGACTGGATAAATCCACAACCAAAGCTTTTTCTTTTCGTTTTGACCCTCCATTCACACTGAAACACCACTTTCCTCCCCCAAAGACAGCTTTTCTGAAACGCTCTGCAGAGTGTGAAAATCTGAAAACGCCGATTGGGTGGTGTAGTGTGGAGCACTGGAGCTTTTTAAAAACGCTGTCATGACGTGCTGGAACAGATGGTGGTGGCAATGCGGCATTTCATAGTGTTTTTTTTTTACGCAACTGCCACACCACAACAAGAATGGCAGACAGCTTTGTGCGTGTGTTGTTTACTTTACTGTTGACGTTAATAGCTTGTTTGGAGTTAAACATGGCTATCTACCATGCACAGGCAGCATATCTATGTACAAAAAGGAGTTTTTGTACTCAGTGTCTGTGCAATGGATCTGCACAATGTCAACATTGTTATCAACTGTACAAAGACTGGTGGTTTTGGAGATGACCTGGCCAAACCAGTGCATGGTGGGACAATTTTGCAAATGAACCTGTGGTTCCTGAAGAATGGTGTGGTAACTTTAGAATGTCCAGGAGTTCCTTGCTTCGTCTAAGTGAACTATTACATCCTCATATCGAAGGCCAGACAACTCAAATGAGATCACTGGCGGATGTAGTTAAAAGGTTGCTTGCACTTTGTACTACCTAAGCGACGAAGGAAGGCTCAGGAAAAGTCTAACACATTTGGATTATCAAGGCAGGTGGTGTCTAAGATAATTAGAAGTATGCAAGGCTATAACTGTACATCCGGGCCCTGCAGTTATCAAGGTCCCATACACAGAGTTTGAAGTGAAATAACTTGTAAACAACTTCCACCATGCTCATGGCATGCCATAGTGTTTGGGGGCAATTGATTGCACACACATTGAAGTTAAACAGCCTACAACAAACTCCACAGATTACCTGAACAGAAAGAGCAGATTTTCTTTGAATGTACAGGCTACACGTGATTACAAATACTGCTTTATGGACATTGTTGTGAAATGGCCAGGCTGTGTCCACAATGCTCATATTTGCAAATTCAAAAATTAGTGACCACTTGAAAAACGAGAGGATTCCCTCTTACAGATGAGTTGCGGTGGAGGGTGAGGATGCCATTCTTGTTTTTCTGCTGGAAGACCCTGCATAGCCCCAATGCCATATGTTGTGAAAGTACACTAATGGTGGCGTGACCCCACAAGAACAGTGCTTTGGCATGTCCTTGTGCAAGTTAAAAATGGTAATTGAATGCCTTTTGAACGTTTGAAGGCAAGATTTGGTGCTCTGTGCAGAGCAATGGACTTAAGTATGGAGGACCTTCCCTTTGTTATTTATGCATGCTTTGTGCTGCACAATTTCTGTGAGACAAACAAGGTGACTGTCCCTGAGCAGAATGTTTCTGCTGCTTTACAGTATGACAGAGAATTTCAACCCCCCCACACAACCTAACAATTTCAGAACAGATGGCAACAAGACTGAAGCAAAAAGAGTTAGAGATGTACTCATCAAATATTTTGACCCTTTGGTGGCATCCGTTAGTCTTGCAAGACCATGGATCTATGCCTGGAATGATTTCCAGGGCACAGGCCTGGGCAAGGTTGTATGGGAGACCAGCAGTTGCCCATGCAGCAAGTCTCCCCTCTCCATGACACCAATGTTGTCCAAGGGAAGGGTAAAGGCCAATGCAGCTTGGCACCAGTGTCATCGCAGGAATTGCCAGAATGAGATTGAATGCAACGTCGGGCTGCCTTAGGGTCTCCAGCTCCAGATTTGTCCTCAGGGTTTACTCCTGAAGCCTTTCCCATGAGTGGGTATGGCTGCAAGGCAGCAGAGGTTTGAAATCAGAGTTTTCTCTCTCTTAGATGGACTGCCTTCCCAGGCTGAGCTCCATCTACCTGAAGCACTGTTTCTAAGTTACCAGGACTTGCCTTGGCCCCTTCTCCAGTCAGTAAAAACGGTTCCGCTGGTTCCAAGTCTTTCACGTCGAGATTCGATGCCAAACATGTGGCAGCCATCACCTGTTGCTTGGTCCAAACTGTCAGAGTCAGGTGTACTCATCAAAGCCAGTGAAGAGGCTGTAAATCAGTCGCTATGATGTGTGTCGACCCTGTCCTTCACATCGCAGGTTTCAATGCCGCTTTGAATTGTCATTGTGGCTGGTGAGCCCACACCCCTTCTCCCCCAGATCTGCTCACACAACTCAAAGTACAGTAGAACTTCTCTACCGTGTCCACTTTTTCATCCTGCATCCATTGCCTGCCGGCATTTGTGGCGAATCACCTTAAGTTTGGTTACAACAATTTTCTTGGTTATATTATCCAATTTGTGTGGGTAGTCCTTACCCAGAGATCCTGACCGCTCTGCCGCAAGGTACTGTTCTTTATATTGGTCAAGGATGTCGTTGTATTTGGTTGGGCATGACTCCCAGTCCACGTTCTCCACTGCTTTGCTGACTTTGTAGTTGGTTCTAACTCGCAGAAGCAGCTCGACTTCAGCATCTGTCCAAAAGAAGTCTGGCCTGTTTTTTCCACCAGAGGTTTTCTTTGTATTCCTCAAAGACATTGTTGAAAACTTTCTTTCACTGTTGTTGTAGGTACTCTAGTTTTTGACCAACTGAAATAGCACAACGCCACCACGGAAATGGAAATAATGTGCCGTTTCCTCTTCACTTGTTTTCTGTAGATGTGTCTTGCACATGCCCTGTAGGAGTAGATTCGCCCAAATACCTGTTTTAATTTTCAAACTACCTGGTGTGGACGTCTATCGTTTTTACGCGAAACCAGCATTTTCAAAATTATCCGGTGGCTATCCAAAGCCCTGATGAACTGTTAGAGTGTTGAGTTCTGCGAAAGTATTGGAGAAAGTTATGCTAGTTGAAATGTGTTTGGACCAATCTGAGGGCAAGGATATTGTGTTAGTCCAGACCAACAGTGATGTGACTGAAGTTGCACTGCCTGGCACGACCAGGGCACCCAGAGAGGCGGGACCATGAGCAATCCATATTTTTTGAGAAAGGGGGCATGTAGCTGAGGGTGAAGACATGAAAGATGAATTGTATGTAGCTGGGAGTAAAGACTTTAAAGACAAGTTTCTCTTATTTCTGTGAATTGAGGGGAAGGAGTTGTCTGATGTGAAAGGTCTGATGACTACTTCAGCAGCTGATGCAAATTCTGAGTTGGTTTCAGTTATTACATCACTGACATATCAGACCTATCAGTTGCTGGATGAATGGCAGTGCTCAGATCATATGAGAAGACTGCGACTGGTAGGAAGTCTAAAAGGCCTGCTGCTTAGATAGTAAGGTCTCGAAAGTCAAAGCCCATTGGTCATGTCCATGACTGCATGAAAGTGTTAGAAAATGTTTTTAGCATGATGAACAGCCCAGTGGAGCTTATAATGAAGTTTAGACACACATTCCAGGAGAAAATGAAGAATCTTTCAACCTACTTTTTCAGGCTGGAGAGACGACTGCATTTCTTGTACCATAAAGGGGCCATTCAACTGGTGGAGATAAATCAATTAAGAATGGAGCAAGTTGTGAAGGGTGCGCTGTCACGCGAAGTGATTGCTTTAAGCATTCGAATGTCTAATAAGTCCTGTCCACCTCCCTCATTTGTTGAGCTAATCAGAAGTAAAATAGGAGGAAAATACCATGGAGGAACAGGAGGGCTCCATCTGCAAGGCAAAGCCCTCAGCAGCATCTTCTGTTGCCACATGAGTGGGAGGTTTGCAGGATGTAGTGAAAAAACTGTGACTTCAAGTATCTCGGTCGATGTCAGCTAGTGCTGTTAACAAGTGTGATATGTCTGAAAGGAAACCAAACCTACGGGTAGGGCATACAAAGCAGAGGGCTGCTGCTGACAGGAGTCTCTTGATGAGGGAGGTGACAGCCAGTTTCTGTTACAACTGTGGAGAGGAGTGTGAAGGACAGGATAGCTTTCAGAAAGTAACCAAACAGATGCTTAAACAAAAAAGGAAGTCAGGAAACTTCGGAGAGACCCAGTAAGGGAATGGCCTTGCATCTCAGAAAAAATTCCCATCAATGTATCAAGGGAAACGGTAAAGTGAGAGATCCTATTTCTAAAGGCTTAATGGGACTAAACTTGGGTATATCCACACAGGTTGACATAGTTGACAGACTCTCAGGCTACTCTACATATCCTTCTACAACCAGTGTTTGATGCATTTACCATTGATGTCTCTCAGTGCCCTAGAACTGTGGGACTTTAGTACTAATGTGATTTATATGATGGTTACTTGCCATTGAAGCTGGAGTTTTTGGAAGCAGATGCTGAAGAAGCTGAGACCCTTGATATGTTAGTGTCGGTCCGTCCAGATCCAGCGGAAAAAGGTGAAGCGCTCAATATTATAAGAACAGATACTCCTATTGTGAGAAAGCTCGTGGGAGTATGCAAAGAGAGAAATGGTAAAAACTTTTTGAAAACCTTGTCCATTCACCCAGCAAAGAAGCTGAAGTCAGAGATGTCAATATTACACTGGAGTAAAAACAATTGTGGCTGACAAGGTAAGTCAAAGAAAACATATCATTAAAAGAATATAGAAAAATCAAAGAGGTTAGAGGATTGGAAACATTTAGAAACCAACAGAAAGCAAATAAAAAAAGCCGTATGTAGAGAAAAGAATGAAATATCAAGGTAAGCTAACCGATAGTATAAAAGAATATATCAAATTTTTTGTACATGCATTCAAATATAATACATTCAGTCCTTATTCACCACACTCATTGATTTTTCAACTTTGTTATACTTCAGCTCATCCTACTGACTGCAATTTTGCTCTGTCATCTCATAACATACTTCATCTAATTGTATACCAACTGCCCCATTCTCTGCCCTATCACTCTGGTTCCCACATCCCTGCCAAATTATTTTAAACCTGCTCTGTGCCAATTCCTCAGTCACACATTCATCTGCCAAATCATCATATTCTTACCCTCACTGGCATATGGCACAGGCAGCGATCAAGAGGTTACTACACCGGAGATCCTACTTTTCAGCTTTCTACCTAACTACCCATACTCTGTCTTCAGGACCTTGCTTTTCATACCAGCTGTATGTCATTGGTACCAATGTGTACAGTAATGGATATTTGCTTCTTGGGCCAGACCCCTCCTGTTTTGCCAAGCTCGCTTTCTAAACATAGCAGCTGCCATTTGTCAAGATCAAACAACTGTAAGTAGACTTCCTACCGGTACAGGTTTTTTAGATGTAGGATGATTTATCACTATGGATGCCAAACAGATCAAAGAATGCCGACCAGACTAAGGATCTGTTGGTCTGGTCATCGAGCATAGTGTACATCTTGAAAGCAATCTCTCATTGCCCTTTAGGACACACTTCAAGCATATCTTGGAACAGGACTTTAGTGGCTAGTCTGCTGATACAAACTTCTGGGCATAGGGCGTTCACAGACAGCAAAACTCCGTCCTCTTCCTCCCCGCCATGCTCTGAAGTGCAATCTCAAAACTTGGATTATCACAGAGGTGGATCAGGATGTGGGGCTGTAACATGATCGTTGTTGCTGCATTCATCTCTGTTTAATGTGGCTTTGCAGTTATGTGCAAGATGTGAAGATGAAGAACAGCATCTGAAACAAGTCACTTCAGATACGCTATTCATTCCTCAGTGGTTTTTAACCTAAAGCCACACTGCTTTTACAACAGGTGGAGTTTATTATGAATGGAGCAATGTTTTGCTAGATTGTCTTTAAGTAAAGATTCATTCTGAGCTGTAGTTTGGGAGATACAGGTCTTATGTGCTGACACTGGAGTCCTAACGTTCATATGCTTCAGAGGAGGCTTCTCTCTCCAAGATGAGCTGTGGCTGGAAATAGTAAAGAGGGAGCCATTTCTTAATCTAGCATGATGGCAGACAAAATCAGTGAAGAAAGAAATCTTGAAATAGAATCGGTGTGATTTTATTCTCTCCTTTATACTTTGAACTTTGAGAAATATATTTCTCTTGCAAAGAATGTGGCAGCTTTTCAACAATAGGACTAATGCCACAGCAGTCAAGCCTGTCCTCGGTCATTCTTAAAGATGCAGCTTGGTTGATCACATGAACTGCTCTGAAGTGTCTAACATAGAGCTGAAGGAGGTGAAAAAGAACCTCCTAACAGCAAAAGACCTAAAGAAATCTTTAGAATTTGCTAAAGTCTGTTTGTGTCCACTATGAGAAAAACACTGAACAAGAATGGTGTTCATGTAAGGACACCCTGGAGGAAACCACTGCTCTTCAAAAAAAAAACATTGCCTTTTGAGGACTTGAGATGTGTAGCAATATGGATGTTCTATAATGCCTCTGGGACAATGATCTGTGTACAGATTAGACAAAATTGAACTTCTTGGCAGAAGTGCACATTACTATGTTTGGAGGAAAAAGTACACTGCACACCAACAGCAAAACTCATCCCAGCTATGAAGCATGGTGGAAGGAGCATCATGGTCTGCAGCTGATTTGCTGCCTCAGGCCTGGACAATCATTGAGGGAACAATGAATTCAAAACTGAATCAACATTTTACAGTAGAATGCTAGGGTAGCAGTCTATCACATGAAGTTTAATAGAAATTGGGTCATGCAACAAGACAATGATCCAAAAGACAAGAGTAAACCAACAACAGAATGGTTTAAAAAGAAGAAAATTTGTGTTCTGGAATGGTGAGTCCAAGTCCTGACCTGAACCCGTTACAAATGTTGTGGAAGGACCTGAAAGCAAGCAGTTCATGCAAGGAAGCCCACCAACATCCCAGATTTAAAACAGTTTTGTAAAGAAGAATGGCCTAAAATTCCTCCAAGCCAATGTATAGGTTAATGGAAATGTTTGGTTGAAATTATTGCTGTATAAGGGATTCACACCAGTTACTGAAAGCAAAGGTTCACATACTTTTTCCAATAAATACATGTAATATGCGATGATTTTTCTCAATATATAAATGAACAAGTATGATGTTTTTCATTATTTATTTAATTGTGTTCTCTTTATCCAGTTGTAGGACTTATGTGAAAATCTGATCAAATTTTTTTAAACTTTTGAGTTTTCAAATAATTACAGAAAGAAGAAAAAATACCCCTCCCCCTCCCCTTAAAGGGGGGAGGGGGGAGAGAGAGAGGGGGAGAGAATGAATGAATATCTGAAGATCCCCCACATGCTCCAGAGTTTGTAATAACTTTAGTATATATATTTATTTCTTTCCCCAAATGAACAATTATTTTATCTTTAGAGCACCTATATATTTAATCCTGTCTTTTGTAAATAATGGCGCCAAATTTTCAAAAATGTTTCATATTTATCTCAAATTATAAGTAATTTTTTCAAGTGGAATACAGCTGGAAATTTAATTCTTCCAACGATCTATACTTAAGTATGCATCTGATTTCCAAGTAACTGCAATAGCCTTTTTGGCTACTGCCAGTGCAATTTTTATGAATTCTTTCTGATATTTATTCAATTTGGGTTATAAATTTTACATTTTCATTTGGTGCATAAATATTCATGAGTCCATAGTTCTGAAAAAATTGACAATGTATAATTACATATCTCCCTGCTGAATCAATTAATACATTTTGTATTTTAATTGGTAAGTTTTTCTTAACCAAAATTGCACCTCCTCTTGCTTTTGAATTAAATGAAGCTGCAATAACATTTCCAACCCAGTCTTTTTAATTTCTGATGTTCTATCTCTGTTAAATGTGTTTCTTGTATAAAGAAAAAGCTATATCTATTTTCATTTTTTTAATGTATGTTAAGATACTTTTTCTTTTCACCGGTCCATTAAGCCCATTAACATTAAAACTTTAAAAATTCAGTAAATTAGTCATTATTTTCAATTATGTTACTCCAATCTATAATAATACCATGAAAGTTGAAAGATTAGGTATCTTGGGAAATCTTTCTAAAATTCTCCATGTTGCTAAGTGTGTCCCCACTGATCATCCAGGCAGAAAGATAGAAGAAAAATAGAGTATAAAGAAAAAAACAAAATCCCCCCTACTAATGTTGTGGAAAAAAAGCACAACATTGTGTGTGTGTGTGTGTGTGTGTGTCATTCACTGTCTCTGTCTTTAATCCATTACACTTGGAAATCTCTGTGTAATTAGTAAGTAGTTGGAAGTTTTTGTGTGAACTCCTCTGCTTCTTGATAATCAGTAAGAAATCTTTTTTTTCCCCCCTCCAAAAAAATTATCAGTGTTGCTGGGTGACACATTATAAATTTATAACCCTTTTCCCATAAAACTTTTTTTCGCTGGGTTAAATTCCATCTTTCTATTCAAAAGGTTATAACTTATATCAGGATAAAAAAGAACTGCCTTCCCTGCTATCATCAATGGTCCGTTTCTCTTTTTGGCACATTGGGCAGCCGCCTTCAGGATCTTTTCTTTATCTTGGTATCTTAAGCATTTTATCAAAATTGATCGTGGATTTTGGTCAGCTTGAGGTCTTGACCTTAAGGCTCTATGAGCCCTTTCAATTTCAATTAGAGTTTCTCCTTCTATTTCCAATTTTTCAGGAATCCATTTTTGAAAAAAAAAATTTTGGATCTTCTCCTTCTATATCTTTAAGTCCAACAATTTTAATATTGTTTTGTCTACTAAAATTTTCAAGCTTATCAACTTTTTCCAACATTTGTTTTCTTTCTGATGTCTAGGCAGTAATATCATCTTCCATTTTATTCATTCTTTCTCTTTTTGTCATTTTCTCAAACATAATCTCCATATTTATCATTTTTCTTTTGATTACTTTTAATGTGTCTAATTTACATATTATTTGCATCAAAGTCTTTTCTATATTTTCAGAAAAACTTTTACCTCCATCTTCGTCTGATTTTTTTTCCAGAGAATCTGAACTTACCTCAGATTCACTTTCACTTTCGATTTCAATTGTAACTGGGATTTGTAGTTCAGGTTGCTCTCGTTTGTGCATGCTCCTTCCTTCACGTTTGCGCAGTCCTCGTTGGTCTTTCTCTTTAGAAATGGTTGATGTTGCCACAGTTTCCTGTTCTGTATCGCCAGTGGTAAAATGTACCTGAGCCCATGGTTCTTTGGCAGAAGTGGGCCTTGATTCTGTTCCAACTTGCATTGTCTTCACGGTAGTAGTTCTCTTCATCTTCTGTTTGTGAGGCATAACTTGAAACAATCTGGACTAGCTTATAAGTAACTTTTAGAAAGGATTGACTAACTTTTCTTCATTTAAACATTAATTTACTGATTTTTTTTTTACGGGAGAGCTGGGTTCTAGTTTCGCGATCCTACATCATCACGTGACGCCCCTCCCCCCCCCCCCACCCACCGATCTGATCAAATTTTAGGTTATTTACGCAGAAACAGAAAATTCTACAAGATTCACAAATTTTCTAGCACCACTATATATCTGATAGAGCTTAAGGTCATAGTTTGAATTTAATTTTGTGGTCAACAAACCTAATACCATCACAGCATGGTCATGTCATACCAAAAGTTTTATTTTCGAAGAAGTATATAGCAGTAGTCCAATTCAGAGACCATCAGCAAGTGCACTGGCACCCCCACGGAGTACTATAAAATGGTCACCATCCTGGTTTCCAGCAGATACACATGCAAATGCTGGTCGATATTATGAATGTGTTAATAATATATCAGATATATTAGATAATAACCCAACTACTCAAATTGAACATGATGAATAGTTTATTCTTCAGAGGTTGGAATGATGAAGGGAAAGAACAAGGATGGAGATTAGACAAATCAAACCCCAATGTTTGACCTGCTGGAATCAGACCATCACGATTTGTACTAGATCCCCAACAATGTAGCAATAAGTCATCCCAGGAAACAACTAAACTGTCTCTTTTCTTTAGAAGGAAACCAAGCACCCGGGTGGGGACCATATGCATGTATGATTGAACCTGGTGACCATATCTTACCCCTGATACATGAAGATATTGTGTATTATTTCCAGGCAGACATGAGGCAGCATCAACACCAGTAAACTCCAAATATACTATTCAAGCCTGGAGAATGGATGCTTGTGAACATGCACTATAATTATTAAAAAGAGTGACTATAGCCTTTAAAAGAAGAATATAGGAATAGATTCCTGTTGCAGCTTCCCCAGCACAATCTTTCCATCCAGTTTTTGGATCTTTGAGTGTTCAAAGTTTGCAGCAAGCATGCACCAAATTTCCAGCTGATGTGGAAGGAATTCTGAAGTGGTTACTTTAGAATATCGGGAGGATACAGGATTTCTGAGCCAGTCACAACATATTCAGCATTTCTTATTAATGTTATTTCCTATAGCCTTGTTACTGCTTCCACACAAATGTGGAAATCCATATTGGATATGTGTGGGAACTTAAACAAATAAATAGATCTAGATGCAAGACTTGGTACTGTATTAAGTAAAATAGTCAAAAAACAGGGCTTACTGCAGACTGGGACCTAGTTCATACTAAGAAGTTACCCCTTTATCCTAGTTAAAACCTCCACACCATGTGCAGATTAGCCCTTAAACAACACCCGGTAGATGAATGATTTCATGCTGTTGAGATGCTGTGTACCCATGTGATGGTATCAATATTACTGCTTGTGTCCACACAAGGGCAATGAAGTGCTGGCACAGGATCCTCCCTTTTCCCCTCTCTAAAGGGAATGCATAGTCAGTAACTAAGTTAACAAGCCAATCTCATTCCCTGGCTGATCACATTCACAGCATTCTCCTACACCAGCCACTCAACAGCAAAGATGTATTCAACAAACCAAAAAAGTTCCCTTGAGACCACCTTCCTTAGGAAGAGATGGCTAGTGTCTAGGTATAGGCCATGAATTTCAGCTCCAACCCCTTTCTTTGCAGAAAAAAATCTTAGACCAAGATATTCCTTCCGGGTCATTCAGTGGCCCCATTCACATTACGGAGGAGCGTATGAAAGAACACACCACAAAGCCAATGTCATCCTTCACCCTGGACACAAAGGGACAAGATCCATCCCAAATATCTACTCCCACTACTCCCTCCCCTGCAGCTCAGGGGAGACAACTTGTAATGAAGGGGAAGCCAAGTTTAATGTAATAAAAACTGCACAGGAGAATTTCAGTAACCATCCTTCTCAAGGTGCTCTACCTGATGAATAGGGTATAGGCATACCTAGTCTCACCTTTCCATATGCCAAAACCCATGCTGTACTTTCAGTGAAGTTTGACCTTGCTGTTTTGATACAGCAACAGACATAACAACAAATGCTGCAAGGATTGACTCGTAAGAGTACAAAACTTACATAAGTCTGGCCAATAGCTTCTGGTCACACCCACTTCTGAAAGTGACAGGCAGAGGCTATGTGGTTAATATTTAAAAAGTCTCAAATCTGTTGTACAAAAGTATATTTCCTAAGTATGATAATACTCTTGAATTTATACAAAAATTCCTTCAAGTATGATATCCAAAGACCCTAAAAGCCTTGCAATCAACCCTAGACTTACTGAATTATGCTGGAGCTTTCATGCTTGACTATGCTCAATTGTCAAAACCATTATACGACAGAGGTACTAAATTGGAAAAATGATAAAAGCCTTTTGCTTTTACCCCAGAACGTTGTGAGGCACTATAGAAATTGATGGATGCAGTTCTGCAAGCAATAGTACTCTGGATAAGAGACCTAACAAAATCTCATGTTTGGCAAATTTGTGTTCTCTGAAAATTGACGTAGTCACCTGCAATAAGGAAGGAGAAAATACACAGCCCCCAATACACTATGTCTCATAATTTCACCTCAACAGATCAGAAATTTATTTCCTTAGAACAAGGTCATACTATGATATTCCACACACTTATTGCAGTAAGACCACAGTAAGGGAAAAACCAATTAGAGTTTATGACTTTGAAAAAATTATTACAATTCATCAACAAATGAACAGAGAGCTACCAAAACTGGATAGGAGACTTTTACGAGGTAATACCTTAAAGTGGGTATATGTTCTTGAGAGCTATGACTTGCAATCCTTACCTGTCATGGAAGATACAGAACCATCTTCTCTACAACCTAATATAGTATAACATCTTCTGGAATATTATTCTCAACTATGGTACTGTGATGGATCACCAATGAAATCCAGAAAGATAAATCCACTCAGTTATAATCCCTGCCCTTATTTGTAAAAGGAAAACATTTATCGGAAATTGAATTTGAACCACTTGAGTTGCAAGCACCTCCATTAGGGAATCATGTAGCTCAATTTGCAGAGGCTAACACCCTAGAATTATGTCTAATACACAACAGAAACAGTCTTGATATGCAGTAGAAAGAGATTTTCCCATCTGGTCAACTACCAGATGTAGAACACAGAGATGAATTGCTTCCACTTCTCTCCAAATGAAAGAATATTTATGAATTATTATTGACTTGACCATTAGTACAGTTGTTATACACCCCGTGACATACTGCAGATCTCTTACATGGTTATGGTAATAGATCAGCCAATGAACAATTAAAACAAGCTGTCAGGATAAACTTTGCTATGGTAAGGGAGACCAGGGTTTAGTCAGTAACTAAGTAACAAATAAAAAAAATAAGCAGGATGATGTTTTAAGAATTCTCTTGGACATGACGAAACACAATCCCAAGGATTTCTAACATGGTACAAATATGAAGGTAAGGTTTGATTATGCTGCCCTAAAAAAGGTAAGAAGCAAATACCTCCTGCCCAAAAACATAAAAACTGATTCAAGGAGCCCACCACGGGTTTCAATATAATTTTGACAGTGGACAAGCCACTCATGCAAAATTAGCCATGTTATACTTGTGACTTTACATGTTGAGTGATTGTAAACAATTTGTTTTAAATTGTAAAAAAAATCTGACCAATAATAATGTAGCAGTCACAAGACCAACTTCTTTCAGACAAACAAAACCAACTGCACCAGTGGAGGCATGGAAATCTGATGTCCCAAGGCATCCCGACTTATTGGAAACTAAAGAGGCATATACTTGTGATAATTGACCTTTGTTTGGTTTTAATGTGGTTAATCTCCAAGACTTCTTGTAGTGAGACCGCAACCATCACAGCACTCCAAAACTCTATATTACCACATGCTGCCATACCTGCCTGCATACATGTCAACTGAGGGTCTTCCTTCTGTGGTAAAAACTTCGCAGCCGTGTGTGAGCAAACAGGCATACAAGTCGAGAACAGGACTTCATTCCATTCCATTCCACTCAATTCCAGCTACAACTGAGTAGCGCAGTGGAGTGAAGGCATCTGGACATTAAGTGAAGCCCAGCAAAACTAATCTACTTGAGAGGCCAAAAGTGGGTTACACTTGTCCCTGAAATGTAGATGTGTGTTAATAATATGCTAATTGCAAAAATAGTACAGATGAATGTTACACCTTATTTCTTAATGGACAATGTCCATCTAAATACACAATTGACCACTAACTCATTGCCTATACCCTATGCAACAAAGAATCGAGAGAGATTATGGGAATTCCAGAGAAACCAAAAGAACCTAACAAAAGAAAAATTGGATATCACAAAAAGGGAACAAGGTCAAAGAAAAGAAATTCCATAATTTTTTATTAGCCAGGTTATTAGTGATAGGACTGATGTAATCAAAACCAAGAGGGGAAGTAAGACTATAAGTAAAACCATCTCCACAGATAACATCAAATCTGCCCCAGTAGGATTTATTCCCCCAGAATGAGTAGAACACTTATTAGATTAGTACCTGGGTCCTTCACAGAATCCTTACACCCCAACTGGAAGTGGAATAAATGTATTGAAAAGATAAAACACACATTTAGATCTGAAAAGCAATAAAAAAA
Source organism: Hypanus sabinus (assembly GCF_030144855.1). Classification (NCBI taxonomy): domain Eukaryota; kingdom Metazoa; phylum Chordata; class Chondrichthyes; order Myliobatiformes; family Dasyatidae; genus Hypanus; species Hypanus sabinus. The sequence goes on along the minus strand of NC_082712.1, from coordinate 52,813,912 downwards.
ATTCCTGTTCACTTGAGAAGGATTTCATAGTACATTGCCAAGGGATAATACATCCAGAATGCATTGGTGTTTTCAGAGTAAGACAGACACAAATCCCAGGGAGAAACACTGCTTTTATTGTATTTTACTTTTAATATTTGTGCATATAACACTGCTCAGTGCTGCCTTACGTACCATTTGTCTCATTTGGCTCGGACACCCCTAAAACTTAATGACTCAGAGAGCATTATTGAAGGCAATATGCGAGCCATGTTGATTCTAATTTAAATACTATTAAATTGCCCTTACCTCTTGGTCATATAGGAACTAATACAATGGAACCCTTAAGTCCTTGCCTCTAGCAATGTGATAATTTCTGTCCTCTTAAATACTCATTCTGACTGCATTGCAGATAAAATTATCATAGATACATGGGAAGGCAAATGATTAATTAGATAAATAATTATTTATTATTAACAAATAATAAATTTTATTTATTAGGCAAATAAAACTGAAAGATTCCAGGCCAGATATTGAACATGACATGGATCCCTCAACACTAGAAAAACAGTATCGACAATATTATGTTGTGGAATGATCCTACTTATGGGAATATGACATTGAAGCTGTTGGACTAAAACATGGTGAACAGACCATTTTTTAAAATCAATTTCTTCATTAGACAGATATTTTATTACACTTTCCTTTTATAGCCAACAAGTACATTGGATTCAGGTTAATTGGGCCATCAGTTTATTGGGGCGGCTACTTATTCGGAACAACCCCTAGGAATAAACACTAATCGACAAAATAGCCGGGATTCTCTTCATTTATTTTGGACAGAATGTCACTTAATTGGGACAGGAGACTGTTGCTAAAAAGTTTCTAACCAGCGTCAGTGACTTTATTTTATTGCTTTTCAGATCTAAACATGTGTTTTATCTTAGAATGAACAGTTTCTAAAATATGTCAGTTGCATCTGTTTGTATTTAAAAAGCAGCGATTTTTGTCATTGATAGTTGGCAGGAATTAAACAGTAAGACAGTTCAGAACTGGCTTGATGACTGTGGTTTCAAGAATTCAGACCTGGAGATGCCAAAAACCAAAAGACTGAATTGTTTTTTAATAGCTTCGGTTGCGTCTGCCTGTTTCATGTTGTCCACTTGGGCTGACTGACACCAATTCATAAAACAGTGATTTTTCACAATTTTGTTTTATGTTTTTTATTTATGTAGAAAGGCAATGAAGGCAGTTCATTATCTGCACTAGGTACCTATGCTGATTTTATAGTCAGTCAAAAGAACGTAGCAGCATACTCTGGGTGAATTCCTGCATCAATAACTACTAATTTATTAATACTGTGTAGTTTTGGCAGTGTTCCAATTTGTTCCGTATTTCATTTAAATACATAATTTGTTACCCAGTTTGTCTTTTGTTTTGGACCTTTTTAACAATCTCCATGAAACTTCAGCTAATTGGGGAAGCCACTGAATTTGGCCAAAATGCAGTTCTCCTAATGTCTCCCAATTAAACAGAATCTACTGTATGTGTGATAAATGAATCTTAATTTGAATCTGAAATATCTAACCCAGGGATTTTCTGAATTATTGATTCACCCCCTTATGATGACTACTGTTTCATTAAGGACTAGTAGCCTCTCTCTTTTGGCAGATCCCCATGTATTGAAAGAATTGATCGCTTAAAGCAAAGATACTTATGCAAAATGTATTAATGTTGTTGAGTAATGAAACTGGTAACTTGCTTTATATATTTTCATAATAACTTAAATGTGGGGTGCAACATTTCTGGCAGAAATGGATTTGTGTACTCTGCCTCTTGATGAGTAGACAGAAGGAACTTGTATTTATAACATGTCAATCAATTTAAAGATCTAGTCACTTAGCATTATAGTCACTTGTTGTACCAGGTTAGTGATTTAGTGTTATGCACCACTGAGTTACTTTTAAAATAGCTAACAGTGCTAAAAGAAACTTTCCAGTCATAACTCAAAGTAGCTTTAACACCAAAATGCAAATTTTACACTTGCTGCTAAAGTGCTGAAAACAGTTTGACAAACAGGACAAGTTGACCCGATAATATGGCACAAGTTACTGAACTGATGAAGAATTAAATTTTGCACAGGTGAATCATCTTTCTCACCAACCTCCCAGCAGTCTGTTCTCCATGTTGGAAGTTTAGCTCTAATGGATGGCAGTTACTAGACAGACTATCTTTTTGAATGCTTCCTGGGTTACACTCGTTAATGGCTTTGTCATATTTTGTCATTCAGGAATCAAAAGTACCTCTAAGAAGAATACTAAGCAATGACAAGTGGTCCTGTAGTAGAACAAAAAAAGAAACTATGTTCTTGCCTGTAAGGTAATTCCTTTCTAGTATTATAAAAATTCTTGAATATTTCACAGGTCATTGAAAATTGATTTTGATTAATTTATTGCTGCTTAAATGCGCTACAATACATCAATGTGGAATGCACTGTAAATGCTGAAATGTTTGCAAAATATTGAATAATAAACAAAATATACTTTCTGAGAATGTTTAAAAATCCAGGAAATGTTCCACTGATTTTGCAAGTCAATAGACAATAGACAGTAGGTGCAGGAGTAGGCCATTTGGCCCTTCTAGGCAGCACCACCATTCACTGTGATCATGGCTGATCAGACACAATCAGTACCCCGTTGCTGCCCTCTCCCCATATCCCTTGACCCCGCTATCGATAAGAGCTCTATCTAACTCTCTCTTGAATGCATCCAGAGACTTGGCCTCCACTGCCTTCTGGGGCAGAGCATTCCACATATCCACCACTCTCTGGGTGAAAAAGTTTTTCCACATCTCTGTTCTAAATGGCCCACCCCTTATTCTTAAACTGTGTCAGAAGTTTCATTACTCCATTATTTAATCACAATAGTGAAAAAATTTTATTAAGCATACAATTATTTGCTGGGTACAATATCTATAATGAAGAGCCTAGCATGAGGTCTTTTGACTTTCTTACAATTTAAAAACACCATTTTAATTCTGGCAGTCTTAATTTAATGTTCATTTTAATCTATTTTACCCTTTTCCATCCCTTTAGGCTTTGCTAATGCAAAATCTATGCTCAAATTCCATTATGCTTTCAAGAGTAATTTTTTTGATGTATTGTGTGCTGAGTTAAGTTTTATTTTATTTGCAAGTCCTACTTGGTGCTTTGGCTAGTGGAGTAGGTCTCTTATGTGTGCATGCCAGAAGCATGTAATCGACGGGTGATAACTTCAGTGCACATCTAGCACTGAGTAAGCACTACCTTTGTCCTATTGGGACACAGACAATCCATTAATTATGCATGGAAAACACAGCATGCAACTCCAGGAAAAAACCCCATCATCCTTACTAGATCTAATTATAGTCCTCCTCAATGGCATGCATACTTGTTCATGGCTGAGTTGACGTTCCGTTGGTTTTGGGAGAACAGTGTTTGTTCTTTGGAACAGAAGAATGCCAAGGTCGGTAATGAGCTTACAAACTGCACTTGGTCCTTCAACTATCTGATTTGGTTGGCATACATCTCCCTACCCTCAACTCAGCAGCATAGAACAATATACAAAAAGACAAAGACAGAGTAATGTAGTCAGGATAAGCAGGGGTATGTCATATAACCATTTCCTCAACATCGACAAGACAAATGAGATGGTTGTCAACTACAGGAGAACTTGCACTGCTCAATCCCTTCCTTGCATCACTGGCACAGCAGTGGAAACTGTGGGCAGTTTCAAACTCTTAGGAGTGCACATCTCACACAAATTCTCATGGTCTCTGAACACATCCTACACAGACAACAAAGCTCTCCAAATCCTCTAGTTTCTGAGGAGTCTGGAGAATGTTACCCTATGCACATTAATATTACACGTGCTGTGTAGAGAGCATGCAAGCATCCTGCATGATACTGAAATTGCACTGCGATAGACAAGAAGGCTTTAAGATATGTAGTCAAAACTGCCCAATGCATATCCTGCACCAGGTCCAATTAACTGGAATGCACTGTACATAAACATACTTAGTTCGATGATGTAAGATAGTACATTTCTCAAATTACGGCCACTGTTCCATTGCAATGTAAAATATTAAGGGAACGGTACGATTTTTCTGCATTTCTGGGTACGTTCTAAATTGTTCAGTGAAGCCCTTAATCTGGGTATTTGCATGGGAAGATAAGATGGAAAATTGTTCTGAAGCAGAATGTATGATAATACAAAAATATTCTCTTCCCTGGTCAACTGAAATTGACAAATCCAATAACCCTTTTAGAGATTTAGTCCCGTAGATTATTGTATCTACCCAGAATTCCTATTTGTCCTTAATCAGTCATGAATAGTTTGTACTGTGGAATGAACATTACCTTAAAATGAAATGTAGCTCAGAACTATTGGTGCCCTTATGAATTATCTTTCAGATAGACGTCGAAGACAAGTTGAAAAACAGAAAGAAGCCGATTACTGTTGGACACCAATTGATAATGATAAATTTTGGGCTCATATTGATAATATTACTCCCCAAATAGACAATGTTACATACTCAGACAAACCTTTAATTATTCAGTCACATGGTGTTATCACCAAGCAGGCAGAAAAAAAAACGATTCTACCTTAAACAAATTTCAAGATTTTTTAAATAAATGTTTTAGAATAAAACTGCCTGTACGATCATGCAGTGCTCACTCTCATTAAAAAAAAAATGGATGTAACTCTTGGTTCACTCAGCGGGTAGAAAGCCCTGCAATCAGACCTCAGAGGTTCATCCACTTGGAGTCATTTGTTGATTTTATCATTGTTGCATACCTGTAGACAGAAAAACAATTGCACTTTTAAGGAACAATTAATGATAGATGCAACAAAGAATATTCTAAAAGGACTTGATATTTGTCAACAATGACTCACGAAACTCAGTCAAATTTGAAGAATATTTTTCTATACATTATAAGGGTAATCAAACTGACTTAATCAGACAAGTGAGACACCTTCTATCACCAGTTTCTTTTGCAGAGTTATTCTTAGCCTCTCACTATCAGAATCAGAATCAGGTTTATTATCACTGGAATACTATGTGAAATTTGTTAACTTAGCAGCAGCAGTTGAATGCAATACATAATATAGAAGAATAAATAAATTACAGTATATGTATATTGAATAGACTTGTTACACGGATGAGGCAGGAAGAATGAACTCAAGTGCAGGACTCTGACATGGAGGCAGGATCAGGAGGCAGAATCTCCATAGCGAGCACAGAATCAAGACTAGGCTCAGTCAGGACTAGGGAGGCTTGTTTCACAAAGAGATATGGGGTTGAAGACTTGGAGCAAGGTTCCTCTTTCTCTGTGAGTCGACCACAATCTGGCAAGGGCTGACCGAAGCTGTTGGGGTCTTATCCTCCGGTGGCTAATGGAAACCAGGTGCTAGTGATTGAGGAGTTGGGAAAGGTTGGGAATCAAGTGTGGGGATTAACAACCAATTAGGGAGGAAAAGGAAAAGGTGGGAAATGCCAGCCAGGACCATGACAGTACCCCCCCTCAAAGGGAGCCTCCCGGCAACTTTCCTGGCTTGGCGGGATGGTCTCGATAAAAGTCCTGGATGAGAGAAGGGTCCAGGATAAAGGAGCAGGGAACCCGGGAATGCTCCTCTGGCCCATATCCTTCACAATTCACCAAGTACTGGAACCCTCTGCTCCTTCTGCACACATCCCATAGTCGTCGGACGATGAAGGCTGGATGGGTGTCAATGATTCGGGCTGGTGGGGGAGTATCAGGCAGTGGACACAAGGGGCTGGCCGAGACTGGTTTAACTTGGGAAACATGGAAGGTAGGGTGGATGCGTAGGGAACTTGGTATCTTCAGTTGGACCGCCATAGGATTGATAACCCGTTCGACCCTGAACGGACCTAGGAAGCAAGGAGCAAGTTATCTATGCTCATTCTTTCTTTTTAAATCTTTTTATTAATTTTTAAACAAACAGAAGTGAAACATGAATACAAAGTGTTTGAGAGTACATAATTGATAGTTTAAGTAGACATTCTAATATATAATAATAAATATATATAGCCTCCCAAACTCATAGTATTTATGAACAAAAGAAACAAAAAGAAAAAAAAAACCCAAAAAAAGAGAAGAAAAAAAAACACTAACCAACCGGGGCCGTAGCATAATGTTAAATACATACAGTAGTACCAATAACTCTGAACCTCCATCCAAATAATTAAGGATAATAAAAGTAAGGTTTAGGAAAAGACAATTTAACTCGTATGAAAATGTTGAATAAATGGTCTCCAAGTTTCTTCAAATTTAACTGAAGGATCAAAAACAACGCTTCTAATTTTTTCTAAGCTCAAACAAGAGATAGTTTGAGAAAACCACTGAAATATAGTTGGAGGATTAATTTCTTTCCAATTCAATAAAATAGATCTTCTAGCCATTAATGGAACAAATGCAATCATTCATCAAGATGAAGGGGATAAACAACTATTATCCACCATTGGTAAACCAAAAATTGCAGTAAAAGGATGCGGTCAGAAATTGATATTCAGAACTCTTGAAATAATACTGAAAATATCTTTCCAGTAATTTTGTAAACAAGGGCAAGACCAAAACATATGGGTCAATGAGGCAACATCAGAATGACATTTGTCACAGGTTGGATTGACATGAGAATAAAATAGAGCAAGTTTATCCTTAGACATATGAGCTCTATGTACAACCTTAAATTGTATTAGAGCATGTTTAGCACAAATAGAGGACGAATTGACTAATAGTAAAATTTTCTCCCACTGCTCAATGGATATAAGACAATGAAGTTCTTCTTCCCATTCCTTCTTAATTTTTTCTGATACATCTGGCTGTATTTTCATGATCATATTATAAATGACAGCTACTAAACCCTTTTGACAAGGATTCAGAGCTAAAATTCTTTCCATAATGTCCAATGGACATAGTTTTGGAAAAGACTAACTCATTATACAAAAAATTTCTAACTTGCAAATATCTAAAAAAAAATGGGTTTTAGGTAAATTATATTTATTAGATAGCTGTTCAAAGGATATAACGCTATCATCCAAAAACAAATCACGAAAACATGTTATACCTTTTGTTTTCCATAAAAGAAAAGTTTGATCCACAAAAGAGGGCCAAAAGAAATAGTTAGATATTATAGGGCATGATAAAATAAACTTATTCAAACCAAAAAATTTACGAAATTGAAACCAAATTCGCAATGCGTATTTGACTATAGGATTAGTTATTTGTTTATTCAATTTAGATAAAGAAAAAGGAAGTGAAAATCCTAAGATTGAAAACAATGAAAAGTCTTGTACAGATTTACATTTTACATTTACCCATTGTGGGCAAGCAGCTGTAATCAATTCTTGTGTCCAAAATATTAAATATCGTATATTAACTGCCCAATAGTAAAACCTCAAGTTTGGCAAAAACAAACCACCCTCCTTCTTAGGCTTCTGTAAATATTTTTTGCCTAGTCTAGGATTTTTATTCTGCCACAAGTAAGATATTTTGGAGACAATAATATCAAAAAAAGATTTAGGAATAAAAATTGGTAATGCTTGAAATAAATATAAGAATTTGGGTAATACCATCATCTTAATAGCATTAATTCTACCAACCAATGACAAAGTTAGTGGAGACCACCTGATAGCAAGTTGCTTAATCTGGTCAATTAAGGGTAAAAAGTTAGCTTTAAATAAATCTTTATGTTTTTTAGTAATTTTAATACCTAAATAAGTAAAATAATCTGTAACAACCTTAAATGGTAAATGTTTATAAATTGGAACTTGCATATTTAAAGGAAATAATTCGCTCTTACTAAAATTCAATTTATAACCAGAAAAGTTACTAAACTGAGCAAGCAAGGACGAAATAGCAGGAATAGATCTTTCAGGGTCAGATATGTATAGTAACAAATCATCAGCATATAATGATAACTTATACGTCCCCTCCCCACAAGTAATACTCAAAATATTAGGTGATTCACGAATGGCTATAGCCAAAGGTTCTAAAGCGATGTCAAATAGTAAAGGACTTAAAGGACAACCTTGCCTTGTACCACGGAATAACTGGGAAAAAAGGAGATCTTTGATTATTGGTAAAAACCAAAGATTATTGGTATATTAATTTAATCTAATTTAATTAATTTTGAACTAAAATTAAAACGCTGCAATGTATTAAATAAAGATGGCCATTCAACTCTATCAAATGCTTTTTCAACATCTAAAGAAATGACACATTCTGGTATTTTGGGTGAAGGAGTATAAATAATATTAATTAATTTTCTAATGTTAAAAGATGAATAGCGATTTTTAATAAATCCAGTCTGATCTTCAGAAATGATTCAAGGTAATATATTTTCTAATCTAGTAGCCAAAATTTTACTAAAAATCTTAAAATCCGTATTCAGCAAGGATATAGGCCGATTGGATGCACATTCAATAGGGTCTTTATCTTTTTTAAGAATTAAAGAAATAGAAACTTCATAAAAAGATTGTGGCAATTTGCCTATAATGAACGCATCTTTAAAAATTTTACAAAGCCAAGGAGAAAGTATAGAGGAAAAAGATTTTAAAAATTCTGCAGAATAACCATCTGGACCAGAAGCTTTACCAGAATTCATTGAAAAAATAGCCTTTTTTATTTCAGTTTCCTTGATAGGTGTATCTAAGAATACACTATCCTTTACTGTTAATTTTGGAATATTCAATTTCCTTAAAAATTCATTTATTATAGAAGAATCCTCAGCAAATTCTAATTGATATAAGGAATTATAAAAATCTTGAAAGGCTTTATTTATCTCTTTATGGTCGATCGTCAGAGTGCCATCTTGTTTACGAATCCTAGTAATCTGTCGTTTAGCCGAAGCAGTTTTCAATTGATTAGCCAATAATTTACCAGACTTATCTCCGTATACATAAAACTGGGTTCTAGATTTAAATAACTGATTTTCAATCGAAGAGGATAATAACAAACTATGCTCCATTTGAAGTTCCACTCTTTCTTTATAGAGTTCTTTGCTGGGGGTTACTGAAAAAATCTTATTAATTGCTTTGATTTTATCAACCAATGTTAATATTTTAGAATTAGTTTGTTTCCTAATTCCAGCTGAGTATGAAATAATCTGTCCATGAATAAATGCTTTAAAAGTGTCCCATAAAATTCCACTAGAGATCTCTGCTGTAGAATTTGTTGAGAAAAACAAATCAATTTGTTGTTTGATAAAATTGACAAAGTCTAAGTCCTGCAATAAAATAGAGGTGAACCTCCAAAATTTAGCATTAATAGATGAATCCATTATCTTAATAGATAACTTCAAAGGTGCATGATCAGAAATGGTAATAGAGTCATATTTACAATCAATAACACCTGTAAGTAAACGGTGATCAATGAAAAAGTAATCAATTCTTGAATAATTGTGATAAACATGAGAAAAGTATGAAAACTCTTTGTCACTGGCGTGTAAAAAATGCCAAATTTTGAAAATTGCTGAATCAGTCATAAGGTGGTTGATAAGAGAGGCCGGTTTATTCGGAAGAACTTGGGTGGGCTTGGATCTATCGATCGAAGGGTTTAAACAACAGTTAAAATCCCCACCCATTATCATTCTGTACTGATTCAAATTGGGAAAGGATGTAAATAGACACTTAAAAAATTCAGAACAATCAGTGTTCGGAGCATAAACATTAACTAAAACAACTTTTTCATTAAAAAGTAGACCAGTGATAAGAAAAAATCTACCTTGTGGGTCTGAAATTGTTTCATGATGTATAAAGGAGGTTGAAGAATCTATAAAAATGGAAATGCCTCTTACTTTGGCTTGGGAATTCGAGTGACATTGTTGGTCTTTCCAAAACCTAAAAAAACGTTGACTATCCACCTTCCTTACACGAGTTTCTTGTCTTGTACAAAGATAACATTAGCATTCATTCTATGGAATACTTTGAATATATTTTTTTCCATTTAATTGAATGATTTAAACCATTAGTATTCCAAGAAACAAAATTAATAACCCTATCCATATTGACAATATTTATTACAATTAACACACAAGGTTAAAAAAAGATGAACTCATGAATCCAGAAGAGGGAAATAAGTTCAAGGAGAAGCCAGAAGTCACGGCACTGCAACCATTTTTGTAGTTTCATATGATCCCATGAAATAAAACTTAGCATAAAGCAAGCAAAAAGGAAAAAAAAAGAAGAAAAATCCCCCTCCCTCCACCCTCAAAACCCCAGGAAAAATGCCAAAAAGAGGCAAGCAAGCAATCTAACACTAAAATTACCCCCATGTCTCAAGACGGCAACTCAAACAAAAAAATTGAATAAAAGTTACAAACCACCCATATTATAAGAAAGGGTTGGTAAAACAAAAATTAAAATATAAAATTAGTATTATATATATATATAAAACAAAAGGATTAAAAAATTAAAATGATAAAACCCATAAATGAATAATACTGAATTAGTGTTTTAAAAGAAAGTTTGAAACTTATTCAAACACATCAAAATGGATGTGACTTTCCAAGCACTAAAGCCTTTCGGGAAGAAGAAACAACATTTTATTTTAAAAAAATCTTAATATTTAAACATTAAAAATATAAAAAAGTGTATACGAACTTAAAAGAAAACCCTAATAAATTATTTTCAAAACTAACAGATTAATAATATGAAAAAATAACAAACTCAGAATAAACCAAAAATGAACTTTTACCATGTATAGAAAATACATGTAAGCCATACATTAAAAAAAACGGGATTTTATAAATGATCCAAATCTTATAAACTAATTATTACATTAGTCAACCCGATAAAATGTTATTCTTCCAGAAAACTTTGAGCATCCGCTGGAGATTTAAACAGCCGATAAGTTCCGTCTTTGAGAGAAACTCTCAAATGTGCTGGAAATAACAATGCTTGCTTGTAGCCTTTCTGATGAATTTCCGACATAACCGATTTAAAAGCCATTCTTGCCCTTAAAACTTCGGGACTGTAGCCTTCCAGAATATGGAATTTAAAATCTTGAAAGCTGATCATACCCTTTTTCTGAGCAGCCCGAATCAAACGCTCTTTCATATGAGGACAGTGGATCGGGAGAATTATTTGTCGCGGTTTCAAGCTTGAATCTGAATGAAAATGTGAGACGCGATGTGCACGGTCGATTATTGGAGGGGAATCCAGTACTTCTGAGCCAATGACATCCATTAAAAATTTGGAGGAAAAAACAGTGAGATCGCCATCCTCAAATTTTTCCGGAATCCTGATTAACGGAAGATTTTGTCTTTGAGAGTGGTTTTCAAGAATAGAAATTTTAGACTTATAAAGATCCATCTGTTGAGAAGTCAAAATTTGCTGTTGCTGCAAAGTTTCAATTATACGATTTCTCTTACGAGCGGCTTCTTCAAGAACTAAAATACTTGCTTGTTGTTTTTGTGACTCCAGTGTAAGTGATTGAAGTTTTGCATCAAATGCCTTTAAAATTTCATCAAACGTAGAAAGCTTTGTGGTTAATTTACTCTCCAGTTTTCCAAGTCTGTCGTCCATAAGATTCACAATTGCTTCTAAAGTTACCAGTTCTTTTGTCTGTTTTGATTCCTTTGCTTTAGACATTTCAGCGAGTTGAAAATGATTCAAATAGTTGAAAAAATTTTCATATGTTTAAACCCCTTTAGAATAGGTATAAAAAGATCAATTGGGGGTGTGTTTAGGTTAAAAAAAGTGAAAGGTTTGGAGCAAAGCCTAAAACCACTTCACTCCATAAGCGCCATCTTGAGACCTCTCTATGCTCATTCTTGAGCGGAATGTCTTTGGAGGACAGCCATACCAACTGCCCAAGTTGGTACTCCGGTGCCGGGGTCCGGTGTCAGTCGGATGTCTCCTTGTTGCGATCTGTTGAACGGGCTAGGGCCACGCGTGTCTCCTCTGAAATCCTGCGGCACCGGTCAATATGATCGCGGACAGATGGTACAACAATCTCTGCTTCCTGTGCGGAAAACAACGGGGGCTGGTACCCCAGTGAGCACTCGAACGGGGATTTTCCTATGGCTGAACTCACGAGGGAGTTGTGGGCATACTTGACCCATGGGAGTTGGTCACTCCAGGTGGCTGGGTTGTTTTCAGTCACAAAACGGAATGTTGCTTCCAGGTCTTGGTTAGCCCACTCCGTCTGTCCATTAGTCTGGGTGTGGAAGCTGGATGATAGGCTGACTGATGCACCCAAGGCTCGGCAGAATGCTCTCCACACCTTGGAGACGAACTGGGGACCTCGGTCCGAGACGATGTCGGCGGGGATTCCGTGGAGGCGGAAGACATGGCGGACAAGGAGGTCAGCGGTCTCTTGGGCCGAGGGGAGTTTAGGTAGGCCTACAGGATGCACAGTCTTAGAAAATCTGTCTACCACAGTGAATATGGTCGTATTCCCTTGGGATTTGGGCAGATCCGTAATGAAGTCCAGGGCAATGTGCGACCATGGGCGACCAGGAACAGGCAGGGGGTGAAGCAATCCCGCAGGCGGCCGATGCGAGGCCTTTCCCTGGGCACGTGGGGCATGCTACGACGTAGGAGCGGGTGTCTGCCTCCATGGAGGGCCACCAAAAATATCTTCTTAGGAGTGCCAGGGTTCGTTTACTTCCGGGGTGGCAGGCAAATCGAGACACATGTCCCCACTGGAGGACCTGAGATTGGACGCGTACAGGCACATAGAGGCAGTCGTTGGATCCCTTACCTGGGTCCGGGTAATTTCGCTGGGCTTCTTTTACCATTGACTGGATCTCCCAGGTGAGGGAAGCCACCACACAGGATGGGGGGATGATCGTTCCTGGACTGGAAGTGTCCTCCCTGGCATCATATTGGCGGGAGTGCGCGTCCGGCTTTCTGTTCTTGGACCCTGGACGGTAAGTGATGGTAAACTTGAATCGCCCAATGAATAATGCCCAACAGGCCTGGCGGGAGTTCAGGCGCTTGGCAGTTTGAATATACCCCAGGTTCTTGCGATCTGTCCAGACAACGAATGGATGCTCTGCCCCCTCCAGCCAGTGTCTCCGTTCTTCCAGCGCAGGTTGACCGCCAATAATTCGCGATTTCCCATGTCATAATTCCATTCTGCGGGGGGGCAATCGGTGGGAAAAGAAGGCACGGTGGTGAACCCTTTCATCCGTACCCAGCTGTTGGGACAGGACTGCTCCTACCCTGGAATCTGAAGCGTCCACCTCCACGATGAATTGTCGGGACGGGTCCGGGTGGATCAGGATGGGGGCGGTGGTCAAATGTCTCTTCAAGTTAATGAATGCCACTTCCGCTTCGGCGTCCCAAGAACAGGGTGTGGAGGGCGAGGTAAGCCGGGTGAGGGGGGCGGCCACCAGACTGTAGTCCCTGAAAAAACAGCGGTAGAAGTTCGCGAACCCCAGGAACCGCTGGAGTTGCTTGTGGGTCGTGGGCCTAGGCCATTCCTCCACCGCATGGACCTTCTCGGTGTCCGGTCTCACCTGCCCGTCTTCAATGATGTATCCAGGAAGCTGACCGAAGGGACATGAAACTCACATTTCTCTGCCTTCTTCACAAACAGTTGGTTCTCCTACAGCCTCTGAAGGACTCTACAGACATGGCGAACATGCTCTTGCATGCTGCGGGAAAAAATAAATCAGAATGTCGTCTAGATAGACGAACACGGAACAGTTAATGAAGTCCCTTAACACATCATTGCTGAAGGCCTGGAAAACGGCGGGGGCATTTGTGAGGCCAAACAGCGCTACCAGATATTCAAAATGGCCCAGAGGGGTGTTAAAGGCTGTCTTCCACTCGTACCCTTCTCGTTTCCTAACAGGGTGGTAGGCATTCTGTAGGTCCAGCTTGGAAAAGATAGTCATTCCATGTAGTGGGTCGAAGGCTGAACTAATGAAAGGTAGTGGGTACTTGTTCTTAATGCTGATATTGTTCAAGCCTCGATAATCGATGCAGGGGCGAAGCGATCCATCTTTCTTCTCCACAAAGAAGAACCCGGTGGTCACAGGGGAGGAAGAGGGCCTGATGAGGCCCGCTGCGAGGGACTCGCCCAGGTAATTCTCCATGGCCTCCCCCTCTGGACGCGATAAATTATAGAGGCGACTGGTGAGTAGTGGGGCCGCGGGGAGAAAGTCGATGGCACAGTCATAAGGGCAGCATGGATACAGGGCAAGTGCTCGTTGTTTGCTGAACACCTGTCCCAGGTAGTAGTATTCAGCAGGTACCCGGGAGAGGTCAAGGTCTTCGGAGACCGGCGGGGTCGCCGGAGCCTCCCTGGGAGGTAGGGCCGACTGTAGACAGTGGGCGTGGCATGCCGGACTCCACCTGGCTATCCTCCCGGCAGTCCAGTCGATCTGGGGATTGTGGTGGACCAGCCATGGGTATCCTAGTACCAGCGAGGCTTGAGGCGAGTGGATTAGATTGAATCTAACCTCTTGGTGGTTACCAGACAGGACTAGTGTTAAGGGTGGAGTGCGGTGGGTTACCCGAGCCAGCAGCCTACCGTCCAGACCCCGGACCTCCACGGGGTGGCGATTGGTTCTCGAGGGATTCTGTCCCGGACGGCTACGTCTTCATCCATCAGATTTCCCTCAGCACCGGAGTCTATCAAGGTAGGCAAGGACAGGGGCTGTTGGTTGTAGGGTTACCGTACCTGGGATCTGCATCTGGAATTGGGGAACTGAAGGGAGTGCTGTCTGATTCACCAGAACCGTTGGAGTAGGGGCAACACTAGGAGTGGACGGGGAAGAGAGGTTGGCTGAAGATGGTAGGGTGGGCCATAGGATGCCCCAAGGAGCGGGTGACTGGCCTTCTCTCTCCGATGTTCCCGAAGTCAGTTGTCTAACCAGGTGGCTAGAGCAATCAAAGCGTCCAGACTGTTCGCGTCATCCTTGGTCACTAATTCACCTTTTATCTTGTCGGAGAGACCCCGTCGAAACACTTCCTGTAGTGCTTCGTCCTTCCACCCAGAGTCGGCCGCTAAAGTTCGGAACTCTATGGAATATTTCGCTATGCTTCGCGAGCCCTGACAGAGAGTCAGAAGGCGCCTAACGGCGTCCTTCCAGCGAATGGGCTGTTCAAAGACCTTCCTCATTTTGAAGACGAAGGTGGAGAAGGAAAAACAGATCTCTGGCCTGTTGTTCCAGATCGCGGTGGCCCATGATAAGGCATCCCCTCGTAACAGCCCCATGATGTTCGCAATCTTTGATCTGTTGGAGCTGTACATACGTGGCTGTTGCTCAAAAAACAGAGATCACTGCAGTAAGAAAGCCCGGACACTTCCCTAGGTCCCTGGCATAGAGTTCTAATTCAGGGACATACAGCTCTCAAGGCGGTCTTGTTGCTGGTTCCAGGGGCACAGATGGTCCAGGTTGCCCGGATGGGTCGGCCGGAGTTCTCAGGGGTTGAGGCAGACCAAGGAAGACAGACAGCCGGTCCACCCGCTCACTGACCTTCCCCACACTTATGGCCAGCATATGGAGGTGTTCAGTAACTTCCCGGAGCAATTGGTCGTGGGTGCCCAGCAACTGTCCCTGGCTGGCGAGGGCCTGTTGCATGGGATCCCAGTCCACTGGGTTCATGGCTGGCCAGATTGTACTGTTACAGGGACGTGGCAGGAAGAATGAACCCAAGTGCAGGACTCTGACACGGAGGCAGGATCAGGAGGCAAAATCTCCGTAGCGAGCGCGGAATCAGGACCAGGCTCAGTCAGGACTAGGGAGGCTTGATTCACGAAGAGATACGGGGTTGAAGACTTGGAGCAAGGTTTCTCTCTTTCTGAGAGTCGACCACAATCTGACAAGGGCTGACTGAAGCTGTTGGGGTCTTACCCTCTGGTGGCTAATGGAAACCAGGTGCTGGTGATCAAGAGGAATTGGGAAAGATTGGGAATCAAGTGTGGGGATTAAGGACCAATTAGGGAGGAAAAGGAAAAGGTGGGAAATGCCAGCCAGGACCATGACAAGATTAAAAATGTGCAAAAAACAGAAATACTGTATATTAATAGAAGTGAGGTAATGTCCAAGGGTTCAATGTCCATTTAGGAATTGGACGGCAGAGGGGAAGAAGCTGTACCTGAATCACTGAGTGTGTGTCTTCAGACTTCCGTACCTCCTACCTGATGGTAACAGTGAAAAAAGTGCATGCCCTGGGTGGGAGATGTCCTTAATAATGGATGCTGCCTTTCTGAGACACTGCCCCCTAAAGATGTCCTGGGTACTTTGTAGGCTAGTGCCCAAGATGGAGCTGACTAGATTTACAACACTCTGCAACTTCTTTTGGTCCTGTGCAGTAGCGTCTCCATACCAGACAGTGATGAAGCCTGTCAGAATGCTCTCCACAGTGCAACTATAAAAGTTTTTGAATGTATTTGTCGGCATACCAAATCTCTTCAAACCCCTAATGAAGTATAGTCACTGTCTTGCCTTCATTGATATGTTGGGACCAGGTTAGATCCTCAGAGATCTTGACACCCAGGAACTTGAAACTAATCACTCTCTCCACTTCTGATCTCTCTATGAAGATTGGTATGTGCTCCTTCATCTTACCCTTCCTGAGATCCACAATCAGCTCTTTCTTCTTACTGTTGAGTGCCAGGTTATTGCAACTTCACCACTCCACTGGTTGGTATATCTCACTTCTGTACACCCTCTCATTACCACCTGAGATTCAAACGACAATGGTTGTGTCATCAGCAAATTTATAGATGGTATTTGAGCTATGCCTAGCCACACAGTCATGTGTATATAGAGAGTAGAGCAGTGGGCTAAGCACACACCCCTAAGTGTACCAATGATGATCATCAATGAGGAGGATATGTTACCACCAATCTGCACAGATTGCGGTCTTCTGGTTCAGGAAGTCGAGGATCCAATTGCAGATGGAGGTACAGAGGCCCATGTTCTGCAACTTCTCCATCAGTCTTCTCAATCTGCAAACTTTTACCTTAACTCTTCAGCTAAAACTATACCAAGACCTTTCCAGTTGTTGCAAATTTAGCTTCTGCAGCAACAAATAGTTTCTGGATGGATTGGCACCATTTTAAATTGGGTTAAAGAGTATTTTTTTGTAGTTTTCCTGTGGACAATTCCCTTAGCCATTCAAGTTATTGTTTTTATAGTGTTCAATCTGTTGAAGCTTTGAAACCTGCAAGGATGGAAGTTTAATTACTCCTCTGAAGACTCCATTAACTTCCATACCTAACCTGCATTACTATGTGTGATCCCCCCATATGACTATGTCTGCTTTGCTACACACTGCCTGCTACACGCCTGTTTACCTATTCCTCAACCCTGGAAGAGTGAAGAGTTGTTCCCCTCCTTTGCCTTGTCCTGATCACTAACATTACATATAAGTATGCATGCTTCTTCACTCTTCTTGAGAGTTATTGGGATGTATCTGTAGCAAATATTTGTCCAATAACACAAAGAAACACAACATAGAAGAGTTCAGCTCAGGAACATGCTACTTGTCACACAATATTGTACCAGATCGGCTAAAAAGCAAATCAAAAACACCCAAACACTAATCCCTCCTACTTATACCATGTCCATATCCCTCCATCTTCCTTACATTGATGTGCCTAGCCAACTGCCTCTTAAAAGCCTCTAACATATTTCCTTCTACAATCATACCAGGCAGCACATTCCAGTCATCCACCACTCTGAGTAAAAACACTTACCCCTCGCATCCCCCTTGAACCTACCCATCTCACCTACAATGCATGCCTCTAGTATTAGACATTTCAACCCTGGAAAACAGATATTTTTTTGTCCACACTACCTATCCTCTCATAATCTTGTAGACCTCCATCAGATCTCCCCTCAGCCTCTAACACACTAGAGAAAATATCCCATGTTTATCCTCCCTCTTACGATAGCACATGTCCTCCAAACCAGTCAGCATCCTTGTAAAACTCTTCTGCACCCTCTTCAAAGTGTCAACATCCTTCCTATGACCAGAACTGCATGCAGTACTCCAGATGTGGCCGAACCAGAGTTTATAAAGCTGCAACAGAACCTCCTGACTTTTAAACTCATTGCCTCGACTAATAAGAGCAAGCATTCCATTGGACTTCTTATTGACCTGTGTAGCCACTTTCAAGGAGCTATGAACTTGGTTCACAGCAACTCTCTGCTCAACAACACTGTTAAGGACCTTGCCCGCAACAGTGTACTGTCTCATTGCATTTGCCCTACATAGGTGCAACACATTGCAGTTATCTGGGTTAAACTGCCATTTCTCAGCCCATATCAACAACTGGCAGACTTCAACGCTATCTGCAACTCCACCAATCCTGGTATCATCCACACATTTACTAACCCACCTATTTACATTATCATCCAGGTCGTTTATATACATTACAAACAGCAGAGGTCCCAGCACAGATCCCTACAGAACATCACTAATTACAGACCTCTAGTTCAAATAAGTCCCTTCAACCAGCACCATCTGTCTTCTACGTGCAATCCGTTCTGAATCCAGACAGCTAATTTGCCACAGATCCTGTGCTTCTTAATCTTCTGGATTAGCCTCTCATGAGGGACTTTGTCAAACACCTTATTAAAATCGTTGTAGACAACATCCACTGCTCAACCCTTATCAATCTCTCTCATTGCCTAGTCAAAAATATTCACTTTGGTAAGGCATGACCTGCCAAGACCATGCTGGCTCTCCCTAATTAGGCCATAGTTTTCCAAATGCTCATATCATTTTCCTAAGAATTTTCTGCAGCAATTTCAGTACAACTGATGTGAGATTCACCAATCTATAGCTCCCAGTTGTTTTTTGCTCCCTTCTTATTTAGAGGTACAACATTAGTCATTTGCCAGTCTTCCAGGTCCTTAACTAAGGCTAGAGAGACACATAGAAACATAGAAATTAGGTGCAGGAGTAGGCCATTCGGTCCTTCGAGCCTGCACCCCCATTCAGTATGATCATTGCTGATCATCCAACTCAGAACCCTGTACCTGCTTTCTCTCCATACCCCCTGATCCCTTTAGCCACAGGGGCCATATCTAACTTCCTCTTAAATATAGCTAATGAACCGTTCTCAACTGCTTCCTGTGGCAGAGAATTCCACAGATTCACCACTGTGTGAAGAAGATTTTCCTCATCTCGGTCCTAAAAGGCTTCCCCTTTATCCTTAAACTGTGACCCCTCATTCTGGACTTCTCCAACATTGGAAACAATCTTCCTGCATATAACATGTCCAATCCCTTTAGAATTTTATATGTTTCAATAAGATCCCCCCTCAATCTTCTAAATTCCAGTGAGTATAAGCCTAGTCGATCTAGTCTTTCTTCATATGAAAGTCCTGCCATCCCAGGAATCAATCTGGTGAACCTTCTTTGTACTCCCTCTATGGCAAGAATGTCTTTCCTCAGATTAGGGGACCAAAACTGCACACAATTCTCTAGGTGCGGTCTCACCAAGGCCTTGTACAACTGCTGTAGAACCTCCCTGCTCCTGTACTCAAATCCTTTTGCTGTGAATGCCAACATACCATTTGCCTTTTTCACCGCCTGCTGTACCTGCATGCCCACCTTCAATGACTGGTGTACAATGACACCCAGGTCTCGTTGCACCTCCCCGTTTCCTAATCGGCCACAGTTCAGATAATAATCTGTTTTCCTGTTCTTGCAACTAAAGTGGATAACCTTACATTTATCCACATTAAATTGCATCTGCCATGAATTTGCCCACTCACTTAATCTATCCAAGTCAAACTGCACCCTATTAGCATCCTCCTCACAGCTAACACCGCCGCCCAGCTTCTTGACATCCACAAACTTGGAGATGCTGCATTTAATTCCCTCGTCTAAATCATTAATATATATTGTAAACAACTGGGGTCCCAGCACTGAGCCTTGTGGTACCCCACTAGTCACTGCCTGCCATTCTGAAAAGGTCCCGTTTACTCCCACTCTTTGCTTCCTGTCTGCCAACCAATTCTCTATCCACATCAATACAATACCCCCAATACCATGTGCTTTAAGTTTGCACACTAATCTCCTGTGTGGGACCTTGTCAAAAGCCTTTTGAAAATCTAAATATACCACATCCACTGGCTCTGCCCTATCCACTCTACTAGTTAAATCTTCAAAAAATTCTATAAGATTCGTCAGACATGATTTTCCTTTCACAAATCCATACTGACTTTGTCCAATGATTTCACCTCTTTCCAAATGTGCTGTTATCACATCTTTGATAACCAACTCCAGCATTTTCCCCACCAGCGATGTCAGACTAACCGGTCTATAATTCCTCTGTTTTTCTCTCCATTCTTTTTTAAAAAGTGGGGTTACATTAGCCACCCTCCAATCCTCAGGAACTAATCCAGAATCTAAGGAGTTTTGAAAAATTATCACTAATGCATCCACTATTTCTTGGGCTACCTCCTTAAGCACTCTGGAATGCAGACCATCTGGCCCTGGGGATTTATCTGCCTTTAATCCCTTCAATATACCTATCACCACTTCCCTACTAACATGTCTTTCCCTCAGTTCCTCCACTCACTAGACCCTCAGTCCCCTACTATTTCCAGAATATTATTTATGTCCTCCTTAGTGAACAGAACCAAAGTAGTTATTCAATTGGTCTGCCATGTCCTTGTTCCCTATGATCAATTCACCTGTTTCTGAATGTAAGGGACCTAGATTTGTCTTGACCAATCTTTTTCTTTTCACGTATCTATAAAAGCTTTTACAGTCAGTTTTTATGTTCCATGCCAGCTTTCTCTCATAATCTTCTTTTCCCTTTCCTAATTAAGCCCTTTGTCCTCCTCTGCTGGTATCTGAATTTCTCCCAGTCCTCAAGTGTGCCCCTTTTTTTGCTAATTTATATGATTTATATGACACAAAGATGCTGGTCAAGAGCCAAGCTATCTCGTCTTCACCTCCTTCAATAACCTGGGGTAAATCTCATCAGGTCTTGGAGACTTATCCAAGTTAACACTTATGAGGAAGCCCAACACTGCCTCTTCATTGATCTCTAAATGCCCTGATGTATTTATACACACAGCACTGAACTCCTGGTCCTCCATACCCTTGTCCTTGGCCAATACTGAGGAAGAGATCTCATGAAGTACCTCACTCACATTCTCCGCATCCAAGAAAATGTTCTTTCCCCCTTTGTCATGGAGTGGTCCTATCCTCACCCTAGTTATACTCTTGCTCTTGAGAAACATATAGAATGCCTTGGGGTTTACTTAATCCTACTTGCCAAGGACTTTTCATGCATCCTCCTGGCTTTCCTAACTCCCTTCTTTAGTTATTTTCTGGCTTTTTTATACTCTTCATGTGTTTCATTTGATCCCAACTTTAAAAGCTTTGATAATTTTACTTTTTCTTCTTGACTAAATTCATCACCTCTTTGGATGTCGGAGGTTCTCTTATTTCCATCCCTGTCCTTCCTTCTAACAGGTAGATGCCTCTCTGTACTCTGAGCAATTGATCTTTAAACATCCTCCACAGGTTTGATGTGTGCTTACTAGAGAAAAAGTATACTGCTTATGCCCTCATTATTTGTCCTATTCCAATTTAAATCTCTCCCACAAGCACCATTGCTATCCTTAAAGTTAAGGAGTTGTGGTCATAGTTCGCCTACTGAAAGGTCTGGCCAGGATCCTTATCCACACAAGATCCAGTACAGCTCTTCCTCTCATTCAACCATCCACATATTGAGTTAAGAAATTATCTTGGATACACTAAACAAATTTTGCTCCATCTGAACCTCTTGCACTAAGACAATCCTAGTTTATATTAGGAAAGTTAAAATCCCACTTAACAACAACCCTATTATTTTTATGCATTTCCTTAATCTGATTACATAACTATTCCTAGTGGCTATTAGGGGTCTGTAATACAGGCTCATCAGTGTGATTGCACCCTTCCTATTCCTGAGTTCCACCCAAATAGATTCAGTATCTGACCCCTCCATTATCTCTTTTCTGAGTGCAGCTGTGATGTTGTCTATGATTAGTAGTTCAACTCCAGCCCCTCTTTTACCTTCTCTTCAACTTTTTCTAGAACTTCAGAAACATGGTACATTAATCATTCATTCCTTCCCCTCTCTCAACCAAGTTTCAGTATTGGCTACAACATCATAGTTACATGTCCTGAACCATGGTCTAATTTCACCACCCTTAACCATAATACTCCAAGCACTAAAATAGACACACTTCAAACTATCTGACCCATCATACCTGTTGTTTTGATTTTGCTGTTCGATACTTTCCCCTTTATCTGAAATCTGGTGCAATCCTTCTCTTACTGACCTGGGACTACAGTTCCCAGCCTCTACAAATCTAGCTTATATTCTCCCGGGTAGCATCAGCAAACCTCCCAGCAAGGACATTGGATTCCTTCCAGTTCAAGTACAACCTGCCCTCTTGCACAGTTCACCCCTTCCCAGAAAAGTTTCCAGTGATCCAAGAACTTGAAATCCTTTCACCGCCACCATCTCTGCAGGCACTCATTCATCCGTGTGTTACCCCATTTCTACCTGCACTAGCTCATGGCAGAGGGCACAATCTGGATACTACAACCCTGAAGGTCCTTCTTTTCAGCCTTTCCTAACTCAATATACTCACTGCATAGGACATCTTCCCCACTTCTGCTAATCCCACGGAAAAATGAGTTGTCAGTCATTATTTTAACTCACCTATTTGATATTACATATTTACTTACTAACATGGGTGACTTTTATATATATGGTTCTTAAGATTTTATATAATGCACTTTGTAAATGTGTTGCTCATTGCTCATGAGAGCATGAGAATGATATACGCCTTATAACATTTTTACCTGTACCGTTGTGATGTCTTGGCAAATGTTGATGTAATCCTAGGGCCTCCAAGGTCTACAAAGCACTATATTGTCACAAGATAGAACTATTTGAATGTGTATAACCTACTATTTGAGTATAAGCATATTTGTGTACATGGTACCCCAATAGTGTAACAAGTAGGGCCACAAGCCCTACCAATACTTTATTCATATTATTAATAATAGTATTAGAACATTCTGTATATCAGGTTGATAAAAATCCCATGGTCTGATAGTACAGACCGAGTAGCCTTTCTTGGTTAAAGTTTACTGGGAAAACACAGAAGTTGGAAAGGTGTATCAATTCATCCACCAGCATTTTGAGTGTGTTGCTTGAATTTCCAGCATCTGCAGATTTCCTTGTGTTTGCTTCTTCCTATAGTTCATAGCTGAGTTCATCTAGCTTTTTTGTACATCCTATAGCTGCTGCCTGGCCTGCTGCATTCCACCAGCATTTTGAGTGTGTTGCTCAATTCTTCTCAGTTAGATTGAATCTTGAACAAAGTAAAGGGAGAAAACTTCACCAATTATACTCAGAGTCCAGAGTCACTAAAATGGGAAGAAGCTTATACAGGTTGGTATCAGTATGTTACAGTATATCAATCAGTGTTCACTCCCATGGGAGGGACATAAATAACCCATATGTTCAGTCATCTTTTTTTTTTCCTGAGAGCCTAGAATTAAACGTAAAGACAGAAACTACAACAGAAGCTTAGAGTTCAAAAATCAAAGTACATATACAACCCTGAATTTTGTTTTCTTTGTGTATTCACAGTAAATACAAGAAGCACAACCGAATCAATGAAAGACCACCCCCAACAGGATGGACAATCAATGTTGCAAAAGACACCAAACTGTGCAAATACAAGAAAAAAGAGAAATAATAATAATAATAATAATAAATAAATGCACAATAAATATTGAGAATGGAAGATGAAGAGTCCTTTAAAGCACA
This sequence comes from Hypanus sabinus, assembly GCF_030144855.1. Classification (NCBI taxonomy): domain Eukaryota; kingdom Metazoa; phylum Chordata; class Chondrichthyes; order Myliobatiformes; family Dasyatidae; genus Hypanus; species Hypanus sabinus. The sequence continues at coordinate 52,790,110 of NC_082712.1, read as the reverse complement.
CCCAAAGTCTATGGGAACAGTTTGGTGATGCGACAAGTGAAGTCAAGTGAAGCTACCCCCTCTGGTTCAAGAACCTGATGGTTGAGCAGTAATAACTGCTCCTGACCCTGGTGGTGTGGATCTTAAGGCTCCTGTACCTTCTTCCTGATGACAGCAGTGAGAAAAGAGCACGGCCTGAATGGTGAGGATCATTACTGACGGATGCTGATTTCCTGTGCCAGCATTCCATATAGATGTGCTCAATGGCAGGAAGGGCTTTACCTACAAGACCTCAAGACATAGGAGCAGAATTACACTATTCAGCCTATCAAGTCTGTTCAGCCATTCTGTCATGGCTGATTTATTATCCCTCTCTACCCTATTCTCCTGCTCTCTCCCCACAACTTCTGATGCACTAACTAATCAAAAACCTATCAACCTCTGCTTCAAATATGCTCAATGACTTGGTCTCCAGAGTCACCTGTGGCAATGAATTCATCAGATTCTCTACCTTATGGCTAAATAATTCCTGCTCATTTATATTCCAAGCGAATGTTCCTCTCATTTGGATCCGTGTCCTTTGGTTACTGTGAACTTCCTGTGAACCCTCTCTAATGCTAGGATATTTTTTAAATAAGTGGCCCAAAACTGCTCAAAATATGGAGCATAATTTGGAGTATTGTGTACAGCTCTGGTCACTGAATTATAGGAAAGATGTCAACAAAATAGAGAGAGTACAGAGGAGATTTACTAGAATGTTACCTGGGTTTCAGCACCTAAGTTACAGAGAAAGGTTGAACAAGTTAGGTCTTTATTCTTTGGAGCGTAGAAAGTTGAGGGGGGACTTGATAGAGGTATTTAAAATTATGAGGGGGATAGAGTTGACGTGGATAGGCTTTTTTCCATTGAGAGTAGGGGAGATTCAAACAAGAGGACATGAGTTGAGAGTTAAGGGGCAAAAGTTTAGGGGTAACACGAGGGGGAACTTCTTTACTCAGGGAGTGGTAGCTGTGTGGAACAAGCTTCCAGTAGAAGTGGTAGAGGCAGGTTTGATTTTGTCATAAAAAAAAATTGGTTAAGTATATGGACAGGAAAGGAATGGAGGGTAATGGGCTGAGTGCAGGTAGGTGGGACTAGGTGAGAGTAAGCGTTTGGCATGGACTAGAAGGGCCACAATGGCCTGTTCCATGCTGTAATTGTTATATGTTTATAATACTCCAAGTGCAGTCTGACTAATGTCTTATAAAGCCTCAGAATTACATCCTTGCTTTTACTTTCTAACCCTACTAAAATGAATGCTTGTCATGGTGCACTCACAAAGGACTGGAGCCAGGTGCACTATTACAGAGATCACTGACACCTCTGAAGCTGTAGATGACAGGCTCACTACTCAAACAAGGAGCAGAGGAATGGCTGTATCCCCAGGAAGAGGTTCGACATTAAAATACCAGCAGAGCCTCAGAGAAGCCACTGGGCAAGACAATTCATTCTATCCACAATAAATCCCCCCAAAGCACTGACTCAGAGAATGCAGGAAACAAATGGCAGCCACAATTAACTTAAAGAGATTAAACCAAATACACAAGGGCTTAACAATGCTTGTTAAATACAGTAAATACAGGTGCTCAAGAACCCTGGCAGCTCACACTTTATGGCAAGCCAAAGGGTTCATGATAATGTTAACATTGTATTTGCCTTCTTTACCATCTACTCAACATGATGGATAGACTGGGCTGTATTCACCAATTTTTGTTGTTTTTTTCATTCAAGGGCATTGGTATTTTCATACTGGGCCATGACGTAACCTGTCAATATACCCTCCACCACACATCTATAGAAGTTTGTCAAAGTTTTAGATGTTGTGTCAAATCTTCACAAACTTCTAAGAAAGCTGAGGTGTTTCCATGCTTTCTGTGTAATGTCACTTACATGCCAGGCCCCAGAGAGATGCTCTGAATGATAAGACCAACGAGTTTACAGTTGCTGACCCTCTCCACCTTGAATCTCCTAATGAAAAGTGACTCATAAACCTTTGGTTCTCTCCTCCTGAAGTGTATAATCAGTTCCTTGGTCTTGCTGACATTAAGTGCAAAACTGTACTCTTCATATCACTATAGATGTTTCATGTTTTATCTATATGAAATACCCTTGGTTTAAGATCATGCTTTACTATATTAATACAGTTATGCTGTTGGGTATTTTATTTTCTGCAGATTTTCTCAAAATTGAATGTATTCCTTTAATTACTTTATATAATCAAATAATTCAGTTGATTGATAAGTTAGGCTTATTGAGTTAGATTTGTCTTGTTAACATTTGGCAATAAGATGCCCCAAAACATTCAAGAGGGATTGGGGGGGGGGTAACTATCTTCTGGAGAGATTGCAGAAGTTTTGGAGGAGAAGGAAAAAGGATATGGACATCAAATATTGCAGAAGAACATGAACTTATTTGAAAGGGCAGATACTGCTGTCAGAAAATCCTCATGTTCTTAGAGAGAATGTACAGATAACTTATAGTTAGTTAGTTATCACATGCCCCTAGAGAAAGTTCAATGCTTAATCCTTGGACATTGCGTGTGGATATTGGATATTTATTTATATTTCACTTGGACTGTATTTACAGGTGGAAATGTTTGGTACCATGAGTAAACGAAGTGAAGCAAACCAGATTGATTATGCAACAATGAGTTCCAACAATTATGTGCCACTATAGAATAATATATGTGTACTGGATTCTAATCTTTATGTTGTTTGTGAAAGTTTAAAATATTTTATTAATACAATTTTAATCTAAGTTTGTACTGGTGGGAGCTAAATTGTTGCTTCCTGGTGAATGGTAAAGTTGCATGAGTGTGTCATAAAAATGATAGTCTCATTTTCCCTTAAAGGGACTGTAGTGTTCTCATGCAGTGTGGTGAAACTCTGACTAAACACCAAGTTAAACCGGAGCTAATGAAGAGAGAGTCGCAGTAAGATTAACCATTTACTCTTCACTCGTCCACATTACTGTAATACTGTTGATAAAATAATTCAAAACATATACAGTGTCTGTTTCCTTCTTGACACATTTGCATCATCAATATTTGTAAAAATAAAACCATAACAAACTATATTACATTAAAGTCTCATTAAAGTACAACATACAGACAGAATTTGCTTGAGCCATCAACAGTTTTAAGTAGACTCCAACAGAATTTTTCCAGCAATGCTTTCAATGGCACAAGAAAATAAACCTCATCAATCGTCATTTCTTTTAACAGAATCAGTGTTCATATTTTTACTTCAACATATCAACTGTCATATGAACTTACAGTGTTGCTTCTATGGTGTTTCTTTGTGGGTAGAAATGGAGCTTTTCACGTTGGTCCTGCACGTACAGGACCCACCTTCCTGTCTCTCCAAACCAGAACTTACCCCATTAATGTGGTGAAACCGGGGGTGACATAATCACATGCCACGATATATTACAGACGATGAATTTTATCTTTGTTAAACTGTAATGTAGTTATCAAACTTAAATTTAACTAGATATAGTTACAAACAAATTATTTAAATAGGAAATTTTAAAAAGTTAAATAAATGCCTTAAGGGCAACACAGGAACATTCAAACTTTTATGATTGTGTTTACCCAAATCACATTTACCCTAAATGTATTTATTTGCTGGAAATAGTCTTTTCAGCATTATTCCCAATGCATTGTAGTTCCTGTTAGTTTGCATTTATAGTACTAGCTAACTCACTACGAGCCTACAGTGAGAGGGTTGCATAAATTACTATTTTGTGAAACCATGTAACTGATGGATATAATTTTGTATAATTAAAATATGAGACTACTAATCCTTAGGCAAAAGAACCCATCAATACACAATCAGTAACTTCTGTACAAGACTCATTTTCTGAAAGCCTGGGGAAAATCATGCACCGCATTGAAAGCAAAGTGAACATTCCTGTGAAAGAAATGAACTATCTTCAGTTTGTTTAAAGGCAATGCCAAATGACCTGTTGACCTAACAGTGACAGAGACAGTGATTTAAGCTGGCTTCAAAGAAATGGCAAAAATTGCTTGTGGGGAAGAAGACTTCAAATATGGACTTTGATGCATTGTTATCACGTTCGCGTTTGGAGCGGGCAGCGCAGTGATAGGGCTTTGGCTCAATGGGCTTAGGCGGTAATGGGATGAGGCGAGGTAGGTTTACCTGTGGTTTTTTTTGGAAAGGAGGAAGTATGTGTGTGAGGCCAGTTTTCTGTGCTCGGTGTCAGATGTGGGAGGTCCTGGAGTCTCCCAGCCTCCAGATGGCCATATCTGCACCAGGTGTGTTGAGCTGCAGCTCCTAAGGGACCGAGTTAGGGAACTAGAGATTAAGCTCAATGACCTTCACCTGGGCAGGGAGAGCAAGGAGCTGATAGAAAGGAGTTATAGGTCAGTGGTGACACCGGGGCTACAGGAGACAGACAAGTGGGTCACAGTCAGGAGGGGGAAGGAGAAGAGTCAGGTACTAGAGAGTGCCCCTGTGGCGATACCCCTTAACAATAAGTTCTTCTGTTTGAGTACTGTTGGGGGGGGGGGGGGGGGGGCAGCCTACCTGGTGGAAGTAGCAGTGGCTGTGCCTTTGGCATAGAGTCAGGCCTTGTGGCTCAGAAGGGTAGGGAAAGGAAAAGGAAAGCAGTAGTGACAGGGGACTCTATAGTTAGGGTGTCAGAAAGTGATTTTGTGGATGCAGGAAAGAGACTTGGATGGTAACTTGCTTCTCAGGTGCCAGGGTCCAGGATGTTTCAGATTGTGTGCAAGATATCCTGCAGTGGGAGGGAGAACAGCCAGAGGCTGTGATACATATTGGTACAAATGACATAGGTAGGAAAAGGGAAGCGGTCCTGAAAAAAGACTACAGGGAGTTAGGAAGGAAGTTGAGAAGCAGAACCGCAAAGGCAGTAATTACTGCCTGTGCCATGCAACAGTGGGAATAGGAATCGAATGAGGTAGAGGATAAATGCGTATCTGAGAGATTGGAGCAGGGGGCAGGGATTCAGATTTTCTGGATCACTGGGACCTCTTTTGGGGCAGGTGTGAACTGTACAAAAAGGAGGGGATGCACTTGAATCCCAAGGGGACCAATATGCTGGCTGGGAGGTTTGCTAAGTCTACTGGGGAGAGTTTAAACTAGAATTGTTGGGGGTTGGGAACTAAACTGAAGAGACTGGGGAAGAGAAGGTTGGTTCACAAATAGAGAAAGCTCGTAGACAGTGTGAGACGGAGGATAGGCAGGTGATAGAGAACGGACGCACTCAGACCAAAGGTTTGAGATCATATATTTTAATGCAAGGAGTGTTGTGAACAAAGCAGATGAGCTTAGAGCATGGATCAGTACTTGGAGATATGATGTGATGGCCATTGCAGAGACTTGGATGGCTCAGGGACAGAAATGGTTATTTCATGTGCCAGGTTTTAGATGTTTCAGAAAGGATAGGGATGGAGACAAAAGAAGTGGGGGCATGGCACTATGGATCAGAGATAGTGTCATGGCTGCAGGAAAGGTGGATGTCATGGAGGGATTGTCTATGGAGTTTCTGTGGGTAGAGGTTAGGAACAGGAAGGGGTCAATAACTTTACTGGGTATTTTTTTATAGGCCACCCAATAGTAAAAGGGATATCGAGGAGCAGATAGGGAAACAGGTCCTGGAAAGGTGTAATAATAACAGAGTTGTCGTGATGGGAGATTTCAATTTCCCTGATATCGATTGGCATCTACCTAGAGCGAGGGGTTTAGATGGGGTGAAGTTTGTTAGGTATGTTCAGGAAGGTTTCTTAACACAATATGTTGATAAGCCTACAAGAAGAGAGTCTGTACTTGATTTGGTATTGGGAAATGAACCTGGACAGGTGTCAGATCTCTCAGTGGGAGAGCATTTTGGAGATAGTGATCATAATTTTATCTTCTTTACAATAGCATTGGAGAGAGTTAGGAACAGACAAGTTAGTAAAGAGTTTAATTAGAGTAAGTGGAATTATGTGGTTATCAGGCAGGAAATTGGAGGCTTAAATTGGAAACAGATGTTCTCGGAAAAGTACGGAAGAAATGTGGCAAACGTTTAGGGGAAATTTGTGTGGAGTTCTGCATAGGTACACTCCAATGCCACAGGGAAGTTATGGTAGGGTACAGGAACCGTGATGCACAAAGGCTGTATTAAATCTAGTCAAGAAAAAAAGAGAAACTTACAAAAGGTTCAAAGAGCTAAGTAATGTTAGAGATCTAGAAGATTATAAGGCTAACTGGAAGAAGCTTAAAAAGGAAATTAGGAGAGCCAGAAGGGGCCATAAGAAGGCCTTGGTGGGCAGGATTAAGGAAAACCCCAAGACATTCTACAAGTATGTGAAGAGTAAGAGGATAAGACATGAAAGATTTGGACCTATCAAGTGTGACAGTGGGAAAATGTGTATGGAACTGGAGGAAATAGCAGATATACTCAATGAATAATTTACTTCAGTATTTACAATGGAAAAGGATCTTGGTGATTGTAGTGATGACTTGCAACAGATTGAAAAGCTTGAGCATGTAGATATTAAGAAAGAGGATGTGCTGGAGCTTTTGGAAAGCATCAAGTTGGATAAGTCGCCTGGACCAGATGAGATGTACCCCAGGCTACTGTGAGAAGTGAGGAAGGAGATTACTGAGCCTCTGGCGATGATCTTTGCATCATCAAAGGGGACGGGAGAGAATCCAGAGGATTGGAGGGTTGTGGATGTTGTTCCTTTATTCAAGAAAGGGAGAAGAGATAGCCCAGGAAATTATAGACCAGTGCATCTTATTTTAGTGGTTGGTAAATTGATGGAAAATATCCTGAGAGGCAGGTTTTATGATAATTTGAAGAGGTATAATATGATTAGGAATAGTCAACATGGCTTTATCATGGACAGGTTGTGTGTTACGAACCTGGTTGAATTTTTTGAGGATGTGAATAAACACATTGATGAAGGAAGAGCAGTTGATGTATATGGATTTCAACAAAACATTTGATCATGTACTCCATGTAAGGCTTATTGAGAAAGTGAGGACATGGGATCCAAGGGGACATTACTTTGTGGATCTAGAACTGGATCTAGAGGGCAAAGATTGGTTTTATACTGGTCATGTTCTACATGGAGGTTAGTCACCAGTGGAGTGCCTCAGTGATCTGTTCTGGGACCCTTAGTCTTCGTGATTTTTATAAATCACCTGGATGAGGATGTGGAGGGATGGATTAGTAAGTTGGCTGATGACACTAAGGTTGGAGGTGTTGTGGATAATGTGGAGGGCTGTCAGAGGTTACAGAGGGATATTGATAAGATGCAAAACTGGGTTGAGGAGTGGCAGATGAAGTTCAACACAGGTAAGTGTGAAGTGGTTCATTTTGGTAGATCAAATATGATGGCAGAATATAGTATTAATGGTAAGATTTTTGGCAGTGTGGAGGATCAGAGGGATCTGGGGTTCTGAGTCCATTGGACGCTCAAAGCAGTTGCACAAGTTGACTCTGTGGTTAAGAAGGCATACAGTGTATTGGTCTTCATCAATCATGGAATTGAATTTAGGAGCCAAGAGGTAATGTTGAAGCTATCTAGGACCCTGGTCAGACCCCACTTGGAGTGCTCTGCTCAGTCCTGGTCGCCTCACTACAGGAAGGATGGGGAAACCATAGAAAGGGTGCAGAGGAGATTTACAAGGATGTTCCCTGGATTGGGGAGCATGCCTTATGAGAGTAGATTGAGTGATCTCAGCCTTACCTCATTGGAGCGATAGAGGATGATAGGTGACCTGGTAGAGGTGTATAAGATGATGACAGGCATTGATCATGTGGGTAGTCAGAGGCTTTTTCCCAGGGCTGAAATTGTTGCCACAAGAGGACATAGGTTTAAGGTGCTGGGGAGTTGGTACAGAGGAGATGTCAGGGGTAAGTTTTTTACTCAGAGAGTGGTGAGTGCATGGAATGGGCTGCTGGCAACGGTGGTGGAGGAGGATGTGGTAGGGTCTTTTAAGAGACTTTTGGATAATTATACTGAGCTTAGAAAAATGGAGGGCTGTAAGTAAACCTAGTAATTTCTGTGGTAAGGACATATTTGGCACAACTTTGTGGGTCGAAGGGTCTGTATTGTGCTGTAGGTTTTCTTTGTTTCTATGATTATGGAAAAACATAACGTTGACAATCCTTTCAGGTTTGGGAAATGTTTGCAGCTGAGATTTAGTAAATGTTCTGTTCAATTGCCTATAACTACGAATGGGACTCGAAGCCCAGAGACAGAGCAAAGCCAGAACATGAAGTAATCCTTTATTTTGTAGAACCACATGACTACAAAACTCTCAGAACTCAGCAGTACTTCCCAAGTACAGAGAGAAAGGGAGAGAGAGGGAGAGAGAGAGAGAGAGAGAGAGAGAGAAAACGAAGACAGGTGCATACAGGAATGCAGAAGACTGGCTTTGCATCTGGATGGAAATGTATCTGCTTGTTGCTGCATGGTCTCACATACTGTTGATGTTTTGGCATTGACTGCCATGATTTGAATGGCCAATGTCTTCGTACAGACTTCACCCAAAATGATTTTCCAGACTTCAAGCTTGTCCATTCAATCAATACCAAGGACATTCAGATCTGGCTGGTCTATTAGGTAATACATACCATTGACTTGGTTACCATTCAACTTCACCATGCAGTGCAGTTCGCCAACCAGCTGAAGAGTCCCACTCAGTGCTCTGCAGGCAGAGTGATGAGCTTATTTGATTGGTGGGGACCCAAGTGCATGCCACATGTGATGTCTGATACCAAATCAAGTTGTAACTTGACCAAAGTGTTGATAAATATATTGGCGTACCATCTCCTGGGGGTGAATTCAACTTTGAAGCAACCGTTAAACTCATTGTATATTTTGATGGCTTTTGAAATTTCTTGTCTTCGTGTTTCACTGAACTAGATGGCAGCAAAGGATGGCATAAGCCTTCTTTGTGACTACAGCATTGGCATTGCCTGAAATATATTTCTTGTACTGGCAGTTCTTGCATAATGCGATGCACCACAATTGCAACAAGCTGCGTTTGACCTCTTGGTGTTGATGTACAGACCATTGGAAGTTGCTTTGACATGGTTTTATTCAACCAGGTTGTTTCAGGTTGTTCAAACACTGACATTCTTGAGTGAGAGCTTTCAGAGTGATAGTGAGGTGTTTCTCCAGCAGGGCCGTGAGGCCACCAGGATGTCTGCATCGTTAAGTGCCTGAAGTCTGCAAATAAAAATCAGACATTTCAATTGTGATTTAGTCATGTTACCCCGCTTTAACTTATAACTTTCACAATGATGACATTATCAGTTTGAACTTCAAAGAGTTGTTAGGCAATGGCACTGAACATTGAAGCGAGATGAGTGCTCTCAAAAATTGCCCATTAGCTGTCAGACAGTTCTATCAAATGATACGTCACAAGGGCTCTTAAGAACATAGAAACATGGAAAAGCTATAGCACAATACAGCCCTTCGGTCCATAAAGATGTGCAAAACATGTCCCTATCTTAGAAATTACTAGGCTTACCCATAGCCCTCTATTTCTCTAAGCTCCATGTACCTATCTAAATGTCTCTTAAAAGACCCAATCGTATCCACCTCCACAACTGTTGCCGGCAGCCCATTCCACACACTCACCACTCTCTGCATAAAAAAACCTTACCCCTGACATCCAATCTGTACCTACACCCCAGCACCTTAAACCTGTGCCCTCATGTGGCAGCCATTTCAGCCCTAGGAAAAAGCCGCTGACAATCCACACGATCAATGCCTCATCATCTTATACACCTCTATCAGGCCACTCCTTATCCTTCGTCGCTCCAAGGAGAAAAGGCTGAGTTCACTCAACTTATTTTCATAAGGCATGCTCCCCAATCCAGGTAATATCCTTGTAAATCTCTTCTGTACCCTTTCTATGTCTTCCACATCATTCCTGTAGTGAGGCGACCAGAATTGAGCAGAGCACTCCAAATGGGGTTTGACCAAGTTCCTATATAGCTGCAACATTACCTCTCGGCTCCTGAATTCAGTTTCATGATCAATGAAGGCCAATACACTGTATGCCCTCTTAACCACAGAGTCAACCTACACAGCTGCTTTGAGTGTCCTATGGACTCAGACCCCAAGATCCCTCTGATCCTCCAGACCACCAAGAGTCTTACCATTAATACTATATTCTGCCATCATATTTGACCTACCAAAATGAATCACTTCACACTTAACTGGGTTGAACTCCATCTGCCATTTCTCAGCCCAGGTTTGCATCCTATCAATCTCCCGCTTTAACTTCTGACAACCCTCCACACTATCCACAACACCTCCAACCTTAGTGTCATCAGCAAACTTACTAACCCATCTCTCCACTTCCTCATCCAGGTCATTTATAAAAACCACAAAGAGTAAGGGTCCCAGAACTGATCCGTGAGGCTCACCACTGGTCACCGACCTCTATGCAGAGTATGACCCATCTACAACCACTCTTTGCCTTCTGTGGGCAAGCCAGTTCTGGATCCACAAAGCAATATCCCCTTGGATCCCATGCCTCCTTACTTTCTCAATAAGCCTTGCATGGAGTACCTTATCAAATGTTTTGAGGAAATCTATATACAGTACATCTTCTGCTCTTCCTTCATCAATGTGTTTAGTCACATCCTCAAAAAATTCAATCAGGCTCGTAAGGCACAACCTGCCCTTAACAAAGTCATGCTGACTATTCCTAATCATATTATACCTCTCCGAATATTCATAAATTCTGCCTCTCAGGATATTTTCCATCAACTTACCAACCACAAAATAAGACTCATTGGTCTATAATTTCTGGAGCGATCTCTACTCACTTTTTTGAAAAAAGGAACAACATCTGCAACACTCCAATCCTCTGGAAGCTCTCCCACGGCCATTGATTATTCAAAGATCACCGCCAGAGGCTTAGCAATCTCCTCCCTTGCCTCCCACAGTAGCTTGCAGTACATCTCAACCGTTCCTGGCAACATATCCAACTTGATGTTTTCTAAATGCTCCAGTACATTCTCTTTCTTAATATCAACATGCTCGAGTCTGTTGCAAGTCATCACTACAATCACCAAGATCCTTTTCCATAGTAAATACTGAAGTAACATATTTATTAGGTACCTCTGTTATTTCCTCCAGTTCCATACACACTTTCCCACAGTCACACTTGATAGGTCCTATACGTTCACATCTTATCTTCTTGTTCTTCACATACTTATAGAAAGCCTTGTGGTATTCCTTAATCTTGCCCACCAAGGCCTTCTCAAGGCCCCTTTTGGCTCTCCTAATTTCCTTTTTAAGCTCCTTCCTGTTAGCCTTGTAATCTTCTAGATCTCTAACATTACCTAGCTCTCTGAACCTTTTGTTAGCTTTTCTTTTCTTCTTGACTAGATTTATTACAACCTTTGTACACCACAGTTCCTGGACACTACCATAATTTCCCAATCTCATTGGAACTTATCTATGCAGAACTCCATGCAAATATCCCCTGAACATTTGCCACATTTCTTCCATAATTTTCCCTGAGAACATCTGTTCCCAATTTAAGCTTCCAATTTCCTGCATAATAGCCTAATAATTCCCCTTACTCCAATTAAACACTTTTCTAACTTGTCTGTTCCTATCTATCTCAAATGCTATTGAAAAGGAGATAGAATTATGATCACTATCTCCAAAATGTTCTCCCACTGAGAGATTATGACACCTGACCAGGTTAATTTCCCAAAACCAAATCAAGTATAGTCTCTCCTCTTGTAGGCTTCACTACATATTATGTCAAGAAATCTTCCTGAACACACCTAACAAACTTCACCCCATCTAAACCCCTTGGTCTAGGGAGATGCCGATCAATATTTGGAATATTAAACTCTCCCATCACAACAACTCTGGTATTATTACACCTTTCTAGGTTCAGTTTCCCTATCTTCTCCTCGATATCCTTGTTACTATCGGGCGGCCTATAAAAATCACCCAGTAAACTTATTGACCCCTTCCTGTGTCTAACCTCCACCCACAGACACTCCATAGACAATCCCTCCATGACATCCACCTTTTCTGCAGCCGTGACACCATCTCTTATCAACAGTGCCATGCCCCTATCTCTTTTGCCTCTCTCCCTGTCCTTTCTGAAACATCTAAAACCCAGCACTCAAAGTAACCATTTCTGTCCCTGAGCCATCCAAGTCTCTGTAATGGTCACCATATCATAGATCCAAGTACTGACCCATGCTCTAAGCTCATCCACTTTGTTCACAATACCCCTTGTGTTAAAATAGATACATCTCAAACTGTCCATCTGAGCACATCCCTTGTCTATCACCTGCCTATCCTCTCTCACACACTGCCTCCAAGATTTCTCTATTTGAGAGCCAACTGCCTCTTCCACAGTCTCTTCAGTTCGGTTCCCACCTCCTAACAATTATAGTTTAAACTCTCCCCAGTGCAGGATATCTTGGACACGATCTGAAACATCCCAGACTTTGGCACCTGGGAGGCAAACTACCATCTGAATTTCTTTTCTGCATCCACAGAATCACCTGTCTGGCTCCCATAGAGTCCCCTATCACTACTGCCTTCCTGTTCCTTTCCCTACTGTTCTGAGCCACAAGGCTGGACTCTGAGCCAGAGGCACGGCCACTGTTGCTTCCCCTAGGTATGCTGTCCCCCTCAACTGTACTCAAACAGGAGTACTTATTGCCTTAGGCAGAATAAAGTTAAAATAACATCCATGTACAGCAGTACTCAATTTTCGAGTCTACTAAGAATTGTCCTAATTGACAAACATAACCGGTTACATATCTTCATAACAATCCATGGTTCAGACATAACTCCCAAAACAGCATTAAACTGGAACTGAATAATGAATGCAACAAATGACTCATATGGGTCTGTTCAATGGTTGACACCGATGTCATTTGACTCATCAATAACATGCTGGTCAAGGTTTCAGTTAGCTTAACATGGGCCACCCTCAAATTGAGCTTGTGGCTGTTGCAGACTGTGTGTACGTCTTCTGTTGAAATTGCCATGTTGATAATAATACCCAATCTCATTGCTAATTCATTGTGTTTGCTCAGCTTTATCTACTGATGAGACCCAAATCCAAGGAATAGAACAAAGCTGGAGCACAAAATAACCCTTTAGTCAATATCTACAAAAATCCCAAATTTCAACACTACATCCGCAAAGCACAACTATTTAAATGGTTTGTCCAAGAACATTTCATAAGTTGATAGGAACCATGACAAATCATTGAAACTCATCCTGGACTGGTTGTCAACTGACCAATAAGCATTGGTTGTTTTGGCTGGACGTAACAAGAAGAGAATATTCCAACTGGAAAATCACACTGAAACCCTTACATTGGGATGTAATCAATTTGTTATTTGCACATCAGATTGAAGAGGGTCGTTATAGCACTGGTATTCTAATTGAACAGTTGGAGGAGTGATAATCTATTCCCAAGAGGAGTTTTGGCAGGAGTCTTAATCTTGAAGTTGATATCCATAGGAAGAAGCTGGGTTAGAAATCTTCAATTTGCATGGTGAGGGGAGGTGTGGTGTGAGGGATATTATCTTCCCGGGCTAGGAGCTTTATGTTTTGCCAAGCTGCTTTTTAAACACAGCAGCTGCCACTTGTCAAGATCAAACAAGTGTATGTAAACTTCAAACTTCAAGTTCTTTAGCTTCTCGTCATAAACAGAAGTCAGTTTTCAGTTCTTAAAATGTAAATAGCAAGCAGTAATCATTTTGAAATTAAAAACATACTGTCTACAGAGCAGTTTTGCAAACAAGCTCTCTATATAAAAGATGCTCTGTGTAGAAAGTAACTGCACCTGATGTATTACTGCTCAAGAGGTGCAGTATAAGACAAAGGGTTATTTAATTTGGCCTATTTCAAAATAGACAACACTTGCTAAGTTGTTTAGTTCAAGGAAGTTTGCAGACCAGATGGATAAAAGCATTTAGCATATCAAATAACTGATTTATTAATGTTTAAAATTTTAAGTACTCAAGAAAATTAGCTTCACAGCTTTAATGGAAAGTAGCTAGAAACGATGTCACCAGAAAGCTTTTAGACTGTGTAAGAAAGATATCAGAGGAAATATCACATACACCTGATGTCACACAAGTGGTAGTAAAAGGGTACAAATGTTGAAAGCAGTTCAGGCTGAGTAGGAAAAGGGAAAGGAACATCAAGATACATGAAAGAAACACAGCGTGAGCAAGGATTCATTCCTTTGGCTTCACTTTCTGTGAAGGACAATATATTCATCCGCATTATTGGTGCAGTATGTCTTTTTAGTTCACAGGACCTGTACCTGTGGTTTGGAAATCCTTTGTATTTTGGAAGTAGTTTGAATTTGGAAATTTTTAAGATAGAAATCATCCATGAGTTTTAAATAGTTTTAAGAATGTTACTTAGATTTAAACATGTATCACAGAAAATAAATGAACAACTTTATTAGATGGAACTATCTTCTCTTTAGTTGGGAGAGATGACCACCATTCAAATAGTGAGTATTAGCAGCTCAAACTGGCAGTGGAGAATAAACAGGGAAGTAAACTAGTCTTTGAAGATAATGTTATCACCATATTATCTCCCTTTAGTGAAAGTACTTGTGGCTCTCATATCCAATAGGGTTTAATGTTCTTCATTTGATTTTAGAACCTCATGGTCAGCAAACCCAAAACCATGACTTCCACTGCTCATTTTTCTCCTTTAGAATCCTATAGAACCAATCCAAGATATCCCTGACTCTGGCACTTTTGAGGCAAAATACCATCCGTGTGTCTCTTTTGTCCGTAGAATCTCCTGCCCATTTCTCTAACTATGGAATCCCCTAACACTACTGTACTCCTTTCTCTCCCTTCCACTTCTGAGTCACAGAGCTAGGCACAGTGCCAGAGAACTCACCACCATGGCTTTTCTCTGAACAATCATTTGCCCCTCCACCCCATCCCCACAGCGGTATCCAAATTCAACCTGTTGTTGAGGAAAATTGTCACAAGGGTGCTCTGCACTGGCTGCCTATTCCTTTTCTTTTCCTGATGGTCACTCAGTAGCCTGTGTCCTGCACCTTGGGTGCAACCACTTTGCTAATTGTTCTGTCAATCAGCCCCTCAAATGCCCAAATGATCTAGAATTAATCCATTTCCAGCTCCAACTCCAATGTATATGTAACAAATATAGCTAATCTTTAGTATGACATAAACCCTGCCACGATGACCCAACAGAGTTGGGAATTCTTCAGTCATTAAGCTGAGTCTGTCAGCTGCACTTATATTGATCCCTAACTTCTGTTAAAAACAATGATCAGGAAGTGATCCAGTCCATAACTTACTGTATGTTATCAGAGCCTTCTGAATTAATGAACTGCCTCGCAGTGCCTGCATCAGAGATGAATCCAAAGTTCTTATGCATTGTCAGATTTATCTGTTAGACGTGCTAGCAAAGATACAGATATATTAAATTTGTGCCGTAGGCTATAATTTAATACATTTTCAATCAGGAAATTGATTTAAGATGTTGTTCCTATTCCCAGTGCTGACTATTGTTCAATAAATTTCTTGAAGCTATTAAAGTTCACCAGGAGTGGAATACCAAATAGTTCTAGTATATAATTACTTGTTCAGTAAAGCATTATATATGTAATATATTTGCTAACAAGCCCAGTGTTTAATGGCCATTTAGAAATGGTTTGAATTTCTCAGAGGTCAACTGCTGCAGTTCTTGTATTGAAGATATTTCCACAGGGTTGTCAGATATGGAATTTCATTATCCTGATTTAGAAACGTTGAAAGAATAACAATATGCTTCCAAGTCAGCATGGTGCATGATTTGGAGTAGAATATACATGAAGGAAGATCTATTTGAAGTTCATAACACCTAAGCAACTACTCTAAAGAGCGACTGTTTCAATGGCTCTCCACACGGCTTTAGACCACCTAGACAACACAAGCACCTGCGTCAGGATGCTGTTCATTGAATATAGCTCAGCATTTAACACCATCATTCCCACAATCCTGATTGAGAAGTTGCAGAACCTGGGCCACTGTACCTCCCTCTGCAATTGGATCCTTGACTTCCTAACCAGAAGACAACAGTCTGTGCAGATTGGTGATAACATCTCCTCCTCGCTGATGATCAACACTGGCGCACCTCAGGGGTGTGTGCTTAGCCCATTGCTCTACTCTCTATATGGACATGGCTGTATGGCTAGGTATAGCTCAAATACCATCTATAAATTTGCTGATGATACAACCATTGTTGGTAGAATCTCAGGTGGTGATGAGAGGGCATACAGGAGTGAGAAATGCCAACTAGTGGAATGGTGTTGCAGCAACAACCTGACACTCAATGTCAGTAAGACGAAACAGCTGATTGTGGACTTCAGGAAGGGTAAGACAAAGGAACACATACCAATCCTCATAGAGGGATCAGAAGTATAGAGAGTGAGGAGCTTCAGGTTCCTGGGTGTCAAGATCTCTGAGGATCTAACCTGGTCCCAACATATCAATGTAGTTATAAAGAAGGTAAGACTGCGGCTATACTTTATTCAGAGTTTGAAGCAATTTGGCATGCCAACATAATCACTCAAAAACTTCTATAGTTGCACTGTGGAGAGCACTCTGACAGGCTGAATCTCTGTCTGGTGTGGAGGAGCTACTGCACAGGACTGAAAGAAGCTGCAGAAGGTTGTAAATCTAGTCATCTCCATCTTGGGCACTAGCTAAAAAGTACCCAGGACATCATTAGGGAGTGGTGTCTCAGAAAGGCAGCGTCCATTATTAAGGACCTCTGGCACCCAGGGCATGCCCTTTTCTCACTGTTACCATCAGGTAGGAGGTACAGAAGCCTGAAGGCACACACTCAGTGATTCAAGAACAGCTTCTTCCCCTCTGCCATCCGATTCCTAAATGGGCATTGAAGCTTTGGACACTACCTCACTTTTTTTAATATACAGTATTCCTGTTTTTGCACATTTTTAAAATCTATTCAATATATGTAATTGATTTACTTGCTTATTGATTATGTTTTATTTTATTTATTATTTTTTCTCTCTCTGATAGATTATGTATTGCATTGGACAGCTGTTGCTAAGTTAACAAATTTCACATCACATGCCTGTGATAATAAACCTGATTCTGATTCTGATTCATGAGGTCCTAAGACTGAAATTATTGGTGTCCATCATCCATGATCATCATCTCTTGTGTGTGTTCGAACACCATTCTATGGATTCTTTCCCCTTTACTTCCCACCTGGGTTGAGCTCGTCTCAAGCGACACTTGGTCAAATGGTTTCTTCATAGAAAGCATAGTCATTTGTACATAGCCTCTGGAATTCAGTTGCTTAGTTAATCTGAATCAAGACCGCAATGAGGTTTGTAGCCAACTGTGTAGTACAATAAAAACCCATTTGCAGTGTGTAAGATATTGAGAGTGGCGCATATGTTTATGGAAGCTGAGTTATTACGTTTATTGAGGATTGTAATAGATTAATTTATGACATTATTGAGATAGGACAGGAAAGTGCTGAGAGGAAAGATCCATCATCTTTTTGACTTGGCCTACTCCAAATCGAATTTTTCCGATCCTGTTCTTTCTTGAACATTTTTTTAATTCATTGCAAATGTTTTAGATTACATTCTCACTTTTTATTTTAACTTAATGTTCTTGAAAAGGTGATGATGACCTTTCTAAAGTTCAAAGTTCAAAATAAATTTATTGTCAAAGTACATATCTGTATATGTCACCATATACAACCCTGAGGCTTGTTTTCTTGTGCGCAACCTCAATAAATCGAAGAAACAAAATAGAATCAAAGGCACCCAACAGAATGGACAGAAAACAAACTCCAAATACAAAAAGAGAAAAATAATAATAATAAGTAAATAAACAATAAATATTGAGAACATGCGATGAGGGGTCCTTGAAAATGAGTCCATAGGTAGTGGAAACATTTCATTCAAGGGGCAAGTGACGTTGAATGGAGTTATCCCCATTAGTTCAAGAGCCTGATGATTGAGGAATAAAAACTGTGAAACTGTTCCTGAACCTAGTAGTATGTATTTGAAGTTCCTGTACCTTCTTCCTGATGACAGCAGTGAGAAGACAGCATAACCTGAGTGGTTGGGTTCCCTGATAACAGATGTTGCTTTCATGAGACAGCACCCCGTGTAAGATGTGTTTAATTGCGGTAAGAGATTTATCCATGATTGACTAAACTATATCCATTTCTTTTCGTAGGATTTTCCATTCAATGGAATTGGTGTTTCCATACCAGGCTGTGATGCAACCAATTAATATGCTTTGCACCACATATCTACAGACATTTGTTAAAGTTTTAGATGTCATGCCAATTCTCCGCAAACTCTTAAGTAGGGAGAAGTGCTGCTGTGCTTTTATTCATAACTGCACTTACATGCTGGGCCCAAGACAGATCCTCTGAAATGATAACACCAAGGAATTTTAAGTTTTTCACTCTCTCCACCTTTGGTTCCCTGATGAAGACTCGCTCGTGGACCTCTGGTTCCCTCCACCCAAAGTCAATAATCAGCTCTTTGGTCTTGTTGACATTGAGTTGTTGTTGTGGCAGATTTTTAATCTCTTTCCAATATGCTGATTTGTCACCACTTTTAATATGGCCAGTGGCCATGTTGTCATTAACAAATATAAATATGGCATTGGAACTCTGCTTAGCCACAGCCATAAGTGTAAAGTGAGTAGAAGAGGGGGCTAAGCACACAGACTAGTTGTGAACTTGTGCTGATGGAGATTGTGGGGGAAATGTTGTTGCCAATCCAAACTGCCTAGGGTCTGCAACTGAGGAAATTGAGGATGCAATTCCACAAGGAGATATTGAGGCCAAGGCCTTGAAGTTTATTGATTTGTTTTGAGGTGATGATGTTATTGAATGCTGAGCTGTAGATGATAAGGAAAATCCTGATGTATGTATCTTTGCTGTCCAGACGTTCTAGTTTTGACTGAAGAGCCAATGTAATGGCATCTGCTGTGGTCCTCTGTGCCAGTAGGCAAATTGGAGCAAATCGAAGTGGCTTCTCAGATAGGAGTTGATGTGTTTCAATACCAAGCTGTCAAAACACTTCATCACAGTGGATTTAGGTGATACTGAATGATAGTTATTGATGCAAGTTACCATGTTCTTCTTGGGCACTGGTATAATTGAAACCTGCTTGAAGCAGTTGGGTACCTCAAGCTGCCGAAGGGAGAGATTAAAGATCAGTGAACACTCTAGTACTCGGCAAGGTACTCCACCTGGGCCAAATGCTTTCTGTGGGTTCACCCTTCTAAAGAATGCCCTCATGTCAATCTCACAAATCATTAGGGTCTGTAGAGCTTATGAAGTTTCCTCTATGTTTGGACAGACAAAGCAAGCACCAAAAGCATTGAGGGTCTCAGCTCGAAACATCGATGATTTGCTCTTTTCCATAGATGCTGCTTGGCCTCCTGACCTCCTCCAACATTTTGTGTGTGTTGCTATAGAAGCCATTGAGCTCATCTGGAAGCGAAGCCCTATTGTCAACTATGTCGCTTCATTTCACTATATTAGAAGTAAACCATTTAAAGCCCTGCACAGCTGTTGAGCATCCTTAATTAAGTCAAGTTTAGTCAAGAATTGCTAATTAGCCCATGAAATGGCTTTCTGGAGATCGTATTTGTATCTTACTTGTTCCCGGACTTGAATGCCTCTGATCTGGCTCTTTCTTAGCAGATTGCGGATCTCAATCATGCGGATTCTGGTACGTCATTATCTGACAGCTTAACAATCCAAATGTTATCACGCTTTACACATGTGAAACATAGAAAATGTGCCACTAACCCAGGGAAGAAATAACATTGAAAAACATGGAATTATATGAGCTATGGTAAAATAGTATAGCTGAATGTAATCTACAGTGATTGTACAGGTATACAATCTGTTCTAAATTAAGTGTTGGCATATCAACTAGAAACATACTTTTTTCATGTGACTTCCCACATCAAACCATGTCAATACCACTTTGTTCAGGATTCCCATCTATATTCACACAGAATTTTGAGTGCAGGAGCTCCAAGTTGGCATTTCAGTACTTCCCCAGTTGGAACCTTTGTGGATTCCTGTGGCAGAACACAAACACTTAGGCAGGATATCTGCTTGAACACCCAGTCCCAGGTTGCACACTGCCTTGAACATCTGATCAGAGTAGCCCAGCTGCAGGAGAACATTGTTTTTTAGTCTATTAACATTTTAACTTGTTTTAGATCCCTTAAATATCTTAACAATGACCAATTTGCAAATTAATTTCATAGCTCGGTATTATTTCCAGGGGCATAGATGTAAGTGGAGTGAAGTTATGCTCAAATCCTACCAATCTGTGGTTAATTTTTATTTAATAATGTTTTAGTGTTTTCAAACAGAGGACTTCATACTGCAGTGCTTCCTATGTACAAGGAAGCAGTTCAGGAACTGCAAATAAACAATTGCCAGTTTGACTCAGGAGATGAGAAATTATAGCTCCCAGAAAATATTGATTAGTTTGGAACGTTTTCCCTTTAGAAGAAAGAAAAGAAGGGATGACCTAAGAAAAACCTTTTAGATTGAGTGTGTGAGACCGTGAGAGAGTGCACGGGTATGGGAGTGCTTTAATTTTCTTGGGAAATCTAGATGCAAGTTCAATGTGTCTGTCGGTGTTATTTTAGCACAGAGACCTCGTTATCATTTTGCTTTTGGGTTTGCACAACAGCATGCACGATGAGAATTCCAAGATTTAAAGAGCTAATTTACAGGTGAAATTTGAAGCTGGGAGCTGGAAGCCAGACAAGATGTAATGTGAAAATGGATTTAATATGTTAAGCCTGTACTTCGTCAAACCACTGCTCGAAGCAATAAAGGACTTGATGGAGAAGTTCTTCCCAGAAATGATGTTGCCGCATTAAAGAGATAGTAAAATGTGTTCCAGAAAGTCAGCAACAACAGCTTGGAGCGACATTTCTTTATTTAGTTGTGAAACTGTTTTAAAGACCAAAATGGGTCAGCAGAAGGATTGCATTGGGCAAGGACACCCAGTAGGTGACTGCTTTTCAAGGTCACTTACAGGCCCTATTAATTGAACAGAAATGTTTACAAAAGGGGGAGCAGTTTTGTGCATTTGGAAAAGTTGGTCCCTATAACATTAACCTGCAGTTCCAAGAAGGAGAATTAAAGAACACCAAGGAGGAAACATTTTTGTACGATGCACCCTGCCAAATGGAAATTCACAAAAAAGAAATCCACGCTCATTTTCAACACAACAGCAGCTGAGTATCTCAAAGCTCTCCCAGCTGATGGATCAAAAACCACAAAAAAAGGAACAAAGGACACTTTTAGATCTGTGGGCCCCTGAAGTACATCCTAGTGATTTGCTCAGCCACACAGTCTTAAGGCATTTATGGTAGGACTACTGGCCTTCAATGTTTGGTTTCTGAGCAGATTTGTAGTGTCACAGAATCACAGCACCTTAGGTTTATAAACATTACATCATAAAAATAGGCCATTCAGCCTGTCTGGTCTGTGCAAGCTTAATTTTCAGCCTAGTCTCATCTATTTGCATCCAGAATATAGCCCTCTATATCATTCTCATCCATACTTCTCTTAAATGTTACAATTGGACATGGATCTACCATTTCCAATGGCAGCTCATTCCACATTCTCACCACCCTTTGAATGAAGAAATTCCCCCTCAGATTCTCCTTAAATATTTTATCTTTCACACTAAGCTCATGACCACTAGTAGTTATCCCACCCAATATGAAGTGGCAGATGCATGCATTCACTCTATCTATACCCTTCATAATTTTATTTATTTCTATAAGATCTCCCCTTATTCTCCTGAGTTCCAGAGAATGAAGTCCTAACATATTTGACCTCTTCCTGTAACTCAGACTAAGGACCTTCATCAGAATTGGAAAGGAAGTGGGTAGAAGCCAGACTAAGAAGGTGGTGAGAAGGAGGAAGGAGAGTAAGCTTGAAGGTGATAGGTGAAGCCAGTTGGGTGGGGAGAGGGGACGAAGTACAAAGCTGGGAGGTAATAAGTAGAGGAAGCAATGGACTGAAGAAGAAGGAATCTGATAGGAGGAGAGTGGATCATGGAAGAAAGGGAAGGAGAAGGGACACCAGGGGACGTTGTGGGCAGGCGAGGAGAAGCAATAAGAGGCCAGAGTGGGGAAGTGATGCAGAGGGAATGGGGAAGGGAAATAATTACTGGAAGCTGGAGAAATTGATGTCCATGCCATCAGGTTAGAGGCTGCCTAGATAAAATATGAAGTGTTGTTCATGGTAGAAGCAGAGGCCATTGACTGACATGTTGAAACAGGAATGTGGATAGGAATTGAAATCAACTGGAATTGAAATCTGGTTTTTGCAGATGGAACTTAGGTATTTGACAAACCTTTGATAAACCTGTTGGCTTTCTTAATCCTACTATATGCATCCTGCTCTCAAAAAATGTATGAAGATAGAGATCATGGCTGGCCATGATCAAGGCACGACTTCACAGGCGTGTGGATGTCAGCAGGGAGAATTTAAAAGGAGTGCATTTTTTTCTTCAGCCATTTGATTGAGGCCTAACTGAGCAGCGCGTGAACATCAGTGAGTTAGACTGGTGGGACGAATTTTAAAAGAAGACAACTTCATAGAGTGGGCGCTGGAGTAGAGTGCTTTTGCTCAATAGGGCTTTGGTGATAACAGGTCAAGGCATGGTAAGTTACTTGTGAAGAATGGGAGTTGGAAGTATGTTTGCCAAGCCAGTGGGTGTCAGATGAGGGATGTGTGGGAGACTCCTAGCCTCCTGGATGGCCACATCTGCACCAGGTCCATTGAGTTACAGCTCCTTAGGGACCGTGTTAAGGAACTGGAGATGCAGCTCAATGACCTTCATCTGGTCAGGGATAAAGAGGAGATGATAGAGAGGAGCAATAGGCAAGTAGTCACACTGAGGCCTCAGGAGAGAGGTAAGTGAGTAACAGTCAGGAGAGGGAAGGGTAAGAGTCAATCTATAGTTAGGGGTCAGACAGGCAATCCTGTGGACGCAGGAAAGAAACATGGATGGTAGTTTGCCTCCCAGGTGCCAGGGTCTGGGATGTTTCTGCTCGCGTCCACGATATCTTTAAGTGGGAAGATGAACAGCCAGAGGTCATGGTACATATTGGTACCAACGACTTAGGGAGGAGGTCCTGAAAACAGACTACAGGGAGTTAGGAAGGAAGTTGAAAAGCAGAACCTCAAAGGTAGTTATATCAGGACTACTGCTTGTGCCATGCAACAGTGAATATAGGAATAGAGTGAGGTGGAGGATAAATACGAGGCTGAGGGATTGGAGTAGGGGACAGTGATTCAGACTTCTGGATCATTGGGACCTCTTCTGTGGCAGGTGTGAACTGTATAAAAAGGATGGGTTGCATTTGAATCCGATGGGCACCAATATCCTGGCAGGGAGGTTTGCTAAGGCGATTGGGGAGAGTTTAAACTAGAATTGCTGGGGATGAGAACCGAACTGAAGAGACGGAGGAAGAGGAGGTTAGCTCACAAATCAAGAAAGCTTGTAGACAGTGTGAGAGGGAGGATAGGCAGGTGATAGTGAAGGGATGCACTCAGACTGATGGATTGATATGTGTCTATTTTAATGCAAGGAGTATCATAAACAAAGCAAATGAGTTTAGAGCATGGATCAGTACTACGAGCTATGATGTTGTGGCCATGACAGAGACTTGGATGGCTTAGGGGCCATGTAACCACTCCATAGAGGACCAGGCTTTAGATGTTTCAGAAAAGATAGGGAGGGATGCAACAGAGGTGGGGGCATGGCACTGCTGATCAGAGATAGTGTCATGGCTGCAGAAAAGGAGGAAGTAATGGAGGGATTGTCTACTGAGTCTCTGTGGTTGAAAGTTAGAAAAAGGAAGGTGTCAATAACTCTACTGGGTGCTTCTTATAGACCACCCAATAGTAACAGGGACATCAAGAAGCAGATAGGGAGACACACTCTGGAAAGGAGCAATAATAACAGGATTGTCATGATGGGAGATTTTAATTTTTCCAATATTCATTGATATCTCCCTAGAGCAAGGGGTTTTGATGGTGTGGAGTTCATTTGGTGTGCTCAGGAAGGTTTCATGAATCAATATGTAGATAAGCCTACAAGAGTAGAGTCTGTACTTGATCTGGTATTGGGAAATGAACCTGATCAGGTGTCAGGTCTCTCAATGAGAGAGAATTTTGGAGATAGTGATCACAATTCTATCTCCTTTATCATAGCATTGGAGAGGGATAGGAACAGACAAATTAGGTAACTTGGAGTAAGGGGAAATATGAAGCTATTAGGCAGGAACTTGGAAACATAAAATAGGAACAGATGTTCTCAGGAAAATGTATGGCAGAAATGTGGCAAAATTCAGGGGATATTTGTGAGGTGTTCTGCGTAGGTATGTTCCAATGAGACAGAGAAAGGATGGTAGCGTACATGGACCATAGTGTACAAAGGCTGTTGAAAATCTAGTCAAGAAGAAAAGAAAAGCTTACAAAAGATTCAAAAATCTAGGTAATGATAGAGATGTAGAAAATTATAAGGCTAACGGGAAAGAATTTAAGAATGAAATTGGGAGAGCCAGAGGGGCCATGAGAAGGCCTTCACGAGCAGGATTATGGAAAACCCTAATGCATTCTACAAGTATTTAAAGATCAAGAGGATAAGTCATGACAGAATAGGATCAATTCAGTGTGACAGTGCAAGACTTATTGAGAAAGTAAGGAGGCATGGGATCTAAGGAGACCTTGCTTTGTGGATCCAGAACTGGCTTGCCCACAGAAGGCAAAGATTGTTGTAGACGGGTCATATTCTGCATGGAGGTTGGAGACCAGTGGTGTGTGTCAGAGATCTGTTCTGGGTGCCCTTCTCTTCGTGATTTTTATAAATGACCTAGATGAGGAAGTGGAAGGGTGGGTTAGTAATTTTCTGATGACACAAAGGTTGGGGGCGTTGTGGATAGTGTGGAGAGCTGGCAGAGGTTACAGTGGGACTTCGATAGGATTTAAACTGGGCTGAGAAGTGGCAGATGGAGTTCAACCCAGATAAGTGTGAGGTGGTTCATTTTAGTAGGTCAGGTATAATGGAAGAATATAGTGTTAATGGTAAGACTCTTGGCAATGTGCAGGATCAGAGGGATCTTGGGGTCCATAGGACACTCAAAGCTGCTGCGTAGGTTGACTTTGTAGTTAAGAAGGTATACGGTGCATTGGCCTTCATCAACTGTGGGATTCAGTTCAAGAGCTGAGAGGTAATGTTGCAGCTGTATAGGACCCTGGTCAGACCTCTCTTGGAGTACTGAGCTCATTTCTGGTTGCCTCACTACAGGAAGGATGTGAAAACCATAGAAAGGATGCAAAGGAGATTTACAAGGATGTTGCCTGGATTGGGGAGCATGACTTATGAGGATAGGTTGAGTGAACTTGGCCTTTTCTCCTTGAAGCAATGGAGGATGAAAGGTGACCTGATAGAGATGTATCAGATTATGAGAGTCGTTGATCATGTGGTTAGTTAGAGGCTTTTTCCCAGGGCTGAAATTGCTAACATGAGAGGGTGCAGTTTAAAAGTGCTTGGAAGTAGGTACAGAGGAGATGGCGGGATAAGTTTTTACTTGGAATGGGCTGCTGGCGATGGTGGTGGAGTTAGATACAATTGGGTCTTTCAGGAGTTATCTGTATAGGTACATGAAGTTTAGAAAAATAGGGGCTATGGGTAACCCAAGGTAATTTCTAAAATAAGTACCTGTTTGGCACAGCATTGTGGGCTGAAGGGCCTGTATTGTGCTGTAGGTTTTCTATATTTCTATGTTTCTCTGAGCTCTGGGCCTTCACTTGATCTTCACAGAAGATTTTCCTTAATGGCTGGTACAGAATTCATAGGATACCAATGGGAAGGATAACCTGTGAGCTGAAATGTTATCAAATGTTAGCAGGCAATTATGTCTGACAGGTTGATTATGTGAAAATCTGTCCAATGCCTGCAGGTTAAAAACTGAATCCGTAGCTTGAAAAGGAGCTAACGCACTTGGCAAAACACACAAACTGCTGGAGGAACTCAGCAGGTCAGTCAGCATCTATGGAAACCCTTCATCAGGACTGGAAAAAAAGTTGAGAGTCAGAGCAGGAAGTTGGGTGGAGGGGAGGAAGAAGCACAAGGTGGCAGGAGATATGTAAATCTGGGAAAGGGTGAGGGGGTGAAGAAAAGAGCTGGAAAGTTCATTGGTGAAAGAGATAAAGGGCTGGTAGATGAGAGAATTTTATTCCCTTTGTCTGTTTATTCATTTCTACAGATGCTGCCTGACCTGCTGAGTTCTTCCAGCATTTTATGCTTTTTGTCTTGGATTTCCAACATCTGCAGATCTACGCATGTTTGTGGACACGCTTGATTTAAACCCCACCCATCTTCCAGCCTTGTAGACTTAAAGTTTCAAACTCCTTATTGAATTCTAGTCTAATCTTTTCATTGGCAGAAAAACCCAAAACCAACGGTCTTGGATACCAGATAACTTCCAATAAGAGTAGGATGAAAAGTAGGCTGATTTGACTTTGATAGCAATTGGCACTTGATGGCTGCAGATAAATGCGTTCAAATAGGAAATGCACAAATAAGGGGGATTCCAGTTAATTGGAACATATCAAGTCCAATACATTTTGGCCCAATTAAGTGTCTACCCTAATTAGCCAAAGTTTCATGTAAATAGCTAAAAAGGTATATAAAAAAAATGAACTACCATTTAACTGAGTAACAATTGTGTATTTAAATGAAATACAGGATCAGTCAGAACACTACCAAAACTGTGTATTAATTCCTACTGGTTATCAAGGGTGGAATTTATTCAGTATATGCTGATGTGCTCTTTTGATTGACTGTAAATGAACATCAGCACAGACATCTCATGCAGAGAGCAGTCTGCCTTCAGACAGTGCATTTGACAATTGCAACCAAAACGAAGGGAATACCAGCTATTTTCTCAATTTTTTTTTGTCCTTGAAGAGTTACCCCAAATACATGGTTGCCCCAAAGAATTGATGGCCAAATTAGCAAGAATCCACTGTAAAGAGAAACAAAGGGAATAGAGAGATGGGCTAAAAAGCTCAGAGGTGGTAGGTATAATAGAAGAAAATTTATGATTAGTATGAAGACCTAGCTTGTTTGAATGATATTTCTCTATTGTATTCATTATGTAAATACAGTTACACTAATTTGATTTTATTTATTATATTTTGAGATATACCATGATATTAGGACCTTCCAGCCAATGAGCCCACACCAATTACACCCATGTGACCAATTAATTTACTAACCCATACATCCTTGGAATATGGGAAGACAACAGAGAACCCAGGGGAAATCCATGTGGTCAACAGAAGAACATAGAAACTCCTTGTAAACAGTGGCCGTAAATGAACCCAGGTCACCGGAGCTGTAATAGTGTTACACTAACCAACACGCTACCAATCTGCCTCTATTGATAAATTCTATTTATTATATACAGAATTATGAGGAATTGTACAGATACTTGAAATCTAAGATGAAAGCAGATATTTTAGAATTCTCTAATTGATTAAGGTCTCAAAGAAGGGGAAATTAATTAAACCAACTTCCTGACAGCCTCCTCCCAAATCTGAATGGTTTTCATTGGGAATTGTCTTGGAGTTATGAAAATCAGGGAGCACAACACCTCAGTTTTCTTTTTCAGGTCATGATTCCCAATAAGACAATCAGCTTAAATAATGCAGTCATGCTCAAAAATCAATTCCAAAGTGTCTTCTTTATCAGCATTTATCAACCGGCAGCACATTTTGCATTTTCTCTATTAATAAAGCTGGAGAATGTTACACTGTCAAAATGGGAAATAAGGTCAGGACCAATCTGCCAGAAACCAGCTGAGGATGCAACAGTTGTTCAACTTTAATGTTGGGGAATGGGTTGCAGCTGTGTAAATGTGGCAAATTACAAGTTTCAGTAAAATGTTTTATACCACACCATAAGCACATCCCTATTAAAAATAATTGAGTCCCAAAATAGTCAATAAACATCCAGACTGACCAACCAGCTGTCATGCTCAGCAGCATCTCTGAGCTAGCTTGTCAGAGCAGCAACTTGGGAATGAAACAAACAGGGAACAAACTATCATATCACACACTAGACTTAAACAAGGAAGAAGAGAAACATTACTCTCTTGGGAAGATCTATAAACATTGTTCAACTGTGCTATGGTCTGTTTGATCTTTTCTTAACACCTCTGCATTTATTCATATATTTTTATGTCAATTTGATGTGATTTAGCCATTTCTAAGCATTAAAAATGGGCTAATAGAAAGACGCAGTGTGTAGGCAACATTTGCCACCAGCAAAGCTCCTTAAGATAGTCACAGAAGTGCACTGCTATTTATGACATTAGGTTGCATCTGGTCTTTCTTTGGGACAAAATCAAAATGCAACATTTTATTGTCAGTTAAAAGTTATTGTGAGGAATGTTTTGATGGACATCAAGCTTTTTTTCTAGCACAAATGTGGTACTTCTGACCATTGCTAATTCTGAGGAATGTAGACTGACCTAAAGATTGATTGATTCTGTCAAGTACCTTCCTCTAGGTCTTATAACAAAGACTGTTTCTGATTTACAGCTTACAAAGTTTGTTTCTATACAAGTTTACAGGCTGTTTTTTGGCTGTTATCTGTTCCGAAGGTCAGCTCCTCCATTGCAGTACAGCTGCAGTGCTCAAGGCCATGTAGTATATCAACTTCCCCTTGGTTACACAATGAACAATGATCAGCACATTATGTACATCTTGCCACATACACACGTACCTTATGGCAAAACACTCTGCAGTAATACAGGTTCCAATTTGTTACATTACAATATTAAATACAGAAATTCAAACTTTTGATTATATTTCCACAATTCCAATAAACTTAGAGCATTAAACTGATTCTGTGTGCCTGTCTTTTTGTGTAGACATATTTGTATGGCTCTGTATCTACATTTGTATGTATGAGGGGTGATTGAGAAGTTTGTGGCCTAAGGTAGAATGACTCAATATTTAGAAAACCTAGCACATTTATTTTTCCTACATTGACACACTTAGTCCAGTGGTCATGGAGCATACGGATCCTCTCTTTGTAGAAGTCAGCGTCTTGGACCTCTAGAAGTGGTCCATGGCTGGGGGGGCGGTGGTGGGGGGTGATTGATAAGTTTGTGGCCTAAGGTAGAATGAGATGAGTTATTAACTTCAAACTTTTTGCATTTTCACAAAGAGTGGAAATGCACGACTGTAATGAGAGCTGTATAACTCATCTCCTTCTACCTTAGGCCACGAACTTATTGATCACCCCTGTTGTGGACCACCTGGAGGTCCAAAATGCTCTCCTTACATGCACGTGCAGTTTAGCTCTTTGAGTGACAATGCAGAAAGTTTGAAGTTAATAAATCATTCCTTTCTACCTTAGGCCATGAACTTATCAATCACCCCTGCTGTGGACCACTTCTATAAAGAAGGGATCTGTATGCTCCATGACCGCTGGACTAAGTGTGTACATGTAGGAGGGGACTAAATTGAAAAATAAATGTGCTAGGTTTTCTGAAATTGACTCCTTCTACCTTAGGCCATAGACTTATCAATCACCCCTTGTATGTTTATGTGTGAATCTGTTTGAAACTGTGTTTGTGTATTTGTATGTGTACATGTGTGAGAGAGAGAAAGAGAAAGAGCAAATGACCATTTTATTCAAAGTCCCCAAGCAGCATCAGTTCTAAAGCATTGTTCTTGGAGAATAGGTAACACATTCTGTGATCAACTGATATGGAAGAAAGATTGAAGGAAGACAGCTGGGCAATGGATTTAGAGAGGAAAGGAAGATGGCTGGGTTTAGAAGACCTGTGGGATGAAAAGGATTACCAGAGTTGAGGAAGGGTATTGGCCTAGAATGGTATAGGTGATTTATTGTTTCAACTGGAGATCAACACAAGGCAATTGGTCAGAGGGTCAAATTAGTGAGGACAAAACTGTCAGAGTGCTCCAAGAAAAAGCACTGCTACATGGGTGGTAAGATAATCTAAGAAAACATTAACAAAAGAAGACCCCTACGGAGAAGAAAATAGATGCTTTTCCTTTCGTGGTGGTGGAATACATGTGGATTGGTCCTTTAAATAATGCATCAGCAGTCTTTGGCCCTCAGGTTAGATGAGCTTCAGTGTTCACAGCCTTGCTGTTTGTGAGTGTGGCTGTAAGAACTATGTCAAGCAAATGACATTGAAACAAACTTTGCTGCTTGGCATCACTGCATTTGTCCAGCTAGCTACCTGCACATTTTTTTTCATGTGTATGGAGCACCCACATACTTTGTTCAGAAGTCTAATACACTATTGGCAAATCATTTTTTTTTAAATCCATCATTTAGTATGCAAAATTACTGCATAATGTAATGAATTTCTAGGAGATTTCTCAGCACTTTCCAATTTGCACACAGTTCTCTCAATTGCCTCTCCTAGCACTGTTGGAGAATTTTTGGATTTACAGGTAAATAGTATAACTTCACAATGCTGAACAATCATCAATGTTCCACAGATATATCTCTGAAGCACTTAATCTGTAATTCTAGCAAATATACACATAGATGATGCAAAGTTTAATTTGTCATTGCAGAGAAATCAGTGCTGACATCAAGGTGAAAACTGTGAATGTACAATCAGTGTCAATGACTCTTTTCTGGCCCCAGAATACATGCAGCTAACATTACATTCAGTTGCCTTGCGTTGATTAAAGGTATTGTACTTTTCAAAAGAGATGGTACTTTCTGGATTGAACCAGTTGTGGAAGTTATGTCTGAGGCCTTTGCAGTGCAGGAGATATCGTTGATAAATAATGACAAAAGCAGAAGAGAACTGCTCTTTCCAGAGGTAACCAGCAAGTGATGCTGGAAGGGAAAAAGAAAGAAGATCCATAAGAGGACATGAATGCAATACTGTGATAAATCCTCCGGTTCTGTTGGCTGTGTAAGTCTGGGCAAGACAGTCTCTGGCCCCGCCAAATGAGTGAAATCTGAAGTGCAAACTCTCTTGTTTGTGTGGATGCTGTGTGATCTAATCCCCTGTGACAGATCAGTACCATGAAATAACAGACAGTACACTATATGCAATTAAATGATTTAGCTTTATAATCTGATTTTGACTAAAGGGCTAATAGAGTAAAATGAAAAGAAAAGAGCCCATTTTAATGAAACGGTTTAATGTGCGCAAGTTGGAGCTCATGCTTCCCTTCTGCTGGCACTCCATCGATTTCACCAGACTTCATCGACTCCCGGTCCCAAACCAAATCCATTCCTTTCAGGTGTCTACATCCTCTGCATTCTGGCATCTTCTCTCTTCATCTTCCGCCAAACAAGATACCCAGATCCCTTCAGTCTCAGGCACAAAACAAGAAAAAACACTCCCTTTGGTGCACATTCCAAAGCCCCCGTTATCTCTAGCCATAACCTAACTACTGCTGCTACAGGCAAAACCATTACATTTGCTGTCAAAACTTTCCCAGGGGGTTACATCTTTATTCATGGCCAAAGTCAGAAAATATATCATCAAATCCCACCAATTCCAAAACCGATCCAACACTTTGCAGTATATGCTTCACACACATACTAATATCTCTTTCAATTAGGAGTTGAAACATTCATATCACACCCTTAGCATAACACCAAGCATCAATCACATCTCAGAGCTTGCATTCACTACAGCTAATTAGCCGTAACAAGCACATCATCCAAACACATTGCAAGACACTCATTAATATATTTCCCTTTCACTTATTGGAGAAGATGGCATGTAGCTAAAGTGTTGGTCTAAACAGCTCACAATTCTGCCAGCTTGAATTTTTTTTGTACAATGTCCAGGTGGATGGAAAAAGTTCATTTTAAATCTTTGATCCAACCAAAGTGTTGTATGGTCATTTTCAAATAGGCAATGTGATCTCAAGTTTTAAAAGTATTTGTATTCTAAACTTTCCATTTTGGAACTACTTCTGGTGTTGCCTATCAGGCCGAAAGCCTAGTCTACTGCCACACATCTTCAGATGAAGCAATCCAAAGCTCTTGATAAACCTCAAACTCAAACCTCAAACATTTTCCATCTGCTTGGACTTCAACCAGCCACTCAGCAAATATTGGGACCTGCCACTGAAATTGCTGCAAGATAGGAAGGGAAACACTGAAGCCATCCTGATGGAGCATTGAAGCATAAGATGCATTTCACTGCAAATTTTGATGTTTCAATGTACCTGTGAAATAAAGTTAACCATTAATCTTTAAGGGAATGCTCACATGAGATTAGTTAGTATTTTAATAGCTCAAGTCATAGGTGGCTGAATAAGTTTTATTTGGAGTGTTTTAGTGTAGCCCATCATATAATAATTTTGGCCCAGTGGATAGCAAGCTGATCAGCAAAGAAAGAGGATGTGATGTGTAGTAATGTTCATATATCTCTCTGTTGGTGAGGAGCACCTGATGTTGCTTTCACATTCTTTCCTCCTTCTTTTCAGCCTCCTGCCAAGAGAAGGCTAAATTTGAATAAGTATGAGGCTGCCAAAGAGGGAAAGGTAGATGATTAATGTGGAGAACTAGTTTATTGTTTTCTACAAGAGCAGTACAAGCGATAGAAACATTCTTCAAGGACACCAATGGTTGATTTGATATGACAGCATGGCTCACTTTATTTTCGTTCTATGCATGGGATAGCACTCAGATGATCAGAGATGACCCTTGTCCTTAGAAGTTCACCTTTATTCTTGACAAGGTGAATCAAAAATAAAAATCCTCCCACCCAAATAAACTACCATCCCAAACACCATCTAATCTCATATAACCAAGTCTCCCTCCAATCAGTCAGCAAATTTGATACAATGTGTGAAATAAAAACCAAAATTGCTGGAAATTCACAGCAAAGAAGAGGAACAGAGTTAATATTTCAAGCTAAAGGCTCCTTCAGAAGTGGAAAGAGAAAAGAGAAGTGAATTAAGCTGCAGAGAGGTTAGTGAATGGAGTACCACAAGATCAGAGGAGAGTAGGTTAAAATGTCAGAAGTGAGTGCAAATAATCAAGACCTGCTGAGAGTTTCCAACATTTTATTTCATTTTATTTATTTGTATTTTTTAAAAAATATAACACTGTATAGGCCCTTCCAGCCTATTGAGCCATGACACCCAGCAAACCCTGATTTTATGCTAGCCTAATCACAAGACAGTTTACAATGACCAATTAATCTACAACTAGAACGTAGAACTAGGACTGTGGGAGGAAACTGGAGAAACTGGAGGAAACCCTCATAGTCATGGGAAGAACATACAAACTCCTTACAGGCAGTGGTGGGATTTGACCCGGTCACCTGTATTGCAAAGTATTGTGCTACACTACCCAACTGTGCTGTCCCATGTTAGCATTTATTTCATACTTTGTGAAAGTTTAGTGATGAAGGGCTTTTGACTTAAATTTTAGTTTTATTTCTCTCACCACTAATATGCCCAGGCCTATGGAATATTTCCAGCAACTGGGTTCTCCAAGCACACAACTTGAAAATAAGTAACTTACACTTCAATTACAGGGGATTCTGGTTAACTGGGATTGATTAGAACCAAAACATTTTGGCCCAATTATGTGGCTGCCCCAATTCATCAAAGTTTCATGGAAATATTTAAAAAGGTATAAATAATACAAACTACAGTTTAACTGATTAACAAATTATGTATTTAATTGATATACAGAATAAATTTTAACACAACCAAAATTACTGCAGTACTATAAAAGTGCATATTAGTTCCTAACAGATAATGAGGGAAGAATTCATTCAGCGTACGCTGATGTGCTGTTTTGATTAATTGTAAATGAACAAAATCAGTACAGACACCTAGTACAGATAGTGGACTATATTCAAATAGTGGTCTTAATGATTGCATTCTCCAAATTTTCATTTTAATTGTAGCATTCAGGATAAATGTGGATACCTTCAAATTCTTTGTAGTTCGTAACTTACTGAAGTTGTGAAATCATTTCATTTTCACTCCCATTCAATCCTGGCATCTCCAAGCCTGAATGCTTGAAACTGCAGGAAGCAAAGCAGTTCTGAATTGTCTTACTCTGTACTACTTTCCACCTATCAGTGATAGAAATCACTGCTTTTTGAACACAGAAGTGGAAGAGGTACCATTTAAAAACTGTTCATTCTAAGTATGGTGCGGTATCTAACAGCCACATGACACGCTCACAATTGACGCTAGTTAGAAAACACTCGGCAGTGGGTCTCCTGTCCCAATTAAGTGATATAGTGTCCCAAATAAATGAAAGCAATCCTTCATTATATGTTCTCAATTCATTTTTCTTCTTTAAGAGTTGACCAAAATAAGTGGCTGTCCTAATTAACCAATGGCCTAGTTATTTGGAATCTACTGTATATATAACTTGTGCCTTTCCAACTATGGTGGGTAGTGTCAGCTACACTTAAAAGGTCGTGTTTGTATTGACAAAACCTCTCAGGCAAAGCAATGGTCATTACAAAGCCTAATTTCACCATCAACACCCTATTACAGCCTCAGAAAAGGCAATACTGCAGCAAAAGGAGGAGCGGTAGTAACAAGAAATTTGAGACAGATTAATCCTACTTGAATTAACTCCAATTAAGGATGGTTAAAACAATACTCAGAGAAATCAGCCACAAGCATTACTTCAATAATAATGTAAGTGCTATGAGATGATCAGTACAAGCAATTTCCTCAGGAGAGAATGGAGTGTGTGCTCAGGTTGGTCTTTTCAAATGATTTTACTGGATTAAGGACATTCTCATCTGACAGAATGTCAGTGATTAAAGAGGAAATCAGGTAATTCAATATGAAATTTCAACTTTTGGTTCATCATAACTGAACTTTACAGTGGCTTTTTTTGCCTCAAAGCTTATCTTTGATCTGGAGATCATTCTCCATATTTTTGACAGGAATATTTATCACTACTGAGATCAAATTTATTAATATGAATATTTCTTATTTTATGCAGAAAATATAGCTGAAAGGACAGAAGCAAGACAAGGTAATTTACTCAGACCTATATTTATCCACATAGAAACATCCATAAGCACAAAAACTCCTACAAAAGAAAGCACGTGGCGAACACCTTTAGTAGATTTTGTCCAGTGGGGAAGGAAATTATACTATTCTGTAGTGGGAAAATATTTGGTATGAATGAGTAACTACTAATACTGATAGGCACTCATATTACCCAGTTTCCTTGTCCTTCAATTTTATAACTTAGTGTAGATCAATATACCTTGTTTTGATCATTTGAGTTTACTTGTCCACTGAAATCAGACTGATTACCAGCCTGTATCATCAGGAGTGTCATGTCATTTCTGGTCAAGGTTCCTTCTGAGTTTGTGTATGAAGTTCATTCCAAACTATTACAGAAGCTTTCATCCACTTGTATAAGTGCATCACACAGATGATGAGACTTAACAGTTCAATGCAGGAATGGAATCAATGGGTGAAGTGGCCACCTCCTGTGCTGTAACAATTCCATGATTCAATAATTCTAAATTTATAACATTTTCCTGAAGGAACCCACCAGTGGTTTGAAGGAGCATGCCAATTATTTTCACAACACCAAGCTCTAATGTCCGAGGAATTATTTATGTCATCCAACATGCTTCTCCAGACATTCACACATCCCATGATATTCATTAAACACAAGAAGTTCAACTTTAATAACGTCATCAATGAGTCGCAATGCAGGAAGACTGAACTGACCCTTCAGACCCATCCTATGTCGAAGTCAGAAGAGGAAATCTAGCAAATTTTAGCTGCCTGTTTTCTTTGAATAATATCTATTAACGGTTTGTCCATGTTGGATGGAAAGCCTTTCAAGTTCATTATGCTACCCCCATGCTTTTTTTTTGTGCTTGCCAGTGGCAGGAGTAAATCAGATTGCTAGCTTCTAGCTGTCCCCAAGGTTGCCAGCCCACTGAGACAGAGATTACTGCATGGGTTTCTGCTAGGTGTTTCAGTTTCCTCCCACATCCCAAAGATGTGCAGGTTGTAGCTTAATTGGTCACTGTTGGTTGTCTCAAGTGTAGCTGAGGTGATGAGAACGTGGCAAGAATAAAATGGGATTAATGCGGGATTATTTTCAATGGCTGCTTGATGATCAGTATAGACTTGGCAGGACAAAGGGCCTGTTTCCATCCTGCACAACTCAATAAATGTATGAATGGATGATCTTAAAATTACTGTATATATGCAAAGTAACATTGGGCCTGAAACTGGTATAACTTTGTCCAATGTCACAAGAGTGGCACACATTTCCTCTTTTCATATGCATTGGATATCTATTGTATTGTTTTTATCGAGCAATGACTCAATAATACCTTTATTTCTAAATCGGAAGCCTACAGGTTCAAGCTCTCTTCTAGAGATGCAAGCAGATAATCCCAGAACTAAGTGCTCTCCAAGGGTCTAAAGGAACGCTGCACTGCTGGAAGTGATGTCCTTTGGATGAGATGTAAAACTGAAGCCTTCTCTATTCTTTTTGCAGGTATTAGAAGGTTCCATTCCATTATTTTGAAAAAAACGAGTGCTGTTCTCCTTGACCAAAATCTACCACTAATCCATATCATTAAAGGAAGTTTCTTTCTCTCTGGAACAGAGCTTTGGGCACAGGTTGAGTCGTTAATCCTGTTGGTGTGGGCAGAAGAACATGTACATTAAACACTGGCATGCTATGGTGCCATGTAATGTATGGATCTATTTCTTTTAGAGAAATGAGCTCCCTCTATTAATACATGTTGATCTGTTGTCTGCACATCCACTATTTTCTACGCAACTCAGGTCATACTTGGGCATTGTAGAACTACCACCAGCGATTCTCTCAAGCATTGCTACAGTGCTGCTTCCATTGAATGCACTGTTGCAGACAGGAGCAAAGTGGGAATGGTCAGAAAGGTGCGACAAAGCATTCAAGGAAGCAAAGAGACTTATATCTGATGATCTGCTCATTCATTATGACCCATTCCTGCCCCTCGGACTGGAGTGTGATGCATCTCCTTATGGCATTGGAGCCATTTTGTCACGTCCATTTTGGACCTAAATGACAGATTGCGATAGATTCAAGATCACTGATAAGAGCATAATGCAACCACGCACAAATCGTCTGAGAGGCCCTTACTCTAGTATGGGGAATAAATAAGTTCCACCACTACTTCTATAGACAAAAGTTTATGCTAGTGACAGATCACCAGCCCTTTGTGTCCATTTTCAATCCCAGGAAGGGAATTCCAGTGATGACTATTACCCAAATACAACATTGGGCACTATTCCTGCGAGCCCACTCTTATAACATAGAGTTCAAGGGTACCAAACAACACAGCAACACTGATTGCTTGTCGCATCTTCCACTATTGGTAAATGATGAAGAAAAGTCTTTGCACTGTGACTCAGCAGAAGTGTTCCACACCGCATTGGTGGACCAGTAACCAGCAACAAATTCCAAAATACAAAGAGAACATTGATAACATTGTCAACAGTCTAAAAAATTACCATGCAAGGATGGCCTGCTCATGGTAACCCTATATTTCCGGAGTTTTCAGTGAGATAAGACCAATTGTTGTTATGTCAAAGAACATGATATGTGCTTCTTGTGTTGTGGTTTCCTCTAAACTGCAGACCAGAGTGTTAGAAAATCTGCATGAAGGACACTTGAGTGTCACCCGGAGCTACAAGTAGTGGCTGGGAATAGATAAACAGATTGAAGACTTGGCCAAAAGCTGTACTGGATGCCGAAAAGGTTAAAAAGCATCCCCACCCCCCCTCACAGGCACTGTTACAGCCATGGAAGTAGTTGTTGTCATCATGGCAAAAAGAACATATTGATTTTTCTGGGCCATTCATAGACTCCATATTTCTGATTGTTGTGGATGATCATTTGAAGTGATTGGAGGTTATACCAATTAAGTCAACCACCTCAGCAAAGACTGTCTCTGTTTTGAGGACTATCTTTGCCAGAAATGGATTATTAGAACAAATTATGGGCGGCAATGGACCACAATTCATGTCAGAAGAGTTCTGACTGTTCACGAAGAACGGCATCAGATATTTCAAGTCAGCTCCTCATCACCCAGCAATGAAGGGGTTCACTGAAAGGTTTATCCAAACCTTCAAGAAGTCCATTAAACCAATGGACAGGGAGGACACTTCTCTACAGCACAAGAGGGAAAACTTCCTTTTTGTGTATCGGAACCCTGTTCATACGATGACAAATCAAACACCTGCAGTGCTGTTCATGAGCAAGAATCTGAGATCTTGCTTAGACCTCCTGAAACCAGATGTCAGGAGGGGAGTACAGAATAAATAGTTCAGCCAGCTGTCAAGTGAAGCAGCAAGGAGCTTCGAGATTGGACAGGAAGTCCTAGTATGTGATTACAGAGAAGACCTGTGGATACTCAGTAGGACAGCTACAAGAACAATACAGACACCGAACAGTTACCAAACTTACCTCTCAGTGATGATGTCACTGACAGCAATGTGACACTGGAAACTGAGAACGTTGTCTTAGTCAAGACACTTATCAAAACTGATGCCACTCCACTGTTTCGGAGGTATGTTATTGTTGACAACACACTGCCAAACTTCATACCACTCTACAGAGGCGCAATCCTGAAATAAACAGAGAGCCACACAAAGAACTGAACCTCCAAAACACTGAAGTTAGTTATGGACTGTTATTGTGAATACATAATTGTTTGGAATATGGGTTTATGAAAGGGAAATTGAATGTTT
Source organism: Hypanus sabinus (assembly GCF_030144855.1). Classification (NCBI taxonomy): domain Eukaryota; kingdom Metazoa; phylum Chordata; class Chondrichthyes; order Myliobatiformes; family Dasyatidae; genus Hypanus; species Hypanus sabinus. The sequence goes on along the minus strand of NC_082712.1, from coordinate 52,751,226 downwards.
TGTATATATACAGTTTTATGTTGCGTTGATCTAAAGGAGGAGGAAGTGTAGTGTTTAGATCTATTTCTTTTAGAGCAATGCACCCCTCTTAGCACTATGTATTGTTCTGTTGTCGGTGCATGTGCTGTTGTCTATGCATGCACTTTGTTCTCTATCTCTCTTGCTGCAATGTGAATACACCAGTTAAAGCCATCTCCCAGTTGTATTATTTGATTTAATTGATAAGTAGTTGTGCACAGACACAACAGTGTCATCAGCTGATAGTGTCAATTTGTCACTAATGTCATCATGCTTGACCTAATGCTGTCTATTCACACTGCATAATGCGAAGGATCTCCATCCTAAGCAACCCAACCATTCTGCTCCACCATCCAAAAATTCCTGATCCCTCCCCTCCGTCAGCTGCTAATAGAATTATTATAAATTGTTGAGGAACATTCTCCTTGATGATAATTCTATACTTTAGTTAGGACATTCTTCCAGAAATCAGGCATTTACTTCAGCCATGGTTGGGGCCTCAGAGCAAGACATAAACTGCATGGCTACTGACAATGATTCTTTCCAGTTTGGCAGCAGTGGTGGAGTATTGTCAAGCTGTAGGTGGAGAGTAAGCCGATGGTGGTGATTTCCTTGTATTGCTTGTAGTTTGTCAGAAAGCAGATAGCTGCAGCACCTTGCAATGAATTTTACTATTAGTATATAGAACCATGATGCAGTGACCTATGCAGGAGACTGAAGGACAGAAGATTGCATTCACCTAGAGATTACAGGGAGCAACACACACAAAATATTGTTCACTAAAGTGTCTCTGCTCTAAATAACAACTGTTTATTCCCTCCATAGATACTGTCTGGTCCTCTGTTCCTTCAGTATTTTGTGTATGTGTTGCTTTGGATTTCCAGCATCTGCAGAATCCTTTGAGTTTACAGGGAGAAATGCTCTTATCTGTACATCTCCAAGGAGAAATCTTTAAACAGAATGTATTTCACCAAGGTATCTTTCAGTAAGATATATGACCTCATCTGACCTCAAAGACAGTCTTACACATGTGCCTAGACATCTACCACAGTTTGTCAAGCTCACAATGGTTCTCACCTTACAAGTTGCAGAATTATCCAGGGTAATTGTTACTATTGATTGTCACCTCCCACAGTTTGTGGCTTGCTGCTGCATTAGAGAATGCAGCCAAGCTTTGTACCCAAGAAGTAAACCTTATCCACTTTTATTGCAGTCCAGAAGTAACACACCATGCATGACAGTGTGCCAAAAGTGTAAGCTTCCCCAGACTACAGGCAGGTATAGACTACAAAAACAAAGGAGCTTCATTCCATGCAAAGACCTACTGAGGAACTTCCTGATAGGAGCACCAGTCTGTATAGCTGATGGGTTTCCATGAACCCTTTGCACAGCACACTTCTCCTGATCCATTCCTGGACCCTTTTCTGATTCAGCTGCAGCCATTTGTCACACAATACCATCCAGTCACATTGAAGTAGTTGTGTATCTACTTCTTGGAGACTAGATCAGGAAGATGCAGCTGCTTAATATGCCTGCAGATGCTGTAAAATTATTTTATGCTGTAGAATACTGCAAAAATGTGTGTTATGTGTACCACTATGTCTTACATCCTAGTTCAGAAAAATGTTGTCTTACTTCTATATACATTATATGGTTATATGCGTTATATACATGTGTACAGTTAAATGACAAAAACTTGATTTATTTTGGGGGCACACCTTTAAGCAGGTAAATGGAACCACCTGACTGACAAACCCAACACTTTATAAAGGAAGCAACCATATTGCAGTTTGCAGTATAACTTTACCATCTTATGATACGCTGTTTAAAAGTCAGAACAGTAGATTTATTTACTTGTTTTAACCTAATTAAAACAGGACCCTGTTGGAACTCTCACAGCAAAGGTGTAGGATCAATCCATTTGCAGAGTATGAAAGTAATGTCTCCTATCCCGCTAGGGTCTCAAGCACCATTGGCCATTGTTACACAACCAACAAGGATGAATACTGATCCTCCCCATTGCTCACATTTTGGAAAATCAGACTACCAGTCTATATTTGTTCTCTCCGTGTGGACGGAAACTAAAACATGATCATCCAGTACAGAGAATCATACAGTGCTAGATGAAATTCTACCTAAGCAGCTGATTTGAGTCCATTAACTGGTGCATATTCATAGACTCAGCAGCCTTCAGGATGTGTATGTCACAACCATCAAAATTCAAGATTGTTTAACGTCATTTCATTACACTAGTGTAAAGGAGAATTAAATATCTGTTGCTCCAGATTCAATACAGTGCAAAAAACACAATAAGATAAAGAACACAATAATAAAAAATTACAATAAATATAAATACATAAGATAACTTATATAGATAAATTGATTAGATTTCCATTAAGTGCCACTTGGCATTGGACTGTGTGTGGTATTACATTTTGTAAAATATTGCCTGATTGTCTGAACTGTTCAAAATGACAATTTAACTATTTATGAGCTTGTAGCATGTAGCATGTCCGCACAAGGTAAACACTGTAGGTTTGTTGATATCTAACGTTAGTTGATACCAGCTGAATTCTTTCTTATTCTCAGACACCATTAACATGAGGACATTCATTAATGATTAAATGCCTGTTGGTCGCTTTGACAGCTAGGTTGATGGATTCTTTCTTGGTGTCTGTCAAATTAGTTTGAAGGATATTAATGTTCTTTTGTAACTAAAGGAATGTTAAGTCCAAATCTTGGTGGACTGATGGATAAGGAGTGACTATTAAAGTGATTTTAAGGGTGAGTAACAGAACACATGAATTTTTTGAAAGCCAGGCTGAGTTAATGCATGAGAACAACTGACTAAAGAGTTTGTCTGCCTCTGTGTATTTCTTTACACTTGTGGAACTCAATTTTATTGGGGTAGCTTTTTCTCAGTTTGTCAGAATTCATCTATATGGAGAATCACGATTGATGCCTCGGACCCAGAGTGGTTTCATGAGTGAGTTGGAATTCGGAGTCCCCCAACAACAGCCACAATGAAGTGGTGACTTAGAATCAAGAGACATGAAATTATTATGGGTATCTTTGTGACATACTACGTAGTATTTTGTGTGCTTTATATATGGTAATAAATTAGGCTTAAGTTGTTGTGCTTGTACGCTTATTACCACATGACCTGGACTATCAAATAGTTTGAGTCTGATTAATCCAGCCTATTTCAGAGTGTCTGTATATAAGCTGACTATGATGGGAAATGATGAAGTATTGGTGTTGCAGAGGTGGGTTAGTAGGTGAAGGTGTTGATCAGCTTCAGTGGTTGGGGAAATTACTGTTTGTGAGTATGGTAGTCCTGGCATGGATGCTATATAGCCTCCTCCCTGATGCAAGTGGGACAAACAATCCATGAGCAGGGCAGGTGGGATCCTTCAGGAAATTACTGACCCTTTTTCCAGCTCCTTTCTTTATAAATGTCCTTGATAGTGGGAAGGCTAGTGTTGGTGATGCACTGGTTACTTTTGACTTCCAATTGCAGAGCCTTCCTGTTCACCACAGTGCAGTTTCCATACAATGCAGTGATGTAATATGCAGCTTTCTTTTGTACATCTGTAGGAGGACGTGAGTGTAGGTGTATATTGTCCTGCTCTCTTCAGCTTCTACAGAAAGTAGAGGTGTTGATGATCTTTCCTGATTGCATAGAATATGTCTGGGATCATGAGAGGATGGGGAAGATGTGCTCTCTCGGAACTTGAAACTGCTCGCAGTTTCTACTTCTGTGCTGCTGCTGCAGAGAGGGATATGAGTGATGCAAGTTCTCCTGAAGTTGATAACTATCTCATTTATCTTGTTGATATTGAGGAAGAAGTTATTTGCCTGGCACCAGGTCTTGAGCTCTTCCACCTCCTCTCTGTTGGCTGTCTCATCACAGGCTTTATCAGCAAGAGTATGGAGTACTGGGTACCAAAGTGGTTAATCCAGATGTTCCCAATCTGATATCTGTGGATGAACTGGAAGAAGCACTCACTATGGAATTCCAGGACTACTGTGTTCAATCTGGCAAACATGACCTATACAAGAAATAGACAGATGACCTCCTCTATGAGCAATCAGGAGACACTACCAGCCTGAAATGGAGTCCCAGATCAGCAGTCAGTTTTGGCAGGGGTTAGATGCTGTATCAGGCTATAGGACAAATATGGGAACAATCAGCAGCAACAGTAAATCCATTCCTGATGAACTCAACATATTTTATGCATGTTTGGAACAGAAGGAGAATGGAATATTACCACTGCCCCAATAGCTTTCAATATATATACTGTATACCTACAAATACCATTGCAGACAGGTCAATCTTCAGGAGAGAAAACCCAAGGAAAATATCTGGCCCAGAAGGAGCCCCCACCATGTCCTTATATCCTGCAATGGTCAGCTGGTAGGGGTACCTAGAGTCATTTTTAATCTCTCCCTGCTTTAAGAAGACCATTATCATCTTGGCATCCTTGCAAAATAAGATAATGTGCCATAATAACAATTGCCTGGTGGATCTTGATATCCAACATTATATCGTGCTTTGAGAGGCTTGTTATTGCACACATTAACTCCAGATACCCAGACAACCTCAACTCTTTACATTTTACCTACTGCTGAAATAGGTCCATGGCAGAAAACATCTCCCTGGTCATACTCTTACTGCTGGAATGCCTGGACAATAAAGTTAACCTATTGAAGCCTACTGTTTATTGACTACAGCTCTACCTTCAATGATAAAATTCCAAACAAACTCACCTCCAATCTTCTTCAATTAAGATTCAACACCTCTCTTTGCAGCTGAGCCTTGACTTCCTGTCCAACTTGTAAGACTCAGCAAGATCTCTGCCATGATTATCTTCATGACTGTTGCCCCATAAGGTTGAGACCTTAACCCCATATTTTTTCTCCCTAAACACTCAAAATTGTGTGGTCAAACTTTATCTATAAGTTTTCAGATGACAGCACAGTGTTGGCCCAACTCTCAAACAATGATTTCACAGTATAGGAAGGAGATAAGAAGCTTAGTGACATGGTGCCATGACAAAAACCTTCTCTTAAATTTGTAAAAACAAAACTGCTGATAATTGACTTAAGGAAAGGGAAGATATCGGTGATGCTGTTTCTCAGGAACTTGAAGCTCTCAACTGCCTCAGCCTCAACATTATTGATATAGCAGGACTGTGTGAATCATCTCCGCCATGATTCAGACAGTCCTGTTATATCAGTAATGTTGAGGCTGAGGCGGTTGAGAGCTTCAAGCTCCTGAGAAACAGCATCACCAATATCCTATCCTAGTTTAAGCAAATAGATGCCGTGGCCAAGAAAACACAGCAGTGCCTCTACTTCCTTAGAAGCTTGTAATGCCCCCTTTGACATTCCTCACGTTTTATAGATACACCATAGGAAGCATTCTATCCAAATGCATCATGACTTGGTCTGGCCACCACTCCCCTGAGACTGCAAGATACAGCAGAGAGTTGTGGGCACAGCTTGACATATCACAATATGTGATATGCTTGACCCTGGCCTCACTTTTCATCTCCCTCCCATCAGGTAGACTATAGAACAGCCTGAATGCACATACCACTAGGTTCAAGAATAGCTACTACCCTGCTATTTTTTAATCTACTGACTGGACACAGAGCAAATTAAGATGGACTCTTGACCTCACAATCTACCTTGTTATGACCTTGCATCATACTGTCTGCCTGCACTGCACTTTCTTTGTAACTGCAACTGTTCATTCTGCATTCTGTTAGTGTTTTAACCCTGTACTACCTCAATGCACTGATGTGATGAAATGATCTGTAGCAATAGCATGCAAGCAAATATTTTCACTACACCACAGTACATATCACAGTAAATCAATCTCCGTTTTCCTAATTTTATGAAGGATGGAATAATGGCCTTTTCATCCACGTTCCCCAACATTTTCAAGCTGGAAAATTTTCCATTGGCAGTCTTCAGTCACAAAATCCCCAGAACCATTAGAAGCTCAATAGTAGTGTTCTTTAAAGTTGATTCAAGTTCTTGTCAGCTATTTGACACAATTATTAATTACTACAAAATGTGCAGATGCTTGAAAATATCCCATTAAATTCAAATTGAACCAAAACTTCAAAGTCTTGCTGGTACAGAATGACAGTCTTCCTTGCACAAAATCTATTTCTTCTTCTTTGCTGCCATTGAGAGACCTGCTTACTTGTGTATTACATGGGACACATTTTCTGCTCTTCAAACTAACCTTTAGTATTTGCTTCAGATAAGGTACAGAAATATTGATTTGTTTTTGAGATTTATTTGCAGAAGTGTAAGATGACAATAATACTGAATGCAGGACAACACTTCCGATTGAAATCTTATTAAATAATAACTTCACTCCTGAAGACCTGCTGGCATTGAGATCAAATCTAATTTAGATGACGCAACAGTTCAGTGTGAATTTGCTTCCACTTTTTACCTGAGAAGTCGTTGGATGTTTGAATTATTATGTCCAATCCCCCACATTACTTGCTAGTTCCAATATGATTAAGAAGCTCTTTTTCAAGGGGGTTGGAGCACAATACACTGAAAGGTATGCAGCAATTGCACAGACCTCCAGGGAGACCACACCTGAAGCAATAAGCACAGTTTTGTTCTCAATACCAAAGTCTTAGTAGAGCTGATTCCGAGAAATAAAATAAGTGATCTCAAAGGGTCATTCAGGTTGTTTCTTTAGGCTGAAGATTCTCGGGGTAGCAACCAGCTATTTAGGTGAGATATGAGAAAGAACTTCTCGTAACTTTAGGAGTTCTCTGATCTCTGGATATAAAGGATATCCAATCATGTACTGATTGATTGGGATATCTTGTAGAAACAGGAGATACTGGGATTTGTTGGACAATTGACTTGAACCATGATTTTATTGAATACCTGGGTAAGCTGCAATGGTCAAGTTCCATGCTCATTCTTTATGTGATGAAGTATATCTCTGTAATGCTGCTGGGCTGTAATTGAAGTAAAGTAGAGCCAAAAGAATCTACAGATGCTAGAATCCAGAACAAAAAAAATTGCTGGATGAACTCAGGAATTCAGTTTGATTTGGCCTCAGGCTCACTCAGATATCTAGGCTAAGAGGCTAGCAACTATACTACACTGTTCTATATGACCCATTGTGTCCAGATTAGTGTCTCAATCCAAAACATCAATTTCCCACTACTATCTATCCATTTCCCCTCTCAATCCCATTCTTCTACTTTCTCCCATAACCTTTCACGCCCTGCCTAACTAAGAACCTGTCAACCTCCACATTGAATACACCCAATGGCATAGCCTCCACAACTATGGTAATGAATTCCATAGAATCACACCCTCTGGCTAAAGAAATTTCTCCTCATCTCTGTTCTAAATGAAATTCTCTTTAATCTGAGGCTATGCTCTCTGGTACTAGGCTAGCTCTCTTCTCCCCACTCACTATCTAGGCCTTTCAACATTCGATAGGTAGGCTCAGAGCCATCTAACACTCCTCATATGATAGCACTTTCATTCCTGTAATCATTCTCGTGATCCTGCTCTGAACCTTTTGCATTGTCAGCACATCCTTTCTTAGATAAGGGGTCCAAAACTGCTTGCAATACTTCAAGTGCATCCTGACTTTATAAAGCCTCAGCATTACATCCGTGTTTTTGTATTCTGGTCCTCTTGAAATAAATGCTAAAATTGTATTTGCCTTCCTTACCACCAACTCAACCTGCAATTGAACTTCCACGGAATCCTGCACGATGACTCCCAAATCCCTTTGCAAGATGGATTTTTGAATTCTTTTCCTGTTTAGAAAATAGACTAGGCTTTTATTCCTTCCATTAAAGAACATGTCCTTACCCTTCCTAACACTGTATTCCATCTGCCATCTCTTTGCCCATTCTCATAATCTGTCTAGTCCTTCTGCAGCTCCCCTGCTTCCTCAACACTACCGGCCCCTCCACCTATTTTTGTATTGTCTGCAGATCTGGCCACATAGCCATCAATTACATCATCCAAGTCATAGACATGTAACATAAAAAGAATTCATCCCAACATTGACATCTGCAAAACACCACTAGTCACCAGTAGCCAACCAGAAAAGGCTCCTTCTATTCCCACTCTTGGCATCTTGCAAATCACCCAATGTATGATACATGCCATTACCTTGCCTGTATTACTACTGTCTCTTATCTTGTTAAGCAGCGTCATGTGCAACACCTTGTCAACGGGCTTCTGAAAATCCAAATACACAACACCAACCTTTGTACACAGCCTTCCCCTTTGTTTATCCTTCTTTCTTACTTCCTCAAGGAATTCCAACAGATTTGTCAGGTAAGGTTTTCCCTCAAGCAAACCATGCTGATGTTGGCCTACTGCATCATGTGCCTCCAGTACCCTGAAACATGATCCTTAACAATTAACTCCAGCATTTTCCTAACCACTGAGGTCAGGCTCACCGGCCTATAATTTCCTTTCCTCTGCCTCCCTCCCTTCTTGAAGAGTGGAGTACCATTTGCAATTTTCCAGTTCTCTGGAGCCATGCCAGAATCTAGTGATTCTTGAAAGATTATTACCAATGGCTCCACATTCTCCCCAGCCACCACTTTCAGAACACTGGGGTGTAGTCCATCTGGTGCAGGTGACTTATCTTTTCTCAGACCTTTCATCTTCACAAGCACCTTCTCCCAAGTAATAGCAATTGCACTCACTTCTGCATTTTGACTCTCTTGAATTTTTGATATACTGCTACTGTCTTCCACAGTGAAGACAGATGCAAAATAATTATTTAGTTTCTCAGCCACTTCCTTGTCTCCCATTACTACCTCTCCAGCATTAATTTAGGACATAGATGGTCTTGTAAGAATACAGATGGAATTAGTTTGGATTTCTTCTGAGTCAGCACAGACATTATAGGCCAAAAGGCCTTTTATCTGGATCATAAGTATACTGTGTGCACTATGTCATAGACTGATAGAGCACAACAACACAGAAACCAGTCCTTCCACCCATCTAGTCCATGCCAAACTATCATTTAGTCCCATCAACCTGCATCCAGACCTGTGCCCTCCATATCCCTCCCATGCATATGCCTATCTTTAGCTACTGACATATAACATGCCTTTAAATATTGACATTGAATCTGCATCTACCACTTCTGCTAGCAGCTCATTCCACACTCCCACCACCTAAAGTCCATGTACACAGCATCCACTGCCTTACCTACACCAACGTTCCTGGTATCTTCCTTGGAAAAACTCTACAGGATTGGTCAGACATGACCAACCACACAAAGCCATCTGACTATCCATAATTAGTTGCTGACTATCCAAATATATATCCGGTCCTTTAGAGTACCTTCCGATAACTTGACTATATGCATTTGTCAAAATGTAACGAGTTTGCATCTTGGCACCGGAGGAAAGATGTTTCATTTAGGTGTGTTATGATTGAATAAGCTTGAACTTGCATTTAAACTTGCACCCCTCATAAAAAAACTCTTTTCCCTCCTGCCATCTGGGAAAATGCACCGAAGCATTTGGGCTCTCATGAGCAGACAATCTAACAGTTTCTTCCCCCAAGCTATCAGACTCTCAATACCCAGAGCCTGGACTGACACCAACTTACTGCCCTCTACTGTGTCTATTGTCTTGTCTATTGTTTATTGTACTGCCTGCACTGTTTTGTGCACTTTATGGAGTCCTGGGTAGGTCGGTAGTCTAGTGTAACTTTTCCCTGTGTTGTTTTTATGTAGTTCAATGTTGTTTTTGTACTGTTTCATGTAGCACCATGGTCCTGAAAATTGCTGCCTCGTTTTTACTGCGTACTGTATCAACAGTTATGGTCGAAATGACAATAAAAAGTGACTTGACTTGAATTGTGTTATACTGTTCAAGAATTCAGGTTGCATTAATGCTCTATCATATCTACTTCTGTAACTCCCTGAATCACCTGACCGAAAGTTGAAGAACTCCAAGATTACAACTTCACCTCATACTTTGCAGGAATTTGGTGAGATATCATCTGCAAAATACAGCCTTTTGTCCTTTGCAACATTGCTAAAACTGAATGCAAAATGTAGTAAAAATAAAACCTTTGAAAATAGAACCCTTTTTTGAAGAGGGTGGTTTTGAACAGATTGTCTGTTGCACAGCATGTGTCACTCTGCAGTTCTCAACCACAAACATCAGCATGTGACAAATTATAATAAATTTGTTAGTCTCCTGTGCATTGCTCAAGGGTAGGCTTGGGTCTTCAATACAGTTACACATTCAAATATTCGTCTTTGTCAGGAATGCACAAATATCTTATTTAGTGGATTAGGTGTATTTTTCTATATCATTTCACTCCCTTGACTTCAGTCCTACAGATTGTCGATTCACTTCTAGGCAGTAACATTTAGGTGTTAAACTGTCAGTGTATATTAAGCCCACTGTTCAAATAGTTTCCTATAAATTTTGATGATTGTAGCACCTTGGGAAGTAACTGAGACTTCAGGCAGGATTTACCAAAAATCACCAATATGTATGCAAAAGAGCTTTAATTTCTGAGCACAAATTATCTTCAATGTAAATTAAGTACTGCAATCCTTTATGCTAGTTAAAAAAAACATGTGAGAAGCCTGCCACCCACAAATCTGGCCACATTCCCAAGGATAAATTAATCACCTGTGGCAGACTCTGCTAATTAGCTTTAGTTACAGGATTCTGAGAGGCTTTCAAAAATAAGCTGACTGTTTCAGTGTAAGAAACTTAACAAAGAAGATTCTGCTCACAATATTTTGGATACAATAAACCTGACTACTGAAATAGAATTTAACTGGGGCATGATTCTGTATCATTTCTTTCAAAGATAATGATCATTAATTGAAAAGTAGGTTATTTCTTTGGCATCTCATATGATAAACAAACACAATGGGGAGGAAACATGGGATTCTGAGCAAGATATTAACATTCTTCACCATTAATTGGATGGGGAATGGGGATGTGAGAAGACACAGTAGTACTCAGGTAAACAAGACAGGAAGATGCTGAAATCTCAAGCAAGAAACAAACCGCTGGAGGAACTGTGAGGCAGCTTGAGTGGAGAAAAATGGAGAGTCGACAGGCTATCCAGCTGAAGTGTCTCGACCTAAAATGTTGACTGCTCATTTCCTTCCACAGATGCTGCCTGAATCACCGAGTTACTTGGGAATTTTTGTTTTTGCAATAACATTCAGTTATTGCTGAAGAGACATCTCACTTGGGAGGGAGTAAGTCATGGGATCCACAGATGGCAGGCGAAATACATATTAGCTGGGGTAGCTTTGAGATCAGTAGCTTCTGTTGGTGTGTGTGGGTGGTGTGGTGACAACAGATATGAAACGTTTCACTTATTGAATAGGTCTAAGCTGACATGCACTACCTTCAGACGACCATGTTATTCCAGACAAGCCTAGTCATGGGTTATTGAAGGATATAGAAACATAGAAAACCTACTGCACAATACTGACACTTCAGCCCACAAAGTTGTGCCGAACATGTACCTATTTTAGAAATTACCTAGGGTTACCCATAGCCTCTATTTTTCTGAGCTCCATGTACCTGTCCAGGAGTCTCTTAAAAGATCCTGTCGTATCCACCTCCATCATCATTGCCATCTTCTCTGTATGTACTTCTAAACACCTTAAAACTGTGCCCTCTCACGTTAGCCATTTCAGCCCGGCGAAAAGCCTCTGACAATCCACACAATCAATGCCTCTCATTATCTTATACACCTCTATCAGGTCACCTCTCATGCTCCGTCGCTCCAAGGAGAAAAGGCCAAGTTAACTCAACCTATTCTCATACTCCAAGTGGGGTTGGACCAGGGTCCTGTATAGCTGCAACATTACCTCTCGGCTCCTAAATTCAATCCCACGGTTGATGAAGGCCAATGCACTGTATGCCTTCTTAACCACAGAGTCAACCTGAGCAGCTGCTTTGAGTGACAATATAAGTTCCTGTGCCGTATTCCAGAAGAACTAGCACATGAGGAATGAAACCTCCAGGTACAGCCCTGATGCAGAAATATGAGGAGGCAGCAAATGTCATCTACAACATGAAATGTGTGGTTGAATTTTCCAAATAACTCAAAATGATGCAGAACTGTTTATTGTGTTTCAGTCTAAGGGAAAAGTGATTTTATGCAAAATGTTGGTACAAATTAAATTTCCAGGGAACTAGAACTAAAACAATAAAGAGAAGAGACTCAGCAGATGAAGACAAATCAGAACAGCAAACACAAAATGCTGAGGGAAATCAGTTGGTCAAGCAGCATCTATGGAATTGAATAAATAGTCAATGTTACAGGCTGAGAACCTTCATCAGGATCTTGGCTCAAAACGTTGACTTTTTATTCATTTCCAAAGACACTGAGTTCACCCGGCATTGTGCAAGCGTAACACTAAAACAATTATGGTTTTAAACACAATCTATTTGTATGAGGTCAGGGTAAATTTTTTCTGCAAGTGTCTTGCAAATTAGACTGAGCAGAAAGATTTGAAAACACCAATCAAAGTGAACTGGTTTTTATTGAAACTTGCTCCAAAATTGGTGATGGTGCCACAGCAGAAACTTTGGTTGATTCAGCATACTGAAATTTTGAGGTGCCCCCTCTATTGTGTATTTAATATTTCAGTAATATTGCAAATATATTGTTTGATTAAGTGTGCTTGTTTGTTTAAATAACTCATTACAAGCTATATGTAAAAGTATGTGAATGATATCCATCATTACTTGTTTATTGTTTATTTATTGACATCAGTATGGAGTAGGCCCTCTGTCCCTTCAATCCATACCACCCAGTGTGGCCCTAGCCAAATCATGGGACAATTTACAGTGACCAATTAACCTACCTCTTTAGATTGTGGGAGGAAACTGGAGCACCTCGGGGAAACCCACACCATCACGGGGAGAATGCACGAACACCTTACAGGCAGGTGAGGGAATTCAACCCAGGTCGCTGCAAATGTAAAGAGTTGTGCTAACTACTACGCAACTGTGCCACCCCATAGAGGAGAGTTTCCCTTCATTACTAATTATCAACCACTGGTGTTGACTAATCATGGAAATGTTCATGGATTAGCCCGGTTACCATTGGAGAAAGAAGTGCCTGAAAAAATCTACAAAAGAGAGCACTCCCTTTGACATATTCTTGCTAAAGTAAATCAAAAGTCTCCTTATTATGGTAGAGAAGATTCAAAGAGAAACCAGAAAAGATGCTGTCTCAGGTCTTCATGACCACCCAAAATGGCTGGAGTGTGCAGCAGAAAGCTCAGTCCCCCATTTTTACCAGCATTGGGATGAATTTACCCTTGATGAAGGTTGTCTTATGTAGGGATTGAGAGATGCTGTACCATCCAAGGTGAGAGCTAAAGAGTTAAAGTAACTTTATTCTGATCATCTGGGCATGGTCAGATAAAAGAATTGGCTCAAAGCTTCATCTGCTGGCCTGGGATAGATCAGCAGTTTGAGCAGCCTACCTTGCACTGTTCAGGATACCAACACATCTATAGATGACAAGAGCAGTGCCTCTCCATCCTTGAGAACTGCCTGTGCTGCCCTGGAAAAAGATTCATGTTGATTTTGCCAGATGATTCATGGGCACATGTTTCCTGTAGTGGTTGCAGCTACAAAGTGACCAGAAGTGTTCCCAATTGCCTCACACACTGCCGATGTGTTGAGAAGCCTCTTCTCAAGAAATGGTGTTCCAGAACACTTAGTCAGTGACAGTGGACCACAATATGTTATAGAACAGTTTCAACCATTTCTGAAAATGAATGAAATAGGACATATTACATCTGCACCGTACCACCCAGCTACAAATGGCTTGGTAAAAAGGTTTGCCCAGCGTCTAAAAAATGCACTGAGAGAAATGTCAACAGAACACGCTACTCTAACACTGAATCAGAAACTTGCCTAATTTGTCCTTGTATATCGAAATACAATACACTTCACAACCAACAACTCATGAGTATGCTGTTCCTGGGAGATCCATTGAGCTTATGCTTCGATCTGCTCAAAACCAATCAAAGAATGAGAATGCAGGACAAACAGCTGAGACAAAGTGAGGGCTCCTCAAACAAGGTGGTCTGATGTTTCACTCCTGTACGAGCAGTCCTGGCGAGAGATGAGAGGGATGATCAAGAGTGGATACTGGGGTGTTCAGAGCTGTCAGAGCCACTTTCAGCAGCACCAGCATCAACTCCTACAGCCACCACAGAGGAGGCCCCAGAAACTGAGGTTGTGTCATAGGCACAAGCCTCAGCTGCCCCTCCTTGTCAGAAAAAAGGTTATCCCACAAGAGTAAGAAATCTTCCACTGTGATGAAATCTTTAGGCCTGAATGGGATAATTCAAAATTTCCTGCGCTGTGAATGTCTATATAGTAGTTGTTCTATAGTTGTATCTTAAGTTGAGATGCATTCTATATTGAGCTAGAGTTTGTAGCTAAGCAGGGAGGAGTGTTGTGTATTTAATATTTCAGTAATATAGATAAATAGGTAGATAGATACTTTATTGAACCCAAAGGAAATTACAGTGTCACAGTAGCATTACAAGTGCACAGACATACAAATATTAGAACAAAGTAAGAAAGAATAAAAAATAAATTACCTCAAGTGGTCTAACAGGAGAGAGTATTCACTTCCCCGGCTATAGGATGACTCATGATAGAGCCTAATGGCTGAGGGTAGGAGTGACCTCATATAGAACCCTTTGGTGCAGTGCAGTCTTAGTCTATTACTGAAAGTGCTCCTCTGTTCAGCCAAGGTGGCAAGCAGTTGGTGAGAAACATTGTCTAGAATTGCCAAGATTTTCTGTAGGCTCTTTTGTTCTACCTGTGGTAAACCATGTATACCTATCTGGATATGCCACTCTGCTGACTGCTCCTGTGGCTCCTCCCACAGACCCCTGTATAAAGGTGATTGGGGCACTGCTCCTCCCACAGTCTTCAACATGGTCATGCTCCATTTTTGCTGTCAATAAAAGCTATCGTTCACTTCCAGTCTCCTAGAGTTATTGATAGTGCATCACTACCATAGCTTTCTGTGTGTCCAGTTTGACTCCTATAACAGAGACAGCCCTTCAACCCAGTTTATTGAGCCTGCTGGCATCAGCCATGTTGACACCATTGCTCCAGCACACCACAGCATAGAAAATTGTACTGTCAACAACAAACTGGTAGAACATGTGAAGGAAAGGCCTGCATACTCAAAATAACCTCAGCCTCCTCAGGAAGTAGAAGCAACTCTGGCCCTTCTTGTACACAGCCTGTCTGTTAGTGTTCTGCTCAAGTCTTTACCATATCCACGTACTCACCATCAATAGTAACAGGGAACAGTGCAGGCTTAATCTTCCTGAAGTCCATTACCATCTCTTTTGTCTTACTGAATTTGAGTGGCCGATGATCCAGCTTGCACCATTTGACAAAGTCCTCCACCAAGGCCATATATTCATCTTCCCATTCTCTTTTTGGACACCAACTATTGCTGAGTCATCAGAAAATTTCTGCAGCACTGTATCTAAAGTCTGAGGTATACAGGATAAACAGAAAGAGCTAATACAGTCCCCTGTGGGACCCCAGCGCTGCGTATAGCCATGTCTGACACACAGCTCTGAAGCCGCACGAACTGTAGTCTGCCAGTCAGTTAGTCCATTATCCAGGAAACAATGAAAGTGCCAACCTGCATTGAAAGGAGCTTTTTCCCCAGCATTGAGAGCTGTATGGTATTGAAAGCGCTTGAGAAATCAAAAAAAAAAACATGATCCTCACAGTGCTGACCTGTTTATCCAAATGGGAGTAGGTTCTGTTCAGCAGGTAGACTTCAGCATTGTCATCCCCAAGGTGCTCCTGGTAAGCAAACTGCAGGGGATTGAGAGCTGATTAGACCAAGGGTTGGAAGTCAGCCAGGACCAGCCTCTCTAGGGTCTTCATGATGTGTGATATCAGGACCACTAGACAGTGGTCGTTCAAGACTTTTGGTTGGCCCTTTGGGTACTGGAACCACACATGTTGTTTTTCACAAATGAGACTCAGATTGAAAATGCGCTAGAGAACATTCAGCACACTCCTTCAGGACCTTGGGGTTCACACCATCTGGTTCCGATGTTTTGCCATTTCTGAGTTTCCCCAGAACCCTTCTCACCTGCTCAGTAGTGAAGGTGAGACCATGATGACTTGGGAGATGGTGGAAGGTGGGGGCTAGGATGGGGGTGAAGATTGGGTTGATAGCAGTTGTTATGTGGAGGTGTGGATGGAAGAAGCAGGGCAAGGAGGGAACATAAACAGTGGTAACCTGTGTTATTTATCCAAGTGATGAATGGGAAAAGGGAGGAGGGGAGGTGTTGGTGCTGAGGGAACATTGGGTGTTTTGGCACCTGGACAGGTGTGCTGAGGGACATGTAAATAGGAGGGAGATTGACAAACCTTCATGGCTGCATTTGAAGACTCTACAGCTAGGCTGATTGAAGCCAGTGATGTTCTTAATGCCCCTCCATACTTCAAATGTGCTACTCTGCCCAAGTTTATTCTCCAGCTCTTTCCTGTATTCCTTGTTAGCCAACTTGATCTTAACCTTTACCTCCCTCTGCACATGTTTTAATTCCTCACAGTCTCTTGATCTAAAGACAATATTTGAGTAAATAATTTGTTTAAATAATTATTTATCGATTATATGTAAAAATACATAAATGGCATATGTCATTATGCCACCACATCGTAAGGGCGCTTCTTGCAAAAGTGTAAACAAAGAGTACATGTTCAGCCCCGGCTATCTTGCGTTTTTGTTTCTTTTGATTAGTTTTGGAGTTACAAAACATCATAACACCCTCTGTACATAATCAACCCCTCCATCAATCCCACGCCATTGTGATTAAGAAAGTCCCTGGCAAACGTGGTGCAGTGGTTGCGCCCTGCAACCAATAGTTGTGCTATTTATTTTTAGTGGGTGTTCTTTTAAATATTTGATGCTTTTGTCCAAGTTCTATGCTTTCTGATTTTTTTTTCCTTGTCACTCACTTACAAAAATAGCAATAGTTTGGTGGATAGAGCACACATTATGTTTTCTGTTGGGTATTCAACAAATGTAGTGGCTTACTCAAGAACTCCATAAGGACCTTTCAATTTGTCCACAAAATAGCTCCATCTTCAGATCTGAAAGATTTCCTCTGGCTTCTCTCATTAGTTTAGCTCCAAAACATATTACTTTTCAGTGCCATGATTCAGTACTCAACAGCAAGAGAACCAGATTGTGTCGAAATACAAGCTAATATTATTCAGGTTTACATAGATAGAGTGTGAAATATAACAGGAACAAAACAAAAGTAGGAGTGGTTTCACTTGCCAGAAGCTGCTTCACCAGCACCACATGTAAGGAGGTGATATTGTTTGTCACGATATCCCAGTGTCTCAGGTTTTTTATAAAGATTATTTGCAAATACGTATATGCAGAAAATATGAATCATTCTCAATCATCACAAATTTAAGTTTATGAACACTTAAACATGGAATGGTATAACACAGTAGGTGGTCTTTCAGCCCATAATCTCTCTTTGAGAGAGCTATCCAGTTATATTCATTCCCCTAATCCTTCACCTTTGACCTAGAATAATTTCCCTTTTCTACATTAAATGTATTTTTGCAAGCTATTTGTCAGGGATTTTTTTTAAGAAAAGCTCGACACCAGACTTCAAGTGGCGAATCACTTATATTAGCATGATATCATAGAGAATTCAAAATGTGAACTCTGAGCTATAATTGAAAAGGTTGGCTTTATATCTCATGGCAAACAATCGAGCAAAACCAGCCTCCCACAAAGAGTTGATTTGTGGTTCATCCATCTAACATTTGTGCAGCTGTGTTATCACCTTAATGAGGGAGTTGGCCAAGACTATAATGCAGGCTAGAAATTTTAATTATAAAAACAAGAAGTTCTCAAAGACACCAAGCCTTTAGCAATAGGTACAGCTTTTTTAACCCTATATTTAAAATTTTCTTCCACACTATTGTCCTATGTGCCACCACTATTTCAGGTGGTGTCTTTCAGATTATGGTACATCACATTCTTCCTCATCCAGTAGTAGTAGTGCAATCACTTGAGTCGAGTATGATGTTCTCACCAGGTATTATAGATTCCCATGATGGAGAATGCCTGTGCATGACTTTGTTTAATATGGAGAGGCTAATGCATGAGCAGCCACTACATGATCCTTGACAGATTGGTGTCAGTGTCCAGTGGTAAGGCTTTCAAGACAACTCTGGATCCTTCACTGTTACAGCCTTCCTCTGCCTTCTCTGACATTATGATGTCTCATCATTTTCCGCCAGCTCCATCATTTAGGTCTTTGTTGGATCGCTCTGTGTCCGGAAACTCCCTCCTAACCGTAGCACTAATGAGTGACCCTACAGCATCACTTTCAGGATATTAGGAACTCATAGGTCTCTTCATGAAAAGATGATGGTCTTTGTAGAGGTTTCTTGTCTACACTCCATTGTCAATTATGAAAAATCTGAAAGCTATGGCCTTTTGCCACTGGAAGTGGGTTTTCCACAATGAGTCTTACAAATCCATTTACAGTTATGAATAATTCATTATGGCACTGCTTAATCTTTGAAGGATATCAGTGTTTTTAGTCTACATCGTCCTCAAGTTTCTCATCTCCTTTAATTCTCATTCAAAAGACTTGAAACCTGTTCTTAATCACAATGGCCAAAATGGTTGTACCTTGAGTATTTGGTTCAGGAAAAGAATAAAATTGTTAAAAATTTCAAACAAGGTTCTAAAGCACCTCAAGCTACCCACTTCTTGTTTAATTAAAGGCTATCTGATGAACTCAGAGACAGGAGAAACATTGAAACATTTCATTGCATGCTTTGACCATGTCTTCTGGGCATAGGAGATCTGGCGTGTGGAAGAAGGTAAGGAGGCTAAATTCATTTTAGCAGTTTGTGGGTTTGGAGTAACAGGCACAGGAAGCTAAGCCAGTTTCTATGATTTCTCCAAAAACCAGATCCATTTATTTTCCAAATCTGAACAACATAATCATTAATCAGATTCTCTTACTCCTTATCCTCACTAGAAATATATCAGTCTGTTGAGGTATCTCTTTACTTACCTGAGACGCTGCAAATTATGCCTGATGCCTATAAGGGAATCCCATGAAAAAATAAAAATACGTCTTAGGTTAAAATTTTACTTGGTTCAAGAAAACCATTTTTTTTTTGGGTAAAGACTTCTAAATATGTTCTGCTGCTTTCAGAAATCCCTGTTTACGTACCCAAATCTCTTTGCTCTTTCACTATTTTAGATTATATTTCTTTTCCCTTTTTTTCACACAGAATAAATCACTTCTTATTTTTCTGACTTACCTACATCCTCCTGAATTCTAATGTTAGTTTATCGCCTCTTTCAGGTTTTGTATAATCTCCGGACATGTAAACTCCTTTCTATAGAAGTCCAAGACATTTTATAAAGAGATGTGATTCTCCCCAAACCCAGGGATGATTTTGTTGTGCATGACCCTAAGAGAAGCAATTGTGCATAATTTTTCTTTGCCTTGCAGCTATAAATAATTGTTTATCAATATAATCACTTTTGCATCAATATATGTCCTCTTTTATTCAGTTTGAGGAGGAACCAAACCTATTCTGAGTGATTCAATCTATATTGAACAACAAAATGTCGATATGCTGGGTCAGTAAATTCCCAAACAATTTCAACAATTTTTAACTAATTATCCAATTTCTAGCTGTAATTTTAACTACCTTATATTTGTTTGAATCGGAAACAGTTCACTGCACAATATTAAACAGCACATGATCTTTTGGAAACCTCATCACATATTGGATACAAATTTTTACACAGTGTAATGTGAACCTGATTGTTTAAGATCTAAAGTCGCAGAGCGCAGGAAGAAAGAGCATTTCTTCTGACATTTTACAGCATTACATTCCTACTATCAATCATTGTAGCAGTAATCCAATTACTCTTTTGTAGATGAATAATAATATTTCACCATGTAAATCGTCCCACTATAATTATATGACTAGAATACTGGGAATGAGCAGCTTGCCAAAAATTATGGCCATGAGAAATAATTTGCATACTGATGAAATGTTTGATACAAGCCACATGCATATGCTAAGTCAAGGTAGTATCCATTGATTGGAAGAAGGGTCATGTAGGACAAATGTGTCCAGAAAATGTTTAATAGCTACATACCTCATCACAGTGGCAAACTGGATCTGCATCGTTGAGATAAAGAAAAACTGGACACCTAAATTATAAATCAAAAATGCTGAAAGTGAGACATTGTCTATCAGTATCTGAATACAATAACTATAAGGAAATATTTTGGACAGAGAGCACCAACCAGTTCTTTTCATAAAGCAAAGTAATGTAACATTGAAATAAACATTAGAGTATTTGTGCAATGACTTTATTCTAAATTACTCAGGAAAACTTGCTGACAAGAGAAAAAGACTTTTGTACAAAATAAAATGTTCAGTAATTTTCATTTAACTTTAACAAGCATCAACAATAAAGTTGCTTTGTATAACTTTGTTCTTAAAGTACTATTACATTAATCTTTATAAAATCCATGTTAACACATTATACATACATTAAATTTGATAGAAAATGTAGCTCTTTCAGTGGTTTAGCAACATTTGTAGCTGGCTTGTTAAACCAGGGAGTTCTTTTTTTTTAAATTCATTTATCAGGATCCTGCCATTGCTGGCATTTACCACCAATCTTTAATTACCCTTAAAAATGTGCTGCTAAGTTACAGTCTTGATTTGCTTCCGTCCTTCTGTTGAAGGTACTGATGTAAGTTGATGGCCAGGGCATTTCAGGATTTGGACTATGTGACAAAGAAGAAACAGACATATTTTTGAGTCAGAATCGGCATGCTACTTGCAAGGAAACATGCATTTGGTAGCGGTATACTCTTACACCTATAGCACTTGACCCCCTCAGTGCTGGAGGTTACACATTGGGAGATGCTTTTGGAGTAGGCTCAGTGAGTCAGTGCTAGGTATTTTTAAATGGCCAATACTGCCATGACTCTACACCAGAGTTGGAAGGAATAAATAATATGCAGCCGATAAGGCAAATATCAACAGGTCTGGTTTTTTTTCACCTTGATGTCAAGCTCATTCACTCTCACTTCTTCCTGAGTCCATTTCTTTGGTCTGTGTCTGGAGCTGAGAGGTCGTGGCAAAGTACAGACTGGGCTTCAGCAAACTGGTTATTAATATTTGATAACACTGTTGACAACACCTTTCATCACCTTGCAGAAACTTAGAGCTGGCTAATTGGACAGTAATTAGCTGGACTGTATGTGTGCTGATTTTTGTGAACAGGGCACACCTGGTCAATTTTCCTTTTTGTCAGTGATGGAAAATCTGGAGGGAGACCCAATTCTGGAGATCAACCTTCAGATCTATGTTTCTAGATACAAATACAAGACTAGGCCACTTGGCCCCTCACACTTGTCCTGCAATTCAATATTATATAGACTGTTCAAACTCAGGCTTCGTCTCCTCGTCTTTGCTTGTTCCCCGGCACTCAATTCCCTGACCTTTCAAAACTTTGACTATTTCTTATTTAAATACCCCTTAGCTTCAAGATTCTACAACCCTCAGGAGCATAAAAATCCACAAGGTTCACCCATAATATGTTTCTACTCATCTCAGTTTTAAATGACTGCTACACAATCTTTTAACCAATTATTCTTGTTTGAAATTTTCCCAACTAATGGAAGCAACTCAACATTGACCCCGTTGTGCTAAACAAGCATATTATTCATTGTAACAAGATAACTCTTCATTCTTCTAAACACCATAGAATACAGATACATTATCTTTAGTTGAATGTTATTAATTTCTTGTAGGGTCCCTCCATTATCGAAACATCATTTCTCAATAAAGGGCGCAAACTGTGCATAGTATTCTAGTAGATTTTCACCAGTATCCTGTACAATTGTAATAAAACTTCACAATTTTCACACTCCAGCCTTCGTGCACATTAAGGCTCATGTTGAAAGATGAAATATGGAAGAGAAGTTTAATGCTCAAGGGAGAAAAAAATAACAAAAATAGTACAAAATAGAAAATCTTTGTTTTTTTAGCCTTTATTCAGTCTGAAGCCTGAGTTTGTAAAATCTAAATAATGACAGATCAATTCCTGATATGCCTCCATCATCTCAAATGAAAATATACAATCCTTCATTAATCCACCCTGCTGTTTGAATGAATCAACTTATTGTCACCAGCTCTATCACCAGTTTACACTTATAAAGAGTCTGATATACATACAGTGGATAAAAATACTGTCATGCCTGCTCCCTTTGGACAAAAATTCAGATCCACCCAAATGAATAATACGCTTGATTAAAATTTACAAGTGACTAGTTTTCAGTTGATCTCCATTGTTCCTTCCTTGCAGGATCAGTGAAATGCCACTCTGATATCAAGGGCAAACATTCTTAGTTTGCCAAAACAAATTGGTCAGAGATACAGATATTTCTAGAGCACATGCCATGCAGATATGTAGCAGAGAAACAGTCCCTTTGGCCCACCGGGTCAGTGCCAACCATCTAGCATCTATCTACACATCTTCTGCATCATTCTTCTCCCAATGTCTCTCAACCCTCCTCCACCTCCAAATATTCTGCCACTCATTTGCAGACTAGGGTTAATATACAGTGGGCAAATAATCTAACAACTTGCATGCGTCTAGGTTGTAGTCACAAGATGAACATGGAAATTCAACATGGATAACACCAGAGGTCAAGATTGAATCTTACAGACTGGATCTACCAACCATCTCCACCCTATATTTCCATCCTATGTTTGACTTAGGTGCTCTTTGTGACCTTGGTGTTCATTATCATTGAGAACTGGAAGCCTGATGAAATATATACCATCTTGCACCTGAAAAATTTCACATACTGCAAATTTCAGGTATATCAAATTAAAAATTTAAATTGCACTGGCAGGACATCTATACAAACAAATCAATTACTTATTAATATAAACTGTTTTCAGCAGTTAATGATGTACTTGCTTCCATCTATCATCTTTAGTCAGAAATTTGCTAGTGTAATCAGGAATCTTTGCCTTACGCTCAAGTCTATATTTTTTCTTTGGATGTGAACAGAAGGAAATAGATCCCCCTCTTAGTGCAGGTACAATCAATATTCATTGTAAATAATACTTACATTTCATAAACCCAGTAACTCTACTTCCTCCATATTGGAAATGCATTTATCATTTTTCTGATTACAATGCAAACTAAAAACATTTAATAAAGAGAACAATTTTCATACTATATAATTCAGTTTTTGATAACTTCACAGAACATTAGTTTTCAGGGTGATTTCATGAATATTATCCTGAACTCATTGTCTGAAGATCAGCTTTATTCCTTGCTGGAAGCATGCAGACAATCAATAGTGAAGTGAGAAATGAACCAACACTTTGATTACTCTTGGGTTATATTGGCTCTGTGCAACTGTATATGGTCACTTAAGATGCATTTATATCATAGCTATCAGTCTGTCACTAATCACTGCATTACCTGGCTCCTGCATGGCTGGACTTCAACGGATTTCAGAAAGCAGAACTCAGAGCATGTCTGGGTCTATAGGAGTGCAAAACTTTCTCCCAAAGGTCAGACTTTGAAGTAATTAGAGAGTTGGACAATTGTGTGTTACTAATTCAAGTCTGATCATTTTATAAAGCTCCTGATGGTCCAGAAGTAGTACAATCCACATTAAGTTTGACATTATATTGCCACTGGTGTGATTGCAGTACAAAGCCACACAGTAAGGTCTAGATTAACAGGAGTTACTCAGTTTGGAAAGTGGCCAGACTCAACATTGCACAGCCACTGCCAGGAAATATCCTGGGAGTTTCATATTAGGGCACAAGATTTATGAGTACATGCATAATTATACTGCAGGGAAGGAATATAGCAGAAAAACCACTTCTGAAGTCTATGGACTTAGTGATAAATTAGGGAATTGTCCGATGCGGGGGGGGGGGGGAGTGGGAGCTCAAGAGCCTATTTCCATGCTGTTTGACTTTGTGACTCAAAGTGTTTCTCTCTGAGGACTGCGCCAACAAAGCTGGAGGAAAATAAACAAAATAATCATAATCGGATATTATCCCTTCAAGTTCTGAAAGGATAATTTTTTAACCTATTTTTAAAACCATACTCACTCTTGGTTCACAAGAGACAGGCCAATGGTTGGTGCAGGGTGATGGATGGGTAGGGAGGGATTAGAGCACAGAAGAATATTCAGGGATACAGAAGCTAAATCGGTAATAGCTGAAAATTTCCAAGTTCATTTTTGAAAATTTCAAGTCCATTTTGAATTCGGTCCTGTATTAAGATGTGACAAGAAGTGGGCAACCAGTTAATTTCCTTGATTAATATACTGGTAAGCTTATAAATCTTATGTTGAATCTGTTCTGTAGGGTTTACAGTAATCAGTTGAATCTCAGACTTTACATGATCTCGTAACAATAGCAAGGGTAGGAGACCATCAAAGAGTAGATCAATCATGTTACAGAATTGCTTGTGGGCTAGATATTGAAGGATTGATTCTGTCCTCCACCATCCTCATTCATCCTAAACTGTCCTCCATCATCCTCATTCATCCTAAACTGTCCTCTATGAATAGATCCCCTTTACAAAGATCACCAGGGTCTAGAACAAAACCCACATCAGATGGAACCATTAGTCCCCATGTACCCTTGTCTTTGCTCAGATCTAGCTATAAGCTAAGCCTGTCAATCTTGTTGACTTGGGCAAGGAGCCTGTCAGGACTAAGATACGTATGTACACTGTGACTTTAAGATTTCAGAGCACAAGGGAAGATCTATTAATCATGATTTCCTATTCAAACCTCTGTGCCTTTCACCAACCTGATCTACCTAAATGATTGCATATAATATTCCAAGCCACATGTCACTTGCAACAATAATTATAATAAAATATATGTTTACATGTTCTGAAACATTTAATTTCAGACCTTTCTTCCTGCTATTTAAAGATATCACGGAATCTACAGCTATTTATATTTTCTTGTTTCTTCCACACCTTTTCCCCAGTCCCATTCTATTTCTTCTCCCTTTCATTTCTGACTCTTTCTATCAAGCTTTGTAGATTTCATATTTTATTTCCAGCACCATTCTGACTTAATTCTCTTTTACTCTCTCTTTCCTTTGGGACTTCTCTTTGCTTAGCATTCACTTCATGATTTTGTTTGCTCCCCTCTAATTTTCAATCTTTTTTGCCTCATATTTCTTGGTCCATATACTCTTTACTTTCATACAATGGCTGGCTAGGAAACTGAGAGGCAGACAGGAAGTGTGGATTACCTGGCCAATGTAAGGAAAGCAGGAGGCATCTGGGGGGAGGGCCAGGGTAATTAAGGAGCTATGTGTCAGGTAGATTACAGTAAGCCAGCAAACTGTTGGCTACAACAAATTCAGTCAAACCGGTGGTCTACACAAAATGAATAAATTCACCATAGCCATGTTAACAACCTCCATTCATTTCTCACTTATGAAGTGTTACAAGAAAGCACATTTCAAAGGATTGATAAATACCTCTGTGATCTGAAAGTATATTCTTGAAAAAGTATGGAGAGAATAAAAATAGAAAAGTTAAGGTAGCAAGCTCCAGAGAGGAATAGCCTGCTTTCAAAGATTGTTTGAGGGTTTTTGGTGGAAGCAGGAGTCAACAGATTGAAGAACGTGAGAGCTGACAGAAAGCAGCATGAGTTTTCTATCATACTAGAGTAGGTGAAGATTCAAGTGGATTTATAGTTGATCATAAGATTTTATATTTTATCATCCAGTGGACAGGGAGTCAGTGAAGGTCATCAAGGATGTGAATTATGGATAAATAGCACAGTAGAGTACTAACTGGCCTAGGATTTATGTGGCAGGAAGTTAGACATGAGCAAGGAGGACATGGAAAAATTTTAGTTCAGAAAGAACTGAAAGAAAATTTGATAACAACACAATAAGGTAAGTGTGAATGGCAATGATTCAATAGAAAGAAACAGTTTGGTAATAAAAGGATATACAATTTGAAACTTAGATTTGTGTCTAATATAAAAGGAAGGCACCAATAACATAAACACACCAAAGCCCAAAAGACCAGCAGAGAAAAGGGACAGTCTCAATGCAGTGTGTTCACAGTTTCTGGGAGATCCCACAAAGAATAGGTTATACAACTAAATTGTCCAACTACATGGCAGCACAACGTTAGTTAAAGAAAGTAGAGACAGAACCATGCACCATCAGTACACATATAGAGGACTACAGCATGCCCTTGGGTTGTGATGCCAAGAATAAGCAATCAAAGTAAGCAAAGAGAAGTCAAAGTCAAAGTAAATTTATTGTCAAAGTCACCATGTACTACCTTACCAGCCAGCGGTGTAATGGCATCTGCATTTAACTTCGAGGCCAGTGGTTCCAGGTTCGAATCTGGCCAGCTCCTTGTGTATTTTCCATCCTGCCAGGTTGAGCTTTGAGCTAGCAAATCAGCTTCATGAAAGTACAAACAAATGCCAAAGAAACAGCAAGCTTGCCACCCATTGAGCTAAAGGCACAGAGAGGAACAAAGCAATATACTATCTTGCAAACATTTAAGCAAAGTAAAGAAATTTAAGAGAAAACTATACAGAAGCAAAAACTGGCAACAATCAAAGTGCAAAACACAAAATCTGGAAATAAAAATAATAAGTAAATAAATTGTACTGAGAACTTGCAGAGGTCTTATAAGTGATTCTGTTGGTTGAGAATCAGTTTGGCGTTCTGCATAGCTATACTCCATTGATGAAAGGAAAAGATGGTAGGGGAAAAGAACCATCGTGTACAGAAGATGTAGAAAATCTAATTGAGAAGAAAAGAAACTTAAGAAATATTCAAGAAATTAGACACTGTTAAATCTTTGGAAAATTACAAAGATGCCAAGAAGAATCTCAAAATTGAAATTAGGAGAGTTATAAGGGGTTATGAGAAGGCCTTGGTGAAGATTAAGGAAACCCCCAAGGCATTCTACAAGTACGTGAAGAACAAGAGGATAAGTGATGTGAGGATAAGATCGATCAGGAGTGATAGTGGACACAAGTGCATAGAGCCGGAGGAGGTCATGATGGTACTCAATGAATACTTTGCTTCAGTGTTCACCAGTGAAAAGGACCTTGGCAATTGTGAGGTTTACACAGAGGACTAAAATGCTTGAGTGTATGGACATTAAGAAAAAGGATGTGCTGGAGCTGTTGAAAGGTATTAATTTAGTTAAGTCACCAGGACCAGACAAAATTTACCCAGGCTACTGTGGGATCTGAGAGAGGAGATTGCTGAGCCTCTGGTGATGATCTTTGCATCATCAATAGGGATGGAGAGGTACCAGGGGATTGGAAAGTTGCAAATGTTGTTCCCTTGTTCTAGAAAGGGAGTAGAGATAACCCAGGAGATTATAGACCAGTGAGTCTTACTTCAGTGATGTGCAAGTTGTTGGAAAAGATCCTGAGAGGCAGGATCTATGAGCATTTGGAGAGACATAATCTGATTAGGGATAGTCAGCATGGCTTTGCCAAGGGCAAGTCATGCCTTATGAACCTAATTGAATTAATTGAGGAGGTAATAAAACATGTTGATCAAGGTAGAACAGTGGATGTGGTGCATATAGATTTCCGTAAGGCATTTGATAAGTTTTCCCATGCAAGGCTCATTCAGAAAGTAATGAGGCATGGGATCCAAGGAATGCTTGCTTTGTGGACCCAGAATTGGCTTGCCCACAGAAGGCAAATGGTAGTTGTAGATGGTTCGTATTCTGCATGGAAGATGGTGACCAGTGGGGTTCTGCAGGGATCTATTTCTTTGACCTCTCCTCTTTATATTTTTTTTATAAATGAAGAAGTAGAAGTGTGGTTTAATATGTTTGCTGATGACACAAAGGTTGGGGGTGTTGTGGATGGTCTGGAGGGTTGTCAGAGGGTACAGTGGGATATTGTTAGGATGTAGAACTGGGCTGAAAGGTGGCAGATGGAGTTCAACCCAGATAAGTGTGTAGTGGTTCATTTTGGTAGGTAAAATTGGAAGACAGAATACCATATTGATTGTAAGTCTCTTGGCAGTGTGGAGGATCAGCAAGGTCTTGGGGTCTGTGCCCATAGGACACTCAAAGCTGCTGCACAGGTAGGCAGAGTTATTAAGAAGGCATGTAGTTTGATGGCCTTCTTCAACTGTGGGATTCAATTCAACAGCAATGAGGTAATGTTATAGCTATATAAGATCTTAGTTAGAGCCCACTTGGAGAGTGCAGAGGAGATTTACAAGGATGTTGTCTGGATTGGAGAGCATACTTTATGAGAATAGGTTAAGTGAACTTGAACTTTTCTCCTTGGAATGCCAGAGGACAAGAGGTGACCTGATAGAGGTATACAAGATGATGAGGGGAGTTGATCGTGTGGATAGCCAAAAGCTTTCTCCCAGCGCTGAATGGCTGACATGAGGGAGAATAGTTTAAGGTGCTTGGAAGCAGGTACAAGGGAGCTGTCAAAGGTACGTTTTTAACAGAGAGAGTGGTGTGTGCATGGAATACAGTGCCACTGAAGGTGATTATGATGGATACAATAGGGTCTTTTAAGAGACTCTTAGATAGGGACATGGAGCTTAGAAAATTAGAAGGCTATGCACTAGGGAAATTCTAGGCAGTTTCTAGAGTAGGTTATATGGTTACAATATGCTGTAGATTTCTATGATTCTAAGATTCTATGAGATGAGCGAGGTCATTCACACTGGTTCGGGAGTCTGATAGCTGTAGTGTAATAACTGTTCCTAAACCTGGTGGTATGCGATCTAAAGCTCCTGTACCTCTTGCCAGATGATATAGCAAGTAGAACACATGGTCTGGATGGTGCAGATTCTTGATGATGGATGCTGCCTTCTTGTGGCAATACTTCGTATAAATATGCTCGATAGCGGGGAGGGCTTTGCCTGGCATTGACTGAGCTGTATCCAATACATTTTGTAGACTATTTCATTCATACCATTGGTGTTTCCTTATGAGTCTGTAAAGGAACCTGTCAGGATACTCTCCACTGTACATCAATAGAGGTTTGTCAAAGTTTTAGATGTTGTGCCAGATTTGCACAATTTAGAAGAAAGGTGAAGTCATGCTTTCTTTTTGATAACATTTAAATGCTGGTCCCAGAGCAGGTCCTCTGATATGATAATGCCCAGGAATTTAAAGTTATTGACCCTCTTCACTTCTGAGGAGGACTGGCTCACAGACCACCAGCTTCTTCCTCAGCCAGTCAATAATCAACTCTTTGGTTTCATTGACATTGAATAAGAAGTTATTGTTGTACCATTCAAACAGATTTTTCATCTTCTTCCTATAAACCAATTCATCACTAAGCAACACAAGTGAATCTGCAGATGCTGGAAATAAATAAAAAACACAAAATGCTGGCAGAACTCAGCAGGCCAGACAGCATCTATGGGAGGAGGTAATAACGACGTTTCAGGCTGAAACCCTTCATCAGGAGATGAAGAACTGGGCCCTTCATCTGATGCCCTTCATCAGAGCATGTCCTCAAAGAGGAGTTAAGAAAATTATATGATTGATGTAAACATACTTCATACTAAAGTGAAGAAAGCAAGGAAGAAAAATACACTTTATTTTTGTGGCTAAAAATATCACTACCAAGTTTGACTGAGGCAAATTTAATGCTGTGAATAGCATAGAAATCAGAAGCAATGAAGGCAAAAGTAATGCATACTAATTTGACTGTAATACCCATGATCAATACTATATGGTGAATTTCATTCAGCACTAATGATGATGAAAAGTTTATAAACTGATTGTTCAAACTCGGTCTCTCAAGAATAGAGGTAAGCACAAGCTGTTAAAACATGATTGGCAAATCAACTCTACTTTCAAAATAACAATGAAAGCAGGTTTTATTGATTCTAGAGTATTCCAATTAAAACTAGACAAGAAGTGGAAAATGGTCATATCGTAGGAAATCTTGGGAGGAATAAACCCATGTAAAAATGGGCCTTACTTTATTTCACATTGGCTTGGCTGCTTGCAAGATACTCAACAAATGGTCAATATACTGCCAGCACACAATGTTCCCTTGATTGACATTTTCCAGATTGCTCATGGAAATTTTTTTTAAACTTCTTTTACATCTGTTTTTCACCTTAACTGTGTTTCCAGGACTGTTAGAGCGTGTGATTTACAGTTTTGAGATTGTTTGAGTGATCCAGTGCTTTGTTGTCTCTGAAAAGATTCTGGGAAGTGAGCGAGTACTCAGACAGCCTCGATGCAAAGTAACTTCAAGGCAGGAAATGAGCCAATGTTCAACTCCATTTTACAATGGAGCCATTAATCACTGCTTAAATCTTCCAGGAAGATTGAGACATTGAGGTGAATGTGGAAGATGAGCAAGAGTTCAACACCAACAGCCTTCCTTTTGATTGGTGCTGGAGAAGGAATCTGTGAGTGGCCTATCATTACGTGGCTCCCTGTGGCAGGCAGATAGGCCTTTCCTCATATGGTGTCCCTCTCTTTCAATGAATGTTGGTGATACCGTAGTTTGGTATCGTGGTTCGGTGTTTATAGATTGGACTATTGCTTTTACGGACTGAGACTTCTTCAGACTTAAGGTTTTTATTTTCTGTGTTTTTTTTCACCTGTTCCTTTTCTGCTTTGTTGTGTGAGGGGAGGGTGTTTGTGGATTGATGTTCCATTAGTTTTTCTGTGCAGAGGAGGGTTTGATTTTGGGTGTCGATATTCCTGTTCCATTTTGTGTGGGGGAGGGTGTTGATGGTCAGGATAGCATTCTTTTATGTGCCTGGGGGTGGTGGGTGGGTGTTAGGTTTGATGCTTCTCTCAGGATGACCTTCATGGTCTTTCTTTGTTTCCTGGCAACCTGGAGAAGACAAATAGCAGAGTTGCATATCGACACATGCTTTGTTAGTAAGTCAACCTTTGAACCTTTGAATTCAGTATTGTGGAATGCAAAGAATCATGCTGTCACTTCACTCAGTGGAGAACGTTGGCTTTAATGCAACTGCAGTGAACTGGGGCACTGAGTACAAATTGTGGTGCAGACAGGAGCATGGGTTCTGTTTTCAAATTACTGGCGGTGGATTGAAGGTGATTGTTTTCTAATAACAGATGATAGAGTGCAATATTCCTTTCAGTCTTTTAGCTGCAACTTAAAGAACTGACGCATCTGGAACTGGCAGTCATTATACTTACTCTGAGTATATTTAAATGTTACTCTCTGTTGGAGCCCAACCTTATGACTGCCTGTGTCTGAGACAAATAACTGAACAACTAGAAAACTACAAAACAAGTGTTTTTAAGATGTAGGTGTGGTGAACTACATATACCTGTCTGGACACGCCCCCTGCTGACTGCTCCTGTGGCTCCTCCCACAGACCCCTGTATAAAGGCAATCAAGGCCTGAGCCCGGCCTCAGTCTCCAGGATGTAGTATGATGGTCACTCACTGCTTGTTCCTTCTTCCAGTCAATAAAAGCCAATATCTCGCCTTTACGTCTCAGAGTGAGTTATTGATGATGCATCAATTTTATTGACTGGAAGTTTTAAAACATGGAAAACGTTTTACGTCCGGAAAGATTGAATTTGGACCCCCAAGACCCTGAAGCAGCTCTTGCCTTTGAACTCTGGCTTGCATGCTTCCAATCATACTTGGAGGAGGTTAGTGCAACTGAACCCGCTGTTATGCACAGAATTCTCCTCTCGAGGGTCACCCCAAAAATTTATTCATTTATCAGGGACCTGTCGACTTACGAAGGGGCACTGGACACCTTCAAAAGACAGTACCTGCGGCCGGTGAACACCGTCTATGCAAGACATCACTTAGCTACGCGACAACAGCGGCCTGGAGAGTCAAGCGCCGAGTTTCTCCGAGCCCTACAGACACTCGTCCGAACTTGTGACTGCAAAGCGCTCATGGCGGAACAGCATGCGGAGCTCCTGGTAAGAGACGCCTTCGTTACAGGACTGAGGTCAGTGTATGTGCATCAGAGGTTGCTTGAAAAAGCCAATCTTACCTTATGCTCGGCGATCGAGACAGCCGACATGCTGCAAACTGCTCTGCACAACGCTGACGCTGTCCAGTCGCGCGATTCCCTGCTGGTTCCCACAAGCGAATTCGCCAACGCTGCTGCCAGTCGCGATTCCATGAACTCCCCGAACCCGACCACTGCGGCGGCCCGTCCAAAGCCTGAGCTGTGTTATTTCTGCGGAGTATTAAAGCACCCCCAAAAACGCTGCCGAGCGCAAGAAACGACCTGCTCCAGCTGCGGAAAGCGGGGCCATTTCGTCAAGGTCTGTAAGTCTAAACTACGAGTGGTGTGCAGCGCTGCGGGTGAGACATGGAGGCCGCCATCTTGCATGCCCGGATGTGGGCGGCCATCTTTGTCGGCGTCATCATGCCCCGCCCCCGACCCGTGTGAGACATGGGGGCCGCCATCTTGCATGCCCGGATGTGGGCGGCCATCTTTTTCGGCATCAGCATGCCCCGCCCCCGACCCGCCGGTGTTACCTGGCACCAAGACGGCTCAACTCTGGCCACCATAACCCTCGACCAAAGCGCCCCACTCCAGCTTGCAAGGTCAATGATGGACATCCTGGTGGAGGGGCACAGGACTAGCTGCCTGTTTGACTTGGGCAGCACTGAGAGTTTTATTGACACGGACACAGTGCAACGCTGCGGACTCGTGACACGGCCGGTAAGTCAGAGAATCACTTTGGCTTCTGGGTTGCATTCCACAGACATCCGGGTGGGTAGTGTAGCGACATTGATGGTGCAGGGCACAGAATATCGGAACTTTGCGCTACCGGTCATGCCTCAACTGTGTTCACCTGTTCTATTGGGGCTGGACTTCCAGAGCCACCTCGAAAGTGTGACTATGGCATATGACGGGCCCCTCCCACCACTCACTGTCAGGAATCCTCAGTTTTGTGGGACTTCGTCATATACCCCGCTACTGACCACACATACACACACCGAACTGTACATCCCACCCAGCCCCATGCCAACAGCTGCGCTACTGACACCACTTGCAGTCTCTCCACCCTCAAGGTCCCTCCCCCATCGCTGTTTGCCAACCTGACCCCCGACTGTAAACCTGTGGCAACTAAAAGCAGGAGGTATAGCGCGGGGGACCGGGCCTTCATTCAGTCGGAGGTGCACCGGCTGCTCAGGGAGGGGATCATTGAGCCAAGCACAAGTCCTTGGAGGGCCAGGTGGTTGTTGTTCGGACTGGGCAGAAAAATAGGATGGTCATGGACTACAGTCAAACTATCAATAGGCTCACGCAGATTGACGCGTACCCCCTACCCCGCATCACGGATATGGTCAACCAGATAGCTCACTACAAGGTGTACTCGACAATAGATCTGAAATCCGCTTCCACCCAGAGGACCGCCCCTACACCGCCTTCGAGGCAGGCGGCAGGCTCTATCACTTCCTGTGCATCCCATTCGGTGTCACGAATGGTGTCTCGGTCTTCCAGAGGGAAATGGTCCGGATGGTGGACC
Organism: Hypanus sabinus; assembly: GCF_030144855.1. NCBI lineage: Eukaryota > Metazoa > Chordata > Chondrichthyes > Myliobatiformes > Dasyatidae > Hypanus > Hypanus sabinus. Next base: position 52,717,561 of record NC_082712.1, on the reverse strand, counting down.
AGTACCGACTGGAGGCCACATTTCCCTATCTGGATAACATCACCATCTGTGGTCGCAACTGGTCGGATCACAACACCAACCTCCAACGATTTTTCCAAGTGGCCAAAGCTCTGAACCTTACTTATAACAGGGACAAGTGTGTGTTCAGAACCACCCGACTCGTTATCCTTGGGTATGTCATGGAAAACGGGGTCATTGGCCCTGATCCCGACCGTATGCTGTTAGAACTCCCTCTTCCCACCACTGTCAAAGCCCTCAGAAGGTGCCTGGGATTTTTTTTCCTATTACGCCCAATGGGTCCCCCATTACGCAGACAAGGCCCGCCTCCTGGTCAAGTCTACCACTTTTCCCCTCTCTGCTGAGGCCTGCGTGGCCTTCAGCTGCATTAATGGGGACGTTGCCAAAGCAAAGATGCATACGGTGGACGAGACCATTCCCTTCCAAGTAGAGAGTGATGCCTCCGATTTCGCACTGGCTGCTACACTCAATCAGGAAGGCAGGCCAGTAGCATTCTTTTCTCGTACCCGTCAAGGCTCTGAAATTCGGCACTCCGCGGTGGAGAAAGAAGCCCAAGCCATAGTGAAAGCTATTAGGCACTGGAGGCACTATCTCGCCGGCAAAAGGTTCACCTTGCTGACAGACCAGCGCTCGGCTGTGTTCATGTTCAACAACCAACAGCGGGGCAAAATCAAAAATGATAAGATTTTGTGGTGGAGAATAGAACTCTGCACCTACAACCATGATATCCTGTACCGGCCTGGCAGACTCAATGAGCCCCCTGATGCCCTATCCCAGGGAACATGTGCTAGTGCACAGCTCGACCAGCTATACGCTCTTCATGCACATCTTTGCCATCCGGGGGTCACCCGATTTTACCATTTCGTAAAAGCCCGGAACCTGCCGTACTCCCTGGAGGACATCAGGACGATGACCAGGGACTGCCAAGTCTGTGCTGAGTGCAAACCGCACTTCTACCGTCCTGAAATGGCGCAACTTGTCAAGGCCACCCGCCCCTTTGAGCAACTGAGTGTTGACTTTAAGGTCCCCCTTCCCTCCACCGACCGCAATGTCTATTTTCTCAACGTTATTGACGAGTACTCACGGTTCCCCTTTGCCATCCCCTGCCTCGACACCACTACCACGTCCGTCATAAAAGCCCTGCACCAGCTCTTCACAGTTCGGATAGCCCTGCTATGTCCACAGTGATAGAGGGTCCTCCTTTATGAGTGATGAGCTGCGCCGGTACCTGCTAGCTAGGGGCATTGCTACTAGTAGGACCATGAACTATAATCCCCGGGGAAATAGACAGGTGGAGAGGGAGAATGCCACAGTGTGGAAGGCCACACTTTTAGCCCTTAAGTCAAAAGGGTTGCCGGTCTCTCGATGGCAGGAGGTCCTCCCTGAGGCACTCCACTCTATCCGCTCCCTGTTATGTACGTCCACCAATGCCACCCCTCACGAGCGCCTATTCTCTTTTCCCAGGAAGTCTGCCACTGGGACCACCCTACCGGTTTGGCTGACATCCCCAGGGCCAGTGCTGCTCCGGAAACATGTGAGGAGTACTAAATACTCCCAGCTGGTCGAGAGGGTTCACCTTCTACATGCAAACCCCCAGTATGCCTATGTGGTCTTACCTGATGGGCGGGAGGACACGGTCTCCGTCTGCGACCTGGTGCCCGCAGGAGCAGCAGACCACTACCTTGAACACTCTCCGGTAACTATGAACCCTGCACCCAAGGTGACACCGCGCACACCGAGCCCTACACAGACTCCTCACACACTCATATATCGGGTGTTTCGTATGCGTATATACCAGGCACCTCGCACATGCTTGAGGGATCACTGATGCCTAGTGGGCTGACACCTCCATTTAGGCCGGAACCAGCACAACCTCCGGCTCCTGTGCAATCACCACCACCGGCACCTGTACAATCACAGCCGGTGCTACGTAGATCGCAGCAACAGATTCGACCACCTGATAGACTTAACCTGTAAGAAACTTCGCCACATGGGGACTCTTTTTAAAACAAAGGGGGGGGGGGGTGAATGTGATGAACTACATCTGGACACGGCCCCAGCTGACTGCTCCTGTGGCTCCTCCCACAGACCCCTGTATAAAGGCGATCGAGGCCTGAGCCCGGCCTCTCAGTCTCCAGGATGTAGTATGGTGGTCACTCACTGCTTGTTCCTTCTTCCAGTCAATAAAAGCCGATATCTCGCCTTTACGTCTCAGAGTGAGTTATTGATGGTGCATCAATTTTATTGACTGGAAGTTTTAAAACATGGAAACCGTTTTACATACGGAAAGATTGGATTTGGACCCCCAAGCCCCTGAAGCAGCTCTTGCCTTTGAACTCTGGCTTGCATGCTTCCAATCACACTTGGAGGAGGTTCGTGCAACTGACCCCGCCGTTATGCACAGAATTCTCCTCTCGAGGGTCACCCCAAAAATTTATTCATTTATCAGATCATTTATCATTTATTCATTTATCATTATTCATTTGTCTCAGAGAGAGTTATTGATGGTGCATCAGTAAGCTTCTAATTTCTTGTTTCACATTACTAATTGTGCCTGTATTTAGAGACTGATGTGGAAAACCTTAGAACAAATATGCCCATACCAAACAATTTTCAGAGATCAATGGCTTCATGTAGTACATGCGGCGGATGTGATATTGACTGTACAACTTTAAGAATCCTACCACATGACCACTGTTTTCTGTGCTTGCATTGCAACAATAATCAGTATAGAATGTTTCAGAAAATCTGTCCACCTCCGGGGAGACACTGCTTGCCTGTGTAATTGTGGGCACACAGCAGAGGAGGATTGCTCACTTGCTTCCAAGTGTGTTTGCTTAGTAAAGTGCTTTGCTAATTTAAATAACTGGCTATTCCCAGTATCTGAATGAGTGAATGATGGAGAAAGCTACAGACACTTCCAATGCATTGGCCTTTCTTTTCATTGAACTAAAGCTCTTAATCTAGGTGTTATTAAACCATTGATACACAGTGGACTTCCAAATGTGTGTGTTACTAACAGATATTATGTTGTGAGGCCCCACAGTAGAAAATTCAGTTATACGTTACATTAGCCCTCTTTTTCACATGCTTTGCCATTCTGGAGGATACAATGGAATACACCCAGTCTTGATAAAGCTGGAGACTGGGCTCTCATATTAAACTACCATGAAAACTGCCGTAGAGAAAGAGGAAACTAAGAGGTAACAGAGCCTCGGAAACACAGGATTCACAACCTCCTCTCAGTCTTTTAGATCAGATGAAGGTTTTTGACCCAAACTATCGACTGTTTCCCTCCACAGATGTTGACTGACCTGCTGTATTTCTCCAGTATTATGTGTTTTGCAAGTATTTTCTGTACACAAAGCAAACAGCAAAATTCCTTTTACAGTTCAAACTTTGATGATCAATCTCAGAGTCCTTTGTAACTATACAGTTGTTTTCCTTGTTTTCCTCTTGCTGCAATGCAAAATTTACTCTGTCCATAGAGTCATCAAGCTGTACTTCACAAAAACAGAAATTTTGGCCCACCAGTATGTTTGTACTGACCACTGTACTTGTTTGAACTAGTCCCATTTAACTGTAATGTGAATCACAGAATTATACAAGTCAGAAACTAACCCTGTCAGAACACCTCAGCCATGTAAACTACAATGCCTATTTATGGTAATCCTGTCTGTCTGCATTAAGCCCAAATCAATCCATACTTTTACTTTCTAAGTACATGTTTAAGTGTCTTTTAAGTGCTATGATAGCATCTGCCGCGATAATCTCATCTGATAGTCTATCCTAAATAACTACACTTCAACTTACCCCACAGATCACCTTTAAATTTCCCCTTTCCCCATTTAAAGCTGTGCCCTCTAATTCTAGACTGCCCTGCTTGAGGTAAAGAATCGATCTGTCCTACCTATGCCCATTATAATTTTGTAAAAATCTATAAAGTAAGCTCTTCATCTCCTAAGTTCCACTGAGAACAAAACCAACCTATTCAACAGCTCTTTCTGACCATAGCCCTCGATTCCAGGCCACATCCTGACTGATTGCTTCTGCATTCTCTCTATATATACCACATCCTTCCTGTTGTGTGATGATCAGATCTGCTCATTATATTCCAAGTGCAGTCTAACCAGTGTTTTGTATAGTTGGAACATGACTTTCCCACTCTAGTACTTAATGCCTTGGCATATAAAAGCAAGCATATATACCGCATGTGTAATGCCCCAATTTAGAAAATGTTTTATTGTATTCATACCGCTATGCTGTTAGGTGTTTTATTTCAGCAGCTTTTCTGCAAAGCCTAGTGTGTCCTGTTAATGAAGCTTCGGAGACTACTATTTCAGTTTCTACTCAGAGAGGGAGCCGATTGCTCAGCTTAGAAATGTTGAGTCAGCCAATCAGATTTATCTTGGTAACGTTCTGAGACATTCTGTCCAGTTGGATGCCATGGAACATTGAAGCGGGCTGGACGGGATCATTCTTCTAAGGGACAGTGGGCTGGTTTGGTCTATTTGGTGGACATGGTTGGAGAAAGGAGGTGTGGAAAAGAGCACAAAGGAAGACACGAAGGGGAGTCTCTATTGCAAGAGATCCTTTGTGCAGTCGAATTGTTCCAAAGCAGAAGTGCCAATATTTCTGAGATATCCAGTTTGTTTCTAACATTCATCGAGGGAAGTTTGAACAATGGCTGGTGACGTGGGTTCAATACCATGAGTAAACCGATATACCCAACTATTTCAGAAAGTAGCTCCAATGCACAATTAGATTGGTATAACTGCAGCGGTCCCTTTTTCTTTTATTTTTCTATGAACTGTTTGATAAAATTGAAATACCTGTTACGATAATTTCACTTTAACATCATGCTGGTGTAAGGTCTATTATTTCCAGGTTAATTATAACTTTGTATGGGACAGTATTTACACAGCAATCACCACAATTTTCATTCCTTCATCAGAACAGTCCAGCTTAACATATTTTGGACAGCTTCATCATGGGGAAATGACTCTTGCAATCTATCTGGTTGTCTAATGTTATGTTTCAAGTTCGTAGAAAATGACAAGGGTAGTAGTCAAGCACGTTGAATATAAAAGTTAGGACATTATGTTGCAGCTCTACAAAGCAATGGTTAGATCATGCATGGAATAGTTTGTGGAATTCTGATCACCACTCCACCAGAAAGATGTTGGAAAGAATACAAAGAAGATTCACTGGGATGCTGCCTGAACTAGAGTTTGATGTGCTGGATGCAGAGGCTACTGGGGTGGTAGGTGAGAACAAGAGGAACCTTATCCTTGGTATGGTGATGGAGGGTTGGGTTAAGGGCAAACATGCACAGAATGGAAGAGATGTGGGTGAGAGCTGCATTGATGGTGGAGGAAGGAAAGCCTCTTTTTTGATGAAGGAAGATACCTCATTAGCTCTAGAATGAAAAGCCTCATTCTGAGAGAAAATGCGGCAGAGATGGAGGAACTGAGAGAAGGGATGACATTTTTACAAGTGGCGATGGTACAGGTATGGTCCAGGTAGCTGTGAGAATCATTGGGTTTGTAAAAGTTATCAGTGGATAAACTGTCTCCAGAGACAGAGACAGAGTGATTGAGAAAGGGGAAGGAGGTGATGAAAATGGACCTAGTAAATTTGAAGGCAGGATGGAAGTTGGAGGCAAAGTTGATGAAGTCGATGCATGGGTGCAGGAAGCAGCCTCAAGCAGTTGTCAACTTAACCTAGGAAAAATTGGGTAGTGATACCAATGTAGGTTTGGAACAGGGATAGGTTTCATTTTGTCCTCACCAATCACTCCACTAGCCTCTGCATCCAGCACATAATTCTCCGTAACTTCTGTCATCTCCAATGGGATCCCACCACCATTGTACTCTTTCCCTCCCTCCCTTCCTCCACTTTCTGCTTTTCGCTTCCCTGCTTGCTGCTTTTCTCCCTTGTCCATTCATCCCACACCACTGATCTTCTGATCTCCCTCCTGGTACTTATCCTTGCAAGTGGAACAAGAGCCATACCTGCCCCTACACCATCTCCCTTACTACCATTCATTGCCCCAAACAGTCCTTCCACGTGAGGTGATACATCACCTGTGAGTCTGTTGGGGTCACCTACAGTATTGGTGTTCCCAGTGTGGCCTCCTGTATGTCAGTGAGACCCGACATAGATTGGGATATCGCTTCGCTGAGCACCTATCACCTACCATCTTGTCCACTAGAAAAAGCAGGATCTCCCAGTTCAATTCTGCTTCCCATTCCCATTCCGACATGTTAGCCCATGGCCTTCTCTACTGCCGCAATGAAGGCACACTCAGTTTTGAGGAGCGACACCTCACATTCTGTTTGTGTAGCCTCCAACTGGATGGTATGAACATCAATTCCTTGACCTCTGGTAATTGTGTTCCCTTCCTATTTCCCTCTCTCACCTCATCTCCTGATCTGCCCATCACCTGCCTCTGGTGCTCCTCCCAGTTCCTTTTCTTCCATGGTTTTCTACCCTCTCCTATCAGATTTCCCCTTCTCTAATCCTTCATCTATTTTACTATCCTTTATCTTTAGCTTCTCAGCTCTTTACCTCATCCTTCCCTCTCTCCTTGTTTTACCTATCACCTACCACCTTGTACTTCCTCCTCCCCTCCTCTCATCTTCTTGCTCCGACTTCTCATATATTTTTTCCAGTCCTGATGAAAGGTTTTAGCCCAAAACTTTGACTGCTTATTCTTTTCCATAGATGCTGCCTGGCCTGCTGAGTTTCTCCAGTATTTTATGTTTATTACCTTGATTTCCAGCATCTGCAGATTTTTTTGTCTTTATCCTCTCTTTCTTTCTTTTTTTGCAGTATGGCAGAGATAGGTAGGTTCTTGATTAGACAGGGCATCAAAGGGTAAGGGGAGAAGGCAGGGGAGTGGGGATGACTGGAAGTATTCGATCAGCCCATGATTGAATGGTGGAGCAGACTCGATGGGTCCAATGGCCTACTTCTGCTCCCATATCTTGTGGTCTTATCAAGTCGAGTGCAGAAGACAACAAACTGTTCAAATGTAAATATAAATAAATAAAATGAACATGAAATAATGAGATAAAGAATCCTTGAAAGTAAAATCATTGGTAATGGGAACATTTCAATGATGAGGCAACTAGTTATCCCCTTTCATTCAAGAGTGTGATAGCTGAGGGTTAGTAACTGTCCTTGAACCTGGTGATGTGAGTCCTAAGGCTCTTGCGCTTTCTCCTTGATGGCAAAGGCGAAAAGAGAGCATGACCCCGGTGGTGAGGATCTCTGATGATGGATGCTGCTTTCCTACAACAGTGTTTCATGTAGATATGCTCAATGTTTTGGAGGGCTTTACTTGTGGTGTACTGGGCCAAAGCCATTACCTTCTGTAAGATTTTCTGTTCAAAGGCATCGGTGTTCCGATACCAGACTGTGAAAGCAGAGGTTGATAGGTTCTTGATTAATAAGGAGGTCAAAACTCGTATGGAGAAGGCAGGAGAATGGGGTTGAGCGGCTAAATATATCAGCCATGATAGAATGGTGGAGTAGACTCTGTGGGTCAAATGGCCTAACTCTGCTCCTACGTTCATTGGTCCATTGGTCTTTTTGAGTGTAAATAAATTTTATCCCTGAACTCATTTTTTCTCCCATGTTTTTCCCTCACTGGCCTGTATTTAGCTGGCTTATCTCTTTTGAATAAAGGGATTACATTTGTTATCCTAATGCTAGGTAGAACAGTGAAATAAATGCAGAAAGTTTTGTTAACGTGTGCCAGACCTGCCATATCCCATTAAAAAATCAATGACATCTTGGATGGTGACAAACCAAGAATGTCCAGAACTTTACTTAGTCGAATCAAGAGAGGGTACAGAAGCAGCAAGATAACTTAATACATACACACAAAATGCTGGAGGAACTCAGTAGATCAGGCAGCATCTATGGAAGTGAATAAACAGTTGAATTTTTGGACCAAGACCCTTTTTAAGGACAGGAAAGCAAGGGAAAATATGCCAGAATAAAAAGGTAGGGAGAAGGGAGGGAGGATAGTTCAATGGTGACAGATGAAGCCAGATGGGTATGCAAGGTAAAGGGCTGGAGCAGAAGGAATCTGATTGGAGAGGAAGTGGACCAGAGGATAAAGGGAAGGGGGAGGTGATTGGCAGGCAAGAAGAGATAAGAGGCCAGGGAATTGAAAAAGAGTGGAGGGGGAGGAAGAAAAAAATTACCAGAAGGAGAAGTTGATATTCATACCATCAGGTTGGAGGCTACCCAGGCAAAATGTAGGTATTGGACCTCCACCCTGAGGGCAGCCTCATCTTGGCACAAGAGGAGGCCATGGGCCGATATGTTGGAACAGGAATGGGAGTTGTAAGTAAAATGTAGGGCCAACAGGAAGTTCCATTTTTGGCTAATGGAGCAGAGGTGCTCAACAAAGTGGTTCCCCAATTTAAGATTGGTCTCACCAGTGTAGAGGAAGCCACATCAGGAGCACCGGACACAACTGGATTCCCCAGCAGATACACAGGTGAGGTGTTGCCTCATCTGGAAGGTTTGGAACCCTGAATAGAAGAGAGGGAGGAAGTGTATGGGCATGCGTAGCACTTCGGCCTCTTGCAGGGATAAGTGTCAAGTGGAAGATTTGTGGAGAGGAATGGATAGACAAGGTAATCATGTGCAAAGTGGAGATAGGTGGGAGGTAAAGATATGTTTAGAGGTAGGATCCCTATGGAGATGGTGGAAGCTGTGAAAAATGACGTGTTGGATACGGAGGCTCATGGGGTGGTAGGTAAGGACAAGAGGAACTCTATCACTGTTAAGGTGCCAGGAAGATTGGGTGAGCATAGATGTTTTCATGAATATAACTTGATATCCAATGTATCACATCAATCTAACTAGGCATCTTTAAACCTCATAAATAGATTTATTCCTTAAAAACAAATCTTTTTAGGAAGTGAGAAATGAAAGAAACAACCAACCAATGTGCTTATACAACGTATATAACAGAGGTGTCTTTCAAGTCAAGAGAGATGAATATTTACAAATATAATCTGAAGCTATTTTTCACGTGGCAGCAATGGGTTACAAGGTTATTAATGATAACACTCTAGAAAGGAAACGAAAGGAAGGAAGCTATTGCACTGGCTTGCTGTAGATCTATCATACCTGTCTGGAAATCTCAGACTGCTGACATGTAATTGAGCAAATGTGTTGTAGTAAGATTATTGTCCTGTAAAGTGTCCATTAATTCTAATTGTATTCTCTCAATACTGCCTGATGTACAATAAAGCCACCCACCTGTCAGTTTATTAGACTGCAATACATCCATAAATGCACATAAACTTTGGCTAGCCTTAGCAATTGAAAAGATACAAATGAGATTGAGCTAAATCCTTTTTTAAATGCTTAAATGTAACATTGAAAGTAATTGATTTTTAGATTATTTTCTATTTTTTGATGCTATGCTATTAATTCCTCCTTGTTACTTTCATAATCTATATGACATTGAAGAGGATTTCCACTGCTCAAGCTGTACTTCAACTTGTACAGTGTTGGAAATCTGAAAAGCAGCAAAATAAGAGGTGCTGGAAATGGTAAAAAAATAACTGGAAGAAGTAATCAAAGATGCTGTTTTAAAGACATAACATAAAAATATTATTAAACCTTCTTTTCATAACTATTGATTTAATTTAGAAGTGGTTTTATTCCCATCATTCTAAAATATAAATTTTGGTGATTGCAGAAAATATGAACCACTCACCAAATGCACAATGCTGTGCAAATGCAGAAGTCCATAAACAAGGACTACATTTGAGTAATACAAAGAGTGAACCATGGGGTGTTTTTTTAGGTATACAACCTTCAGATTATTCTAACTGAAGAATGAGAAAACAATTACCAGAGCAGGGAGAGGCATTTTCCTCTTAAGTGATTGCCTCATAGGAGGTCTGTATACTTTTACCACTTTGTGCAGTATGTGTCAGCAGGAATCTCAGAAAGGAACATAAACTGTCGAATGATATGAGTAATACAACAATTGTAAATGGCTTATATTACACTCATATTTTGGCCATTTTGTGTAACACATCATGAACATACACATGCACTCAAAGAGCACAAAGGTATTTTTCATTGCCAGAGCTTTGTTCAGTTTAAATTAGTGCAGTGACTAATTGTACAATACATTTCCCGTGGACTGTAAAGCCTTCAGGCCTTCTACCACTGGATCAGATACAATAGACGATATTGGTGATGCAAATTAATGGGATAAATAATCAAAGCAGAAGATTATCCATTAAAGTTAGCTGAGGGGATCAATGAAATGATTTCAGGATTTGTAATGCCATTAGCAATACTCAAAGTATTTTTCAACAGTGAAATTATTAATGAAGCTTCCTTGAAAAGATTTAATGAAATAATGAGAAGTTAAGGCTTTCTTAGGAATTAATTATAATGGAAGGGTTCTATTAGCTTTTCCATCAATGTATTGGTGCTAATATTGTAACACATCTGATGCATTTAACATTTAAAATAGAAATCTAAATATTATCCCCAGAGCATTACTGTTACAATGAGTGGTTCAAAAAAGTCAAAACAAAGCATGTAGCAACTGTAATAAAACAGAAATTACGGAAGCACTCAGCAGATTAGGCAGAATTGATGAAGTGTATATGGCTTGCAAAGTTAACCCTGTTTCTCTTTTTTTCAACAGATGTTGCCAACCTGGTGGGTGTTTCCAGCATCTTCTTGTGATTTATTTATGATTCCTAACACCTGTGTTCTTCTATAATTTTAAATTATTGTTAATTTGATTTTTCTTTTAAAATGATGGAAAAAAACATTTTATTCAATTGTCCGTGAGAGATGCATCTGCACAGGTTCCATATTTGGAAGTTCCTTCTTCAGCAACTTACCTCTCTTAGCCTTCTGCTGTAATTTCTTCTTAAGTGGCTAAGCAATTATATCAAGCATCTTAACAACATATGCATTGTTGAAGGCAATATAAGAACACATGCTGTTGCTTTATGAACAGCAAAATTGAACATAACTGAAAAATAGCTGGTGTGATCTCATTGCATGGCTAGCCTACACCCATTTGACATGCTGCAGGATGTAAAACATGAACCTTACTCATGTCATTTCAGTGAATCTTGCTCTAGCAGACATCCAAGATGCCCAAAAATCTAACTTCTCCTCAAACTACTTTGCGTTGATAAAGTAGCTGCCTGTAACTTAAAAGGTGAGGCACTTTGTAGTTAAAGTTGGTGATGGAAGTTACTACATAGACCTTGATCACCAATTAGAACAAAAGGGGTCATCCTAATTTTCTGGAATTGCTCTGGGAGTTTTGAATGACAAAAAGGAGAAGAGACAAGTCAGATGCCCAGAAAATCCTCAAAGTAGACAATCAACTAACCAGTAGAGGAGAAAGTAAGAGGTCAAAGGTGGATGTTCAAATTCAATCTTTCATTGCAGTAAAAGTCCACCACGTCCTCTCCTATACAATATAACTGTAGGGCTTAACACACATCTACCCACATCTTCATTGCTTGCAAAAACACTGTTTGTTGCACAGCGCATACAAAAACATTGCAATTCACTAATATGCATCTCACCCTTTTATAGCAGCTGTCATAGGATTCACAGTTAAATCTACTCCTTCCTACACTTCCATAGCCCTTCAATCCAAAATCTCAGATTTTCAGCTGAAGTAAGTATAAATGGGCATTCCTACTTCACCTTCCCCACCCCCATTCTTCCGATGGTTTACTCAACTATGTTGCACCTGGGATGTGGCTCTATCTCCAGGGCAGTTGTCCTGTTGTGTGCAGATTTTGGAGCAGATTCGGAGTCAGGTATTGATAAAATAGCCCCGAACTAACCATTTATTGTTAGTGTCTCAAAAATGCATAGATTGTAGAAAAGTGAAGAGTTCGAAATGCACTGACTATTGTATCATTATGATTTTTTTCATAAATGGTTGCTGTTTAGGTGGATGTTCCAGAGGAAATTACTTTTTAATTTCTGCACATTTCTGAATTTGCATACAATATTCTAGAGCTGAAATATTGCCCGATTTTGAAACCTGGAGCGCTTGAGAATCTTGACGCTACCTACTGCCCATTGTACATTAGGAAAATGAATATAGTTTTTCTCAGATATCTCCATAATATAGCAGTGGATTAGAGATTGCAGTGCAGTGCTCACTGGACCAAAGGATATCGATGAATATTACTGAGTCACAAGAGACACCAATTGCTGGAATCCAGAGCAATAAACAAGCAACACACACAAAATGCTGGAGGAGCTCAGCAGGCCAGGCAGCATCTATGGAAAAGAGTAAACAGTTGACATTTTGCGCTGAGACCCTTCATCAGGACCTACTTCTGGTCAACATGGCGCCAGCAAACGATTCCGCGGGAGACATCTTCCAGATAGCAAATCTATCCAATTATTTTACTTTTTTGATGCCTTCTGCTTGTTCTTTTTGTCTTGTTTAACTGTTGGAGCCTGTAGCATATAGTTTGGAACTCAATCAAAGGGTTCAGCACTTGTGGAGATTAGAGATGGGTGGGGGGAGGTCGAAAAAGACCGAGAACGCAAGCTGACTTGTGGAAAAGATGAGAGATGAGTCATGGGGTCATGAACAACTCCATCTCAAAGTGGCAAGGAAGATTGAAGCATCGAGGTGAATGTGGAAGGTGTCTGTAATAGCTCCCAATGGAGATGTTCAGTAGCCGGATCAGTGTATTCAGTCTCAGATTGATGGTGTTTGGACCTGCATTGGCTGTCATTCTTTATGGAAGAACTAAGTGCATGTGGCTGCTCACCTTGTATGCAGATGAAAAGATGCTTTTGATATTTTGAAACATAGAAAAAAACTTAGAAATCTACAGCATAAAACAGGCCTTTTGGTCCATAATGTAACTTACTCTAGAAACTGCCTAGAATTTCCCTAGTACATTGCCCTTATTTTACTATTTTTCTAAGCTCCATGTACCTGTCTCAGAGTCTCTTAAAAGACCCCATTGTATCCACTTCTACCATCTTCCCTGGCAGTGCATTCCATGCATCCACCACGCTCTGTGTGAAAAACTTGCCCCTGACATACCCCCTGTACTTACTACCAAGCACCTTAAAACTATGCCCCGTCATGTTAGCCATTTCAGCCTTGGGAAAACCCTTTGAACATCCACATTTTTTTGAACTTATGTGATTATTGAGCTGTACTATATTTTGATTTCCATCAGTTTTTCAGTGTTCTCTTGCTTGTAGACAATTCGTGGGTGGATGATCTGCTAATTTTTTTGTGCGTGGGGGGTGTTGCTGGTTAGTTGATACTGTCACTGTTCTTTTCTGTGAGTGAGGAGTCAGGGTCTGTTACTGTCACTAATTTTTTTGCAGTGGAGGAGGGGTCTGCGAGTTTTGTTTCTTTTCTTTTTCATGCCCAGAGGGCAGTTGATGTCTTTTCTTTCATCAACACCTATGGTCCTTCTGTATTTAACAGCTATCTGGAGTAGACAAACATTAGAGTTGTATTGTACATGCATACTTTGACAATAAATCAAACATTTGAAACTTTATTTTCACTTTTCAAGGTAGATGTGTTTTGTTAGTGCCCTGCACTCAAATTGTGCTTCTTTACAGTGATGGCTCCCCACTCCCAGGGATCAACAACCAGCCATTTCTCAATATATCCCAGTGGAATGGTTTAGAAGATGAGCATATCTTGGGATTCCAAGGATTTGTGACCTTGTGATTCTATGCCGGTCCGCTGACTGAAGCGTTGTGGGAGAAAATGGAATATTGGGAACAACAGATCAGCTATCAGAGGTCTCTGAACTCGGCAAGCCACTCTCTCTCTCTCTCATTGGTGGGGGAGAGGTTGCTGCCAAGTCTCGAGTCGAAGAACTTGAAAAAAAGCGACATAGCAAACTTCAACACTGTAAATTTATGTTGTTTTTTTGTTGTTGGTCTCCCCTCTTGCTGCTTGACACCTTTCTGCCCTTTATTAGGGAGAGAGAAAGAGAATGAGCCTGTGGCATGTCAAATTGGTCAGGTGTACTGCAGTTTATGATCTCTCGAGGGCTTTGCTTTTGCTTGCTTGGTGGGCGATAGATGCTGTTGCTTTTTTTTGCTGAAATAAGAGGGTGAGACAGAGGTTGATGCTTTGCTACTACTTGTGTGTGAGATGGGAAGAAGGGGGCCTTTAGGTTCTAACATTTTCTGTCATTTATTCTTTGGAGTACTCTTCTGTTTTCATGGATATCTGCAAAGACCAAAATTTTCAGGTTGTATATTGCATACATTCTCTGATATTCAATGGAACAAATGAACTATTGATCAGAGCCTGCTTCTAAGATACCTCCTTTTTTCACTTTCTCACTTTTCTTGGTGATCTGTGAGCCTTCCTATCATTTTCTCATCCATGCTTCAGATCTAAAGAGTGGTCCAGCATTGCCTTGCCAGCAAGACCTTTCTTCTAAAATATTCCCTCCAGGCAACTAAAACTCTAAAGCCATGCAAGAAGTAAGGCAACATCGACACTAGACCGGATAATTTTGAAAACGCCGATTTTGCATAAGAACGATAGGCGTCCACACTATGCATTTTTAAAAGTATCTCTGTCTACATTGAAATGGAGATTTTGGCAAATCTCCTCCTACTGCTCATGCACAGGACACATCTACCAAAATCAAGTGACATGTTTGGTGTCAAATCTTGCCATAAAAGTGCATGTTTGTGTAGTTACAGACTAGAAAAACTTCAAACGACGGGCAGCTGTTGGCTCTCATGTAGAAGAACTTAAAAGTAAAAAAAAAGAAATACTGGAGCGTACGGAGGCAACTGACAGGGAGTTCACGGACAGATTGACGCAGCTGATGACGAACGTTGAAAAACTGACTAACTCTGTTGCATTAATAAAACACCTTGTTAAGTGTATAAAACATGTCTGCATCAGTGTTATCTTGTATTTCAGTACAATGTTACATTAGGCTGTTACACATCTATTGTCAGAGAAGTACTTGCATAAGTAGGTAATCCACCTTCATACGAGCAAGGACAGAAAACAGGGCAAAGTGAGTATACTTATTTATTCAGTAAGTTATGGGTCAAAGTATTTGGTAAGTACATTTCTAACTCTTCTGGCTTCGGTCTCGTTGCTGTCTGTTCTGAAATTGTTAGGTTGTGTTCAAGAAAACAATGAAGTAGCACGCTGCCGTCTGACAGTGTTTTCAGAAGTCTCTGGTTACCCTGTCCACACTGATCTGCCCGAGCAGCGTTTTCAAAAATACCCACCCTGGAAAGCGTTTCTGAAAAGCTCTGGTTTTGGGGGACGAAAACGCCATTTTAGGGTGGACGAAGGGTAAAAACGAAGAGAAAAATCTTCAGTTACGTATTTATCAGGTGTAGTGTGGACGTAGCCTAACTAACACCACTTCTCATTCTATTCAATCAATTACCAACAACTTGGAATTGATTAATGGGACCTATTAGCAGTTCAAATACCTAGGCAGAGAGGAGATGGGGTCAGCAGATAGGAGGGTCTCCTTGCTGCTACATTTTGCTTTATTTATTCAAGTTAAATTCACAAACTGACAATGAACTTTATTTTGTGCAGTGTTGTACAGTGTTACTTACAAATTAAAAGAAGTAAGTAAAAGTCAAACAGAAACTTCATTTAAGAGCTTGTTATGATGATTTGCTCCAGTTTAAAGAGATTTAATTTTGACCAACACAATTCATGGCCATCATTGGTTCCCAGACCCTAGTTTAAAGAGACCTCCCTCCCTCTAAGCAATGTACTTTTAACCATATAACAATTACAGCATGTAAACAGGCCATCTCTGTCCTTCTAGTCCGTGCCAAATGCTTACTCTCACCTAATCCCACTGGCCCGCACTCAGCCCATAACCCTCCATTCCTTTCCTGTCCATATACCTATCCAATTTTACTTTAAGTGACAATACCAAACCTGCCTCTACAACTTCTACTGGAAGCTCGTTCCACACAGCTACCATTCTCTGAGTAAAGAAATTCTCTCTCGTGGTACCCTTAAACTTTTGCCCCCTAACTCTTAATTCATGTCCTCTTGTTTGAATCTTCCCTACTCTCAATGGAAAAAACCTATCCACATCAACTCTATCTATCTCCCTCATAATTTTAAATACCTGCATCAAATCCCCCCTCAACCTTCTACACTCCAAAGAATAAAGACCTAACTTGTTCAACCTTTTCCTGTAACTTAGGTGCTGAAAACCAGGTAACATTCTTGTAAATCTTCTCTGTACTCTCTCTATTTTGTTGACATCTTTCCTATAATTCAGTGACCAGAACTGTACACAAAGCTCCAAATTCGGCTTTACCAATGCCTTGTACAATTTTAACATTACATTCCAACTCCTATACTCAATGCTCTGATTCATAAAGGCCAACATACCAAAAGCTTTCTTCACTACCCTATCCACATGAGATTCCACCTTCAGGGACTATGCACCATATTTCCTACATCACTCTATTCTACTGCATTCTTCAAGGCCTTGCCATTTACGATGTCTGTCCTATTTGGATTATTCCTACCAGAATGTAGCACCTCACACTTATCAGCATTAAACTCCATCTGCCATCATTCTGCCCACTCTTCTAACTGGCCTAAATCTCTCTGCAAGCTTTGAAAACCTGCTTCATTATCCACAATGCCACCTGCCTTAGTATCATCTGCATACTTACTAATCCAATTTACCACCCCATCATCCAGATCATTAATGTATATGACAAGCAACATTGGAGCCAGTACAGATCCCTGACCACTAGTCGCTGGCCTCCAAACTGACAAACAGTTATCCACCACTACTCTCTGGCATCTCCCATCCACCCACTGTTGAATCCATTTTACTACTTTAAATCAACTTAATGATCTACTTAATTGTCTGAAGGACTCGGAGGACCAGGCAGGTACAACAACATTAAGCTGACGAACGTACAGTGCCACAGCTAGAAGCAAAGCAGGAGAGATGAGGAGTTCAAACCAGATTGAAACACCAAGGAAGAGGCCTGCTCTACCCAGCATCTTGTCGGAAAGTGTGCAGTGGATGGGGAACCACATTGAGGACTTGAGGGCAAGATTGTTGCATTTGATTTCACTATGGAAGACACTAGCAGGGTGCCAGGGCTCCATGAGTGTCAGGGAAAATGAGTGAGTGCCATTACTATTACAAAGGAACTATTGTTCAGAGGGACCAGAGCCCAGCATCCTGAGAGAGGTTACTGAAGAGATAATGGATGCATTGGTCATGATCTTTCAAGAATCATTGGAATTTGACATGGTCCTGGAAGATTGCAAATGTCACTCCACTCTTTAGGAAAGGAGGCAGGCAATAGAAAGAAAACTATAGGCCAGTCAGCCTAACTTCAGTGGTTGGGAAAACGTTGGAGTCTATTATTAAGCATGAAGTTTTGAGATACTTGGAGTCTAATGATAAAATAAGTCAAAGTCAGAATAGCTTCTGTCAAGGAAGATCTTGCCTGACAAATCTCTTCAGAGTTATTTGAGGAAATAACAAGCAGGTTAGACAAAGGAGTAGTAGTGGATGTCATTTACTTGGATTTTCAGAATGCATTTGGTAAGGAGCCACACATGTGGCTGCTTAGCATGATAAAATCCTATGATATTACAGGAAAGATACTGGCATGGATAGCCAAATGGCTGACAGGCAGAAGGCAAGCAAGTGGGAATAAAAGGAGAATTTTCTGGTTGGCTGCCAGAGAATAGTGGTGTTCCTCATGGGTCAATATTAGGTCCGCTGCTTTTCGCATTGATTGTCAATGATTTAGATAACAGGATTGATAGCTTTGTGGCTAAGATTGCCAATGACACAAAGATAGTTGGAGGGGTAGGTTCTGCCTCAGTTGGCAGTGAAGGCTAATTCTCTAGATGCTTTCAAGAAAGAGTTTGATAGAGCTCTTAAAGATAGTGGAGTCAAGGGATATGGAGAGAAGGCAGGGACGGGGCACTGATTGTGGATGATCAGCCATGATCACAGTGAATGGCAGTGCTGGCTCAAAGGGATAAATGTCCCACTCCTGCACCTATTGTCTATTGGGGTAGGTAGTGCTGATGAAACAATGCAATTACAGCAGGATTTAGACAAATTGGAAGAATGGACAAAAAAGTGGCAGATGGAATACAGTGTTGGGAAATGTATGATAATGCATTTTGGTAAAAGGAACAATAGTGTGGATTATCTAAGTGGGGAGAAGGTTCAAACATTAGAGCTGTAAAGGGACTTATGAGTCCTCGTGCAAGACTCCCTGAAGGTTAATTTACAGTTGAGTTTGTGGTTAAGAAAGTAAATGCAATGTTAGCATTTATTTCAAGGGGAATAGAATATAAAAACAAGCTGAGTCTTTATGACACACCAGTCAGGCCACACTTAGAGTATTGTCAACAGCTTTTGGCCCCGTATCTCAGAAAGGGTGTGTTGTCATTGGAGAAAATCCAGAGGAGGTTCACAAGAATGATTCCAGGAATGAATGGCAGCTTGGGTCTGTACTCACTGGAATTTTGAAGAATGCGGAGGTATCTTATTGAAACTTACTGAACGGTGAAAGGACATGAGATGGTGGAAGTAGAGAGGATGTTTCCTATGGTGGCAGTATCTAGAACGAAAGGGCACAGCCTCAAAATTAAGGGGTGATGCTTTAGAACAGTGGTAAGGAGGCATTTTTTCAGCTGGAGAGTAGTAAATCTGTGGAATGCTCTGTCACATAGTGCAATAGAGGCCAAGTCCGTGGGTATATTTAAGGCGGAAGATGATCACTTCCTAATTGGTCAGAACTTCAAAGGATATGGTGAAAGGGCAGGTGTATTATGTTGCAGACACAAGGAAATCTGCAGATGCTGGAAATTCAAACAACACACACAAAATGCTGGTGAAACACAGCAGGCCAGGCAGCATCTGTAAGGAGAAGCACTGTCTACGTTTCAGGCCGAGACCGTTTGTCAGGACTAACTCAAGGGAAAAATACTAAGAGATTTGAAAGTAGAGGGGGGAGGGGGAAATGTGAAATGATAGGAGAAGACCGGAGGGGGTGGGAGCAAGTTAGGAGCTGTCAAGGTGATTGGCGAAAGTGATACAGAGCTGGAGAAGGGAAAGAATCATGGGACGGGAGGCCTCAGGAGAAAGAAAGGGGAAGTGAGGAAGCACCAGAGGGAGATGGAGAACAGGCAGATTGATGGGCGGAGAGAGAGAAAAAAACAAACAACTAAATATGTCAGGGATGGGGTAAGAAGGGGAGGAGGGGCATTAACGGACGTTAGAGAATTCAGTGTTCATGCCATCAGGTTGGAGGCTACCCAACCGGTATATAAGGTGTTGTTCCTCCAACCTGAGTGTGGATTCATCTTGACAGCAGAGAAGGCCATGGATAGACATTTCAGAATGGGAATGGGATGTGGATTTAAAATCTGTGGCCTCTGGGAGATCCTGCTTTCTCTGGCGGACCGAGCGCAGGTGTTCAGTGAAATGGTCTCCCAGTCTGCGTCAGGTCTCACCAATATATAAATATGTGTGTGTATATATATATATATATATATATATATATATATATATATATATATATTTGTAGACCTCAACCAGGCTTGCTTAAAGAAAAGCCTTCCAAATTACCCTCAGTATATAACCCGAGGGATAGACCAGAGGTGATAATATACTAGATAACTGTTATACTAAGATAAAGAATGCCTTCCTTTCCACTTCAGTAAGTCTGATCACTCAGCTGTCCTTCTGCTACCTGCATACAAGCAGAGGCTAAAGAGCAAAGCTCCAGAGATTAGGACAACAAAGAGGTGGTTGAGGAGTGATTACGGGATTGCTTTGAGTCTGTAGTGTTATGTTATGAGTCCAGAAACAATGAATATGGAATTGAGTCAGTTTTTATAAACAAATAAGCATTTATTAAACTCTGCTCAACAAAAATGAAAAGTAATCAATTACTAACTTACCTAGAAATTAACTGTTATACGGCAACTCTGGAGCAGTTCTTAAAGTGGTAAATGCGAACATAGTCTTAAAGTGGTAAATACAAAAATCCAAGTGATTTATACAGTCAATTAGGAAAGGCTTTCCTGAAGTAATGAATTCCTTGACGACATGATGTTACTCCTGATCATAGCGGAAATATGCCTCTTCCGAAGGATTCACAACGAAGGAAAAAAAAATGGCTTAAAGGAACTGACCATTCACTTGGCGTCTGAACACTGCACAACCGTTTCTGCTCTTACAGGCAGGGGTTATCTCAGATGCAGGTCACAATTTCCTGAACGATGATTCAATAAGGTCGATCCTGTATTAAACCGCTGAACGACACCAGCTTTACTCGATCCTTCGGGTCACCGTACTTCGATAAAGTCTTCACTCTCCAAGACTTTAAAATTAAATCAAACATGTATCAAACAAAACTGGCAGTGACTGGCAAAACTGCTGGCACAATGATTCTGTACCTTACAGTAGAAAGTAAAACTCCACTTTAAAACAAAACTGCGTCATGAGACAAATATGCAGCATAACGGAGTAACTGACAAATTAAATGACGACTCAACACTAAACTCCTGTGTCACAGCAGGCTTTCCTGTTTTATACCTGTTGGAACATGTATTCACGTGACCTCATACTGTGGGAAAATTATATCACCTCACCATTACACCCCACAAGAACATTACATCATGCTCATTAGATGCTCAATTACATCATGGTCATAAGACAGTCACAAGATACCCACGGGGTTTGTAACTGTAGACTGGGCCATGTTCAAGGACTCATTTGCAAACCTGAAGGAATACGCCATGGTTGTAATAGACTTTATTAAAACAACTGTAGTCAAGTGTGCCCCAGTAAAGCATTCAGAAGCCCTGGATGAGATCTGCAATATGCTGAGGGGCAGATCAATGGCATTGAAGGCAGGTGACCAAGAAAGTTACAAGATGTCCAGGCATGACCTTGGGAGAGCAAAGTGGGTAAAGTGACAACTATGGACCCAAATTGAATCAATGAAGGCTGCTCAATAGTTGTAGCAGGGCTTGAATGCTATCAACTCGAGTAAAGTTAAATCAAGTGACATAGGAGATAACAGGTCTTCACTTCCAGACAAACTCATTTGCCTTCTATGTTTGCTTTGACCATCAAAACATGTTGAAAACATGATGAATTCCCACATCCCTCAATGATCCTATGAGTTCAGACTCAGAAGCTGCCTTCATGAGGGTAAACTCACAGATGAATCTGACCCAGATGGGGTACCTGACCAAGTACTTAAGATCTGTGTTGATCAACTGGCTGGTGTGTTCCCTGAAATCTTTAACCTTTCACTTCAGCAGTGTGCCCTACCCACCAGCTTCAAGCAGACTTCAATTATACCGGAGTCCAAGGAAATTGTAGTGACCTGCCTCAATAACTATCACCCATTCAACTTACATCCACATTAATGAAGTGTTTTGAACAGTTGGTGATGAAACTTCTCAATACTTGCCAGAGAAGTAACTTAGACCCACTCTAATTTGCCTACTGATGCAACAGGTCCACAGTAGATGCCAACTCATTGAATCTTCACTCAACATTGGAACATTTGGACAGCAAAATGCATACATCAGGATGCTCTTTCTCAACTACACCCCAACATTCAATACCATCATCCCCTCAAAACTAATCAATAAACTCCAAGACCTGTCCTCAATACCTCCTTGTGCAATTGGATCCTGGACTTCCTTACTTGCAGACCCCAGTCAGTTTGGATTGGCAATATCTCCTCCATGATCTCCATCAGCACAGGTACACTATCAGTCTGTGATTTTAGTCCACTGCTCTACTCATCTTACACTTATGACTGTGTGGCTAAGCTCAGCTCCAATGCTATATTCAAGTTTGATGATGACACAACTGTCACAGGCTGAATCAAAGGTGGTGATGAATCAGCTTATAGGAGTAAGATTGAAAATCTGGCTGAGTGGTGTCATAATAACAACCTCTTATTCAATGTCAGCAAGACCAAGGAGCTGATATTAGACTTCAGGAGAAGGAAACCAAGGGTCCATGAGCCAATCCTCATGAGGGGATCAGAGGTGAAGAGAGTTGGTCACTTTAAGTTCCTAGGTGTTACTATTTCAGAGGATCTATCCTGGGCCAACACGTAAGTGCAATTACAAAGAAAGCATGGCAGTGCCTCTACTTCCTTAGGATTTTGCAGAAATTTGGCATGGCTTCTAAAACTTTGACAAACTTCTAGAGATGTGTAGTGGAGAGTTTATTGACTGCCTGCATCAAAGTCTGGTATGGAAACATCAATGCCGTTGAACAGAATATCCTAAAAATGCAGTGGATACAGCCCAGTCCATCACAGGTAATGCCCTCCCAACCATTGAGCACACCTACACGGAGTGCTGTTGCAGGAAAGCAGCATTCATCCAGGACATGCTCTCTTCCCACCGATGCCAGTGATTCACACTGATGAAAGTTCAAGAGCCTCAAGGCTCACACCGCCAGGTGAGGAACAGTTATTACTCCTCAATCATCAAACTTTTGAACCAAAGGAGATAGCTTCACTCATGTTCACTTATCCAATAATTGAGATGTTCTTGCAACCAACAGACTCACTTTCAAGGACACATCATCACAATACTTCATCTCATGTTCTCAATATTAATTGCTTAATTTATTACTATTATTTTTTTCTTTTTGTATTTGAACAGTTTGTTGCCTTCTGCACTCTGTAGGACACCCTAGCTGGGTGGTCTTTCATTGATTATTAGTGGTTATTATTCTATAGATTTATTGAGTATACCCACAAGAAAATGAATCTCAGGGATGTATATGGTGATATATATCTACTTTGATAACAAAATTTACTTTGAGATTTGAACTTTGATCTATTCCCCCAGAATTCATTCTCTTCTGCATATTTTATTATGAACTAATGACTAAATCTGTGGGGTATACCAGTTATTCCAAAATTTGTGCTGTAATTAAAACAGAATACTCTGATGACATAATTAATAGTGCAAAATACATCAAGGTAGTTACACCCTTTTCAGGATAAATTGTGACATGAAGTATGAGGTCCAACTTCTCAACTGACAGAAACTTACAGGAAATGGGCACAAACATTTCAAAACATGCACAAAACAATTATTGTGCAAAATTTGCACTTCAAACAGATAGAAACATAGAAAACCTACAGCACAATACAGGCACAATCCCACAATGCTGTGCTGAACATGTACTTACTTCAGAAATTATCTAGTGTTACCATAGCCCTCTATTTTTCTAAGGCCCATGTACTAAATGATGCAAACACCTTCAGTTTCTAACCAGTGGGATTTTCTGAAGTCCAGCAAAGTAATGTGAATACATTTGCAAATTGTCTACTTCAAATCTTTCTGACATTAACTGTTTCAAATGTCACAATGAGGGCTCATGCTGAAAAATCTTGCATCATGGGTTCAGAAAATTCAATGCAAATTAGCATCACCATTACCCAGACAAATACACTATTGATATCAATATTTCAATCTGTGCATGGGTTAAATATATTCACCAATTGACAATCCCATTTGACAGAAGGATTGAGGAAGTACACGTGCTCTGATTGCAACACTGTAATAATCTTTCAATATATCATTATTTTTGTAAGAAGGAATATTATATATACAGTATATATATCTGCTTATTATTCCTTTCTGTGCCTTGTGGTGCCTCGGGCAGCAACCTTGTAATTTCTTTAGCAATCGGAGTTGATAGCTTGATGCTCAACCCAACACAGACATAAAGTATGCAAGGAGCTGGCCGGATTCGAACCCGGGACCATTCGCCTCTAAGTCCAGTGCGGAAGCCACTACACCACCAGCTGGCTATATATATAATTTCCTTGAAGGTTCTATGGGGAATTGCACCTAAAGCAATTAAATATTTGGCATAAGATACAAGAAACTGTAGATGCTGGAATCTGGAGTGATAAAGCGGACTGCTGGAAAAACTCTGGGTTGAACAGCATTTATTGTAGGGCAGTGGAATAGGGGGAAGAAACTGTTGACATTCTGGTCAGTATGGAGTGTGGAAAAAAGAGGAACAGGGGTGAGACAATACTTAGTTGGTGATTGATGGACTGGGGAGGGATGAGCAGATAGATCTAAGTAGACAATGGGAAACTGTGGACTTTGGAGATAAAGATAGGACAGAGATTGGTGGAAGAACAGAAGGACAATAAAAGAAGCAGATAGTTGGCTTGATTGCACAGAACATTGCTCATAACTTGTAATCATCCCTTCCACAAGTTCTGGCGTCAAAGTAATCTTTTCGGGCTGCTTGGTTCCCCAATATTCTCAGGGTTTTGTCACTGCTCCCAAACTACTTGGGGAAAAGGCCAGAAACAGCTCAAACTGAAGCCACACCTCCATAGATTGCCCTGATGGTCCTCTAACAGCTCAACCTGCAAAGTTCCTTTTTATTTCCCTGCCCTATTGTGCACACAATATTGTTCCATCAACAGGCACCGTTTATCTTAATTACTTTAGGGCTGCAGCTGATCTGTCTTTGATTCAGTTCTTTGCTGATGTCCACAAAAACAAGTAGCACCTTCTGCTGAAAGCACAGAATTAGAGATACAATATCTAGAAATGTAGATTAAAATGTAAAATTACCTAAAACACAATATATAAATGGATTAAAAATTACACTAATTAAATAAAATATATTTTTAATGAAGATGTGTGGAACTGTTGAAATAAATCTGAGAAGCCAGATATTGTATGTGGCCAGGGAGATGAGATGTGCTTGCATCCTCCCTACAGAGATTTCCATACCTCTGCGTTGCCAGGTACAGGTGCAACAGTCCAGAACTTGCTGATGTGCACATTGTAGCTAGCCAGTGGCTCTCTTACATCTCACTGGGTAGATGTCAGTGAGACCCTGCCCATTATTCAGGATAATGGAATATGTCAAATGCCAGTCAGAGAGCATGCTGATGGCAATACAGCCAGGGACATCAGCCCCATGAATGTTTAATCAGGACCACACAACACCCAAACCAATAATGATCAAGGGGAAATTAAAACTGCATAAGAGAAAGATGCCTAATAATCTCTGGAGAGAACTAAAAATGCCCTCTGCAGAAATTTGTTAGATTAAATCCTGTAATTAACAGAAGCAAAACAAGAGGACACAAGTTAATGGGAAAACTAATTAAGTAAAGCAATCAGGTAGAAAGAGTTGTTCAGCACTTGGAATCCCAGCTGTTTCCCAAAGATAAAAACAGCAGAGAGAGCAGCCAAAATCTGCAAGAAATATGTGATTTGAAAGTATTATAGAAAATAGTTTATTTATAACTCTTAATATTACTTTTTGGAATTTCATTTTGGGTCATGTATCCCTAAATTAGTTAGTGAACCTATGAGAATACACTTAATGAAAGTGCATCTGCTGTACTGTTGCTTAACTAGAGACATTCATGAGATTTTAGTTACCAGTTATAGAATTAAGTCAG
This sequence comes from Hypanus sabinus, assembly GCF_030144855.1. Lineage (NCBI taxonomy): Eukaryota > Metazoa > Chordata > Chondrichthyes > Myliobatiformes > Dasyatidae > Hypanus > Hypanus sabinus. The sequence continues at coordinate 52,692,022 of NC_082712.1, read as the reverse complement.
TGATAAAATGATACAATTGCTGCAATTCTCCACAAAATGAATGGAGAGCAGGGATTAAGGATATTCCTTAAAGATATAATTTTTGCTGAGCTTTACAAACCATCTGCTTTCAGAGTAGAAGCTCCATGATACACCTCCTCTTGGCAGTTGTGGTCTCTATCCTTCAGACACATTTACTTAGGAGATAGAAGAGCAATCTGGTGAAGAAAACAAATGGGAAGAGAGAGGCTGCTATATTTTTTTAAACTTCCAAACATGAAACTAATTGGAATAAAAAAACACACAACTGGGGATAACTTGTGTACGTTTAGCTACTTTACTTTAGTGAGGCACGTGGTGGCATAATGATGCTCGCATATGATGTGATGGCGTAATGCCATTCACATACCTTTACATATAACTGGTAATGAATAATGTAAACAGCAAAGAATACTTAAGCAAACTATATATTTACAATATTAATTAAATACTGCTAAAATATTAAATACACAACACTCCTCTCTGCTTAGCTATAAACTCCAATTCAATATCAAATCTATCTCAATTATGTACACAGAATATATACTGTATAATACGGCTACTATATAGACATCCACAGCATATTAGAATCAGAATCAAGTTTATTATCACTGCCATGTGATGTGAATTTTTTTTACCTGAGCAGAAGCAGTTTGATGCAATACATAATACAGAAGAGAGATGGGAGGAGAGAAATATATATATATCTATATATATAGAATAGATAAAAAAATGTACAAAAACAGAAATACTGCATATTAAAAAAAAACTTAGGTAGTGCCCAAGTGTTCAATGTCCATTTAGGAATCAGATGATCGGATGGCAGAGGAGAAGAAGCTTTTCCTGAATCAATGAGTGTGTGCCTTTAGGCTTCTGTATCTCCTACTTGATGGGAACAATGAGAAAAGGGAATGCCCTGGGTGCTGGAGGTCCTTAACAATGGATGCTGCCTTTCCGAAACATTGCTCCTTGAAGATGTCCTGGGTACTTTGTAGGCTAGTACCCAAGATGGAACTGACTGGATTTCATCACTCTGCAGCTTCTTTCAGTCCTGTGCAGTAACCTCCTCACCTCCCTCCCCCATACCAGACAGTGATGGAGCCTGTCAGAATGCTCTCCAAGATACATCTATAAAAGTTTTTGAGTGTATTTGTTGATAAGCCAAATCTCTTCAAACTCCTAATGAAGTATAGCCACTGTCTTGCCTTCTCTATAACTACATCAATATGTTGGGGCCAGGTTAGATTGTCAGGAACTTGAAACTGCTCACTCCCTCCACTTCTGATCTCTCTATGAGGAATTGTATGTGTTCCTTCGTCTTACCCTTCCTGAAGTCCACAATCAGCTCTTTCGTCTTACTGATGTTGAGTGCCAGGTTGTTGTTGTGGCACCACTCCACTAGTTGGCATATCTTACTCCTGTACATCCTCTTGTCACCAACTGAGACTCTACCAACAATGATTGTATCTTCAGCAAATTTATAGATGGTATTTGAGCTATGCCTAGCCACATACCGAAACATTAAATTATCCCATTCAGGCTGAAAGATTTAATTGCTATGGAGGATTTCTTACTCTTGAGGGATAGTGTCTTTCCTTATGGGGTGGTGGGTGTCACTCTGCAAAACCGATGAGACTTGGGACTGTGAAAAAAAACCTCAGGTTCTGGGGCCATGTTAGTTGTAGGAACTGACTCTGCAAGGAGTTATTCAGGCTGTTCTGGACACCTTTGTTCTAGGCACATTGGCATCCCGGACAATGCATGGGAAGATGCTCGATCTGCTAATCTATCCGAGGCCTGCAGATAAGGCTTCACGCCAAGGCTTTTATGACCAGTATGTAGCTCCTCCAACACTTTTGCTCTCAGCTTGGATGATATAACAACTCTCCCACATTTTGCAACCTTTGTCAAGGCCATGTTCTTCCTTCCTGGCGCTGGTAAAAGTGAGATAACTGTAGTGCCTGATGCACATTTGAATCATTTTGAGTGGCCATGTAGACTAGAGACATTGTGGAGTCTTTTCATGATTCCCTTTGGATTATCTCTGCTGTAATAGGTAAACTTTTGATTTGCATCAGTCAAGCCCAGTCAAGTTTACTGTCATTTAACCTACAAAGGGACATACTAACTTGGATCTGGTCCTGTGTGTTGAGACAAATAAAATTAGCAATTTTGTAGTTAGGAATCCTCTTAGAAAAAGTGATCATACTATGATTGAGTTTCTCATACAAATGGAGGGTGCAATAGTTCAATCTAAAACCAGTATATTATGCCTAAACAAGGGGGACTACAACAAGAGGAGGGAGGAGTTGGATAGGATAGACTGGGACCACAGGGTATATGGTGGAACTATTGAAGAACAGTGAACACTTTCAAAGACATTTTTCATGGTGTTCAACAAAAGTATATTCCAATGAAAAGCAAGGACTGTAGGGGTAGGAAGAGGCAGCCATGGATAACTAAGGAAATAAAGGAAGGGGTCAAACTAAAAGATCCAGCTTACAAAGTCATCAAGAGTAGACTGGGAAGATTGGGGAAACTGTATAAAGCAACAAAGAACCACTAAGTGAACAATTAAAAAGTGTAGATAGATCATGAAAATAAACTAGCACAAAGTATAACAACGGACAGTAAAAGTTCTTTAAATTATATAAAGCAGAAAAGGATGACCAAAGTGAACATAGGTCCCTTGGAGGACAAGAAGGGGGAATTAATATTGGGTAATGAGGAAATTGCTGAGGCTTTGAATGACTATTTTGTGGCGTTGTTCACAGTGGAGGTTACGTGCAATATGACGAAGAGTTATGATACAGATACGCTGGGAGGTGAGCACCTTGATACAATAGATATCACTAAAAAGGTAGTGCTGAGCAAACTTGTGGGCCTAAAGGTACACAGGGTACTGAAAGAAATGGCAAAGGTTATAGTTGAGGCTTTGGTGATAATTTATCAAAATTCTTTGGACTCTGGGCAGGTCCCAATGGATTGGAAGAAAACAAATGTCATGCCATTGTAGGCCAGTTAGTATAACATCTGTAGTTGGGAAAATGCTTGAAGTGATCATTAAAGAAGAAATAGTGAGGTATCTGGAAAGAAACTGATCCATCAGGCAGACATAGCATGGATTCAGCAAAGGCAGGTCCTGTCTGACAAACTTACTGGAGTTCTTTGAGGATATAATGAGCACAGTGGATAGACAGGATGAGGTGGATGTTATTTACTTGGATTTCCAGAAGGCATTCAATAAGGTGCCTCATGAAAGACTTATCCATAAGGTAAGGATGCATAGAGCTGGGGTTAATGTATTCGCCTGGATAGAGAATTTGTTAACCAATAGAAAGCAGAGAATTGGGATATATGGGTGTTACTCTGGTTGGCAATCAGTTGTGAGCGGTGTGCCTCAGGGGTCAGTGCTGGCCCTGCAATATACATTAACGATCTGGGAGAGGGTACCAAGTGTATTGTATCCAAGATTGCCAGTGACACTAAGTTCAGTGGAAAAGAAAATTGTGCAGTGGATACGGAGACTCTACAGAGAGATATAGATAGGTTGTGAGCAGGCAAGGGCCTGGTAGATGGAGTACATTGTTGGTATATCTGAGGTCATCTACTTTTGAAGGAAAAAATGGATAAACAGATTGTCATTGAATTAGTAAAATATTGCAGCATGCTGCTGTGTAGAGGGACTTGGGAGTGCTTGTGCATGAATTGCAAAAGGTTGGTTTGCAGGTGCAGCAGAATATTGAGAAGGCAAATGGATGTTGGCCTTCATTGCTAAAGGGATTTAATTTAAAAGTAGGGAGCTTATGCTCCATCAGTGTAGGGTATGGTGAGGCCGCATCTGAGGTACTGCATGCTGTTCTGGTCTCCTTACTTGGGGAAAGATATACTGGTTTTTGAGACAGTACAGAGGAGGTTCACTGGGTTGATTTCAGAGATGGGGGAGGCAGGGTTAGACTATGAACAAAGATTGAGTCGCCTGGGACTGTACTCACTGGAATTCAGAAGAATGAGAGGAGATCTTATAGAGACATATCAAATTATGAAAGGTATAGATAAGATAGAGGCAAGAAAGTTGTTTCCACTGGTAGGGAAGACCAGAACTAGGGGACGTAGCCTTAAGATTTGGGGAAATTAGTTTAGGACAGAGATGAGAAGGAACTGCTTCTCCCAAAGACTGGTGAATCTGTAGAATTCTCTGCCCAATGAAGCAGTGGAGGCTACCTCAGTAAACAAACTTAAGACAAAGCTGGATAGATTTTTATATAATAGGAGAATTGAGGGTTATGGGGAAGAGGCAGGTATCATGAAACCACCTCTAGAGTGCAGGACGCGACAGCTCTCAGGGTAGCAAAAAGAGTGCTTTCGCGCTCCATCAGAAAGGTGATACTGGACCATTCTCAGAGAATATGCAACGACTTCTGTGATACCAGAAACAGAAGGCACTCAAGGACACAAGGAATTCAGAGGATTACAGACTGCAGGTCTACCCTGTGCATCAGAGACCAGGATGCCTCACTCCCAAACAGGCTGACTGGCTTTTATGCCTGTTTTGATGTGCCGAACAAAGTACTGGAGAGGAAGGCACCTGTTCCCCCAAGGGGAGCAGACACTCTTTCTGGCTGAAGCTGAGGTGAGGAAGACCCTGGCTAGGGTCAACCCACATAAAGCTGCTGGGGTCAATACATACCAGACCAGATTCTGAAAGATTGTGCAGCCCAGCTAACTGAGGTGCTGATGGATATATTCAATATTTCTCTGGAATAGTCCATTGTCCCCTCGGTTTTCAAGGTTACTGTCACCTTCTTTACCACTGGAATGATGATGCAAAAAAGGTGACAGTAACCTTTCTAAATGACTATCATCCTGTGACATTAACATCAACCATTACGAAGTGCTTTGAGGAGCTGGTCAGGGAACATATTAAAGCCTTTCTTCCGGCTATATTGGATCCTTTCCAGCTTGCTTATCATTCAAATTCATCCACTGACAATGCCAAGGCCTCTGCCCTCCAGTCTGTCCTGTACCACTTGGAAAACAGGGTCTCATATGCCAGGCTAGTGTTTAGAGTCTTCAGTTTATCATTTAACACCATCATAATCCAGAAATTGGTGGGGGATCTGTCCTCGCTGGGTCTGAATAGCTACCCCTGTAACTGGATCCTGGACTTCTTAATAGAAAGGCCACAGTCAGTCCGTGTGGTTAGCAGCATCTCTAGTCCTATTCTGTTTTGCATTGGCGCTCCCCAGGGCTGTGTGCTCTGCTGTTCACACTGCTGATGCATGCCTGTGTTGCAGGATTCAGCTCAAGCAATTATCATCAAGCTTGCAGATGACCCAACAGTGCTTGGCTTCATCAACAACAATGCTGGGACAGTGTACAGAGAGGAAGTAGAACAGCTGGTGGATAGGTGTGAGAACAGCAACCTAAGTCTCAATGTGGAGAAGACCAAGGAACTGATTGTGGTCTTTAGGAAGGTACAGATAAACTATTCCTCTCTGTGCATACGTGGCTCCTCCATAGAGAGAGTTAAGTGCACCAAGTTTCTTGGAGTTCACATCATGAATGACTCCACCGAGTCCCTCAATATCACTTCCCTGAATGAGAAGTCACTGCAGCACCTCCGCCTACTGAGGAGACTGAGGCATGCGAGGACCAGAAAGGCTTGCAAGGATATCCTCTATCCTGATTTATTTTCAGTACTGGGATGATGATTACCATAAAATCATAAGATTCCTACAGACCCATCCTTTGTGCCTACTGGGATGACTGGCATTGCCCATGGGCTCCACTCAATCTTGGAAATAATTCCTTCAGCCTCCATGTGAGCTAGCTCACTGGCTACTTTATCACAGATGGGATATGGAACCAGTCAGGCTTTGTAAAATTTGAGTAAGGCATTTTCATTTAACACTGTTTTACCCTTGATGTGTTTGAGTTTTCCAATGCTATCATTGAACACAGCTTTGGCATTATCCAGTGCCTTTCTTAGTTTGCTTTCAGTAGACTATTATGGGGAATGTGGCATGCAAATGGCAGATGGGCCTCCAATCAAGTTGTAGCTGTTTTGGCCATTCATGACCCAGAATGCTGGCCCTCCTCTCTTTACCACACATGAGCAATGTGGTTTGTTAGCTGTGGTATTGTACTGTTGCAAATGTCATTCCCATAAGTTATCTTTTCTTCTGTATAACCTCTTAGTTGGATGTCTTTAGGTTTTAGTTCAGTATCTTCAAAATGCCATTCAGACTCATTTTGTGGAATTACTCAAACAACTGAGCCAGTGTCCGATTCCATTTTAATTAATTTGCTGTTCACTTCTGCTTGCCTCATGTTAGTTTTCACATGATGAATCTCAAGGTTAGTCAGTCCTGTTCACTCTCATCAATATCAGATTTTTCACTAACAGCATGCAGATTGGTGTTTTTTTTTTAAACTACAACTTGAGTTTTATCTTTTGCTCTTCCCTGTGTAGTCCAAGTATTTCTGTCTCCCAATATGTTCTTTGTGTGTGTCCTATTTTGCTGCATTTTCTGCAAGTTCCACTTTTAAACTTGCTTTTGTTTGGTGTACGTGAGCCCCTGTCACAACAACAACAGATTTAGTTTGGCCAGGTAGGTTTCTGTTTAGGCATTGCATTTTTGTTCACGCTCATTTACGTTCCCAACTGCAACTCAATTGTGTCTCTGGCTGCTGTTCCATTGATTTCAAAGGCTCTTTTCAATGTCAGGCATGCTTCAGTTAGGAGTCATTTTTAATACTTTTGTGAAAGATTCCACAATCTAAATGATCTCTCAGCCCATCACTGAACTGACAATGCTCAGCCAAACTCTTCAATTCACCTTTGTAAACTGAAACAGATTCCTCTTCTTTTTGATTCCGCTTATGAAGCCTAAAGCATTCTGCAATCAGCAATGGCTTCGTTCAGTTCTAAATGTTCCTCTATTACTTTAACGATGACAGCAAAGCTCACTTTGGCTGGTTTGGTTGTAGCAATCAAACTTCTAAGCAATCTGTAGGCCTATCTACCTATTACTCAGCAACAGCGGTGCATGCTTTGCATTGGCTATTTCATTTGCTTCAAAATCCTGCTCAGTACTCTCAGTATACAATATCCAATTATCTCTGTTCAATCAAATATGTCTATCTTTCCAATGTAGCCAGCCATCTCTGCTTTATTTATGTAAAATTATTATTATCACCCAGTGCTTTTTGTTTATGATCCCATGAATTTCATCTGATTTCTGTCTTTTTTGTAACTCATCCACCTCTTTCCTCTTGCAAAGAAAAAGATGTGCTGTGCTTCCATAGGTAGGTAGTCATCTCAGGTTCGTTTTAAAATTTACTTGCCACCACTCTTATGTTTTGTAACCCCAAAACATAAAAGTAATTGAAGGAGAGGCACAGGGCTAGGGATAACTCGTGTACATTTAGTTTTTTTTTACTTTAGTGAGGCGTGCGCTTGTGATGTGCTGGCATAATGGCATATGCCATTCATGTATATTTGCATATGACCTGTAATGAACCAATCCTACATCCCCGTTGCGAGACGTGGGAATGGGTAAGACCAGTCAACAGAGCTCTGGTGAAGCAGTGTAGGCCAATCCCCTGTACAGAAGATACAATGGATTACAGAAACATTAATGGACTCCAACCATACCATCAACTTTGGACAATGGAGAAGCGAGGTCATCAATGGGCTATGCCCCACTAGCAGCTAGCAACCCAGGAAGAAGAACAAATACATAAACAATAAAGAGTACTTAATCTAATTATATTTTTACAATATTACCAGAACAATAAATAGAGAACGGAGACTTTGTCAAAGAAAGCTTGCAATAAGCTCTGATAAGTGCAGAGAAAGAGGAAAGGAGAGGCACCCGTTTATAGAAAGGGGAAAAGAAAACCTTTTGTAGGAGGGGAAGAGTAGGGTTCACAAGACATATGATCGTATCTACCAAGTGCTAAAACATAGACATTAATGTCTTTAAATTCTCTTGCAAGAACAGCACTGCAGAACAAATACTTCTATATTTTTAAAATAAATTTAACATTTTTCTGAATAACAAACATAATATATTGATGTCCAAAAAACATTTGGTTCATATTTTCCAAAACACTGAATGAGAAGTAAAACAATTTATAACTGATAGAAGTAGACTATACCCCATCACAATTTCCCACAGGCCCTTATACACAAAGTACTATCTGCAAGGAGTGACACAAAATATTTTGTCTAAGCATTTTTGATAAGTCACAAATTTTGAACAATTGCTCAATTGCATTAGTGTTTAACTCTATACATTAAACAATTTATTCATTAGTTCAAATGGGGAGGAAGATTAGCCTTTGTAAATTTTCCTATACACCTAAAGTTATGTTATAGTACTGAAATGCTTCATTTGAATAGATATTCATTTCTACAGGTGAGGCAGTTTTCAATATTATGCACAAAGGGTCAGAGGCATGACTTTTCTGACCTGCAGTACACTGAGCTTTGAAAAATTGAGTAATATATTCAAATTTAGTTCAAGTGGTTCCAATGTTGCCAAAGTTAACAGTTAACATTAAGATATATATTTTGTTTTGTCAAGCTAAGTGCAAAAGAAGAGTAAATGCATATTTCTTAGATTTGAAAGATGAAGAAATAGCTGACAATGATTGAATAACCCTGATGACATCATAAACCATGATCAGTTTATTAATGTTAGTAAAATCCGAGAGTGAATTATTACCTCAAAATTACCCCAGGTATATCTTTCCAATTAAGTGTTTCTGTCTGTGGTTTTCTTTCAGGTTTGTATTTGTTCCTTTTGCTTAATCTGCAGAAGCAGATTAAGCATGCTGAATGATATGTCACAATAACATGAGTGAAAGGAGATGTTAGTGATCCAGAAGGTGTAGTGTCATTATGTGATGCTATGATCCTTGAATTCATAAATCTCAATGTAATCAAATTCACCAAGAGGAATACGATGCGTAGCCATTTGGGAAAAAAAAATGTGATATTGCTCACATAATATATGAGATCATCAGGGCTATATAAATCAGAAAGTTGTGATTAAATGACACAGAGCTTTGATTTTAAGTGCCTGTAAATTATAGGAGGGAAGGGAGGAGTTTAGGGAGTATATAATTGATAAGAGGGATTTTGTTAACCTTTTGGGCTAATAATAAAGTACAAAATCACCCCAGCAGTTTGTTGTTTTAATCAGATCTGCAGCATTAAGAATTATTCTATGTCCATCACACATATCTCTGCAATTAGAAGGTACTTTGTACATAAGGAATGTCTGGAATGAATTCATTAAGAAGGCCACATTTCATTGAAATGATAAATGCTATACATGATCTTATTTAATTATCTGATATATGCCTGTATATAATAAATACTGAAATGTACATTAATTCCTTCAATTTGAATCTTTATTATTAGGAGGCACATTTTAGGTGAATTTTAATTTGGAAGCCAAAAACTTTTAACATTTCTGAAGGTTGATCACACACTAATGAATCGTTAACCTACCACAGAATATTTTGCATTCTAGTCACTGCTTTTGAAAGACCATTCTTTTGAAAGACCTTCTGGATGAAGGAAGTTAGTAAAGCAACTTTATATACTTTGAGAGTAGTACAGCACCCAATAATGCCACCAAATGGGGGAGTATGTCTTATTTTAAATTTCTGTACATCATCGATTTCTTCAAGATGAAAATCGATCAAAGGTCAAATAATGCACATTCCCGTACCCAGATTTGGAAACCAGTTCTGGCATAGGGAAAGTATATCAGCATTGGTCAAGATTACAGAGGCCACAACTCCTTATGTGGTTCAGTGCTTTTAGGAATGCATAGCAGCTCTCAGACCTCACTATATAATTCCATCAAGAAACTCACTGGGACATTATCAGTCCAGATTAGAGAGCTTCACGTTTTCTCCAGTGGAGGTCAGTGACTATTTGTCCAGGTGCAGGTTATATTCAAATGAACTCATGGAGGCAATATATCTCCTGTTCACTGGAAGTACTGATAGTCTGCATCCATAAAAACACCCATTTTCCTGGGAGTCTGTTTGATTCCTTCATCTTTATGTTATTAATATTATCAATATTGATTGAAGAATGAAGAGATTGTAGGAGTATCTACTAGAGGACTTCCATTTGCCTTGCAATGTGGATTATGCCATGATTTTATTTTTATTTGGACAATGGAAATTACAGACAGTGTGCTCCAGTGTCTACCAGCATCTTAGTAGAACAAAAGACACAAGGGACCACAGATGCTGGAATGTGGAGCAACAAAGTATCTGCTGCAGGACTCAGTGAGCTGAGCTGCATCCATGGGAGAAAAGGAATCCTTGATGTTGCAGGTCAAAATGCTGCATTGGCACTTAGACAAACAGAAGCAGAAATTCTGTGCCTTAGACAAAGTGGAAGAGTTTCCCAATAAAGCTGAATCAGAGCATCAAAAGGTAATTGCTCCCTGCTGCAAAAGTAAACTATTAGCAAAAGGGAAAAAAAAGGTGGAATCAACCGGAAAACTATATATGCACCACTGCATGTTCAATTAGATGGCACCATCAGACTTGTTCTTAATCAAGTTAGTATCCAGTTGATAACTGACAGTGGGCAACAATAAATCCCATTACATTTGGCATTCTAGTCAAATAACCAGATGCTTTGGAAGTAACAGCTTCATATATCAATACCCATGAGTGATTATGAGATGCATTACAGGATAAAGATTGCAGCCTCTGTGTTATAGTGTCAGAACAACCTAGTCCTTAACACCAACATGATGAAAGAGTGGCTGTTGACCTAACCAAGCAGGAGTTGGGAGGAGAAGATGAGGAAGGGATGAGAACAAAATCTTGTCCCCATCACAGAGCTGCTATCAAGATGATCAAGTTCCTTGGCAGCCATATCACCAGAAACCACACTGGGTTGCTTCACCCAGATGCAGTGACCAAGAAAGTGTGTCAATATCACAAACAAGAGCAAATCTGCAGATGCTGGAAATCAAAGCAATTCCCACAAAACGCTGAAGGAACTCAGCAGGCCAGGCAGCATCTATGGAAAAGAGTAAACAGTTGACGTTTCAGGCCGAGACCCTTCATCAGGTCTGGAAAAGAAAGACGAGGAGTCAGTGTAAGAAGTTGGGGGAAGAAAGGAAAGTGTACAAGGTAGTAGGTGATAGGTTTAACTGAGGGAGGAGAAGGGGTGAAGTAGAGAACTGGGAAGTCGATTGATGAAAGGGATAAAGGGCTGGAGAAGAAGGAATCTGATAGGAAAGGACGGAAGGCCACGGAATAAAGGCAAGGGGGAGAAGCACCAGAGGAAGTTGAGGGCAGGTAACAAGATAAAGTGAGAGAGGGAACTGGGAATGGTGAATGGTGAAGGAAGGGCAATTACTGGAAGTTTGAGAAATCGCTGTTCATGTCACCAGGTTGGAGGCTTCCCAGATGGAGTTATAGGTGTTGATTCTCCAACCTGATTGTGGTCTCACCACAGCAGTGGAAGAGGATATGGACTAACATGTCGACATGGGAATGGGAAGTAGAAATGAAATGTGTGGTCACCAGGAGATCCTATTTTTTTTCTGTTGGAGGGAGTTCGGTGAAGTAGTCTCCCAATCTACATCAGGTCTCACCACACACAGGAGGCCACACTGGGAGCACTGGATACAGTAGATAACCCCAACAGACTCACAGGTTAAGTATTGTCTCACCTGGAAAGATTATTTGGGGCCCTGAATAGCAGTGAAAGAGGAGGTGTAGGGGCAGGTGTGGCACTTGTCTCACTTGGAAGGGTAAGTACCAGGAGGGAGATCAGTGGAACAGGGTTGAATCTACAAGGGAGCCATGTAGGGTGCTATCCCTCCAGAAAGCTGAAGGGGGGGGGAAGGAGGGAGGGAAAGATGTGGGATTGCGTTAGAGATGGCAGAATTATGGAGAATTATGTGGTGGACACAGAGAATAGTGGGGTGGTAGGTGATTACAAGAAGAAACGTATCCCTGGAGGGATGGGTAAGGACAGACATCCATGAAATGGAAGCAATGTGGGTGAGGGCAGTGTTGATTGTGGGGGAAGGGAAGCCCCTTTCTATGAAGAAAGACGATATCTCATTAGTTATGTAATGAAACATCTGAGGGCAGATGCGATGGAGACAGGTGAACTGAGAGAATGGGATGTCATTTTTATAAGTGAGAGGATGAGAAGAGGTACAGTCCAGATAGCTGTGAGAATCAGTGAAGTTTATAAAAGATAAACTGTCTCATGGGATAAAGAAAGAGAGATTGAGAAATTAGAGGAAGGTGTCAGAAATGGCCCGATAAATTTGAGGACAGAGTGAAAGCTGCAGATGAAGTTGATGAAGTCAATGAACTTCACATGGGTGCGGGAAGCAGCACCAATACAGACATTGAAGTAGCATAGGAAAAGTTGGGGAGTGATATCAGTAGAGGCTTGGAACATAGACTGTTCCATGTAGCCGACAAAAAGGCAGGCATAGCTGGGACCCATGCAGGTGCCCATGGATACACCAAGGAAGTGGGAGGAGCCATAGGAGAAATTACTAAGAGTGAGGACTAGTTCTGCCAGATGAAAGAGAGTGATGGTGGAAGGGAGCTGGTGGCAGCTGGTGTCCAGAAAGAAGTGGAGAGCTTTGAAGCCTCCCTGATGGTGGATGGTGATGTATACAGACTGGACATCCATAGTGAAAATAAGGGGCCAGGGATCTTCAAGTCATTGAAAGCTCAAGACTGTGTGAAGTGTCCTGGATGTACCTAGGAAGGGACTGAACCAGGGGGAATAAAACAGAGTCATGGTTTGCAGATATATACTTTTGGTTGAGCAGTAACAAGCAGAAAGACCAGGTCGATGGACAGGTAGATTTGTGGATCTTGGGTAGGAGGTACAAATGGGCAGCTCAGGGGTAAGGTTAGAATTGGAAAGAGGATTAGTAAAGTCAAGATGGTTGGTGTCATGTTAGCAGCTGGCAATGAAAAGATCCAGAGCAAGCAAGAGACCAGAGAGGGGTGTCCAGGGAGAGGAAGAGAGCTGAGAACTGGAGAAATGTATCAGTATATTCACTTTCTCAGCTGCCTTAGAAGATATGACATTAAGGTTGAAAATACCTACGTCAAACCTCTACAGATGCACTATCAAAAGTATTCTGATGGGTTGCACTTCAGCCTAGTATGTCAATGGCTTTGTTCTCAACTGACTGAACCTGCAAAGGATGGTAAATACAGCCCACTCCATCATGGGCTTATCATTTCCTTACATTGGTCCATCTTCATCGTGTATTGCTTCTGGGAGCCCATTAGTATCATCAAGGATGCTTTCCACCTTGGCCATTCCCGTTTCTCTCTCCTACCCTATGAGAGAAAATACAGGGCAAACAGACTCAAGGATAGCTTCATCTCCAGTGCTATCTGACTTTTGAACAAATTACCTCTTTCACATCCCTTCCATGGTGTTGCCATATTCTGGTACTCTTATGCGACCTCCCTTGCTTATTTTGATATTTTCACTATGATACCTTTTTGCTGTGTTTCAGAATGTATTGCAATATTTGCACCATTCAGCTGTTTTCCACTACTCAATATATTTATTGTTGTACTTATTCTTGGCATGTATCTGGTTAAGTCTATGAGCATCACATGAACACGGAATTTCATTGCATTCCGGTGAATTGAATTGACTTTATTACTTACGTCCTTCATATACACCAGGAGTAAAAATCTTTACATTACATTTCTGTCGAATTGTGCAATGTACAATTTATAATAATTTATCATAAATAGTATGTACAACGGACAGACAATGTAACATAGAAATACAATTGTATCAGCATGAATTATTCAGTCTGATGGCCTGGTGGAAGAAGCTGTCCCGGAGTCTGTTGGTCCTGGCTTTTATGCTGCGGTACCGCTTTCCGGATGGTCGCAGATACAACAGTTTGTGGTTGGGGTGACTTGGGATCCCAATGATCCTTCAGGCCCTTTTTACACACCTATCTTTGTAAATGTCCTGAATAATGGAAAGTTCACATCTACAGATGTGCTGACCTGTCCCTGCAGAGTCCTGCAATTGACGGAGGGACAGTTCCCATACCAGGCAGTAATGCAGCCAGTCAGGATGTTCTCAACTGTGCCTCTGCAGAAATTTCTTAGGATTTGGGGGCCCAAACCAAATGTCTTCAACTGTCTGAGATGAAAGAGGTGCTATTGTATGTACAGGCCACGTGAGATACTCGGTGATGTGTATGCCAAGGAACGTAAAGCTGTTCATCCTCTCAACCCCAGATTCATTGATGTCTATAGGGGTTAGCCTGTCCCCATTCCTCCTGTAGTCCACAACCAGCTCCTTTGTTTTTTTGACACTGAGGGAGAGGTTCTTTTCTTGACACCACTGTGTCAGGGTGATGACTTCTTCTCTGTAGCCTGCCTCCATATTATTAGAAATTAGGCCAATGAGTGTAGTATCATCAGCAAATTTAATTAGCAGATTGGAGCTGTGGATGGTGACACAGTCATGGGTATAAAGAGAGTAAAGAAGGATGCTTAGGACGCAGCTTTGAGAGGCACTTTGTAGAGGGTCAGATGGTCAGAGGTCAGGGAGCCCACTCTTACCACTTGCCGGCAATCTGACTGGAAGTCCAGGATTCAGCTACACAAGGCAGGGTGAAGGCCCAGGTCTTTGAGCTTCTTGTCGAGCCTGGAAAGAATTATGGTATTGAAATCTGAACTGTAATCCAAGAACATCATTCTCATATAAGCATATGACAATAAATTAATCTAATCAAATCTAACCTCTCCTCGTCAATCTTGATTCTTTTTCTCCTTTTAGTTGAAGTTACTTCTTGTAATTTTGCTCTGTCTATTTTCTGCCAGCATTTCCACTTCGCAAAGCCGCACATCACATTTCCTACCACCTAATCACATGCTTTTACTGTTGCTTTGTGGAAGAGTCCAGCAAAGTGAAGAATTGCGGAACATCAGTGTCTGTTTCAGTGAAATCATTCATCATTATAGCTATGCCTGCATGAATTACCTTGACCAAATGAAATTGGGACAGAATGTTTAGAAACAAATTAAAAGACAAGATGTGCTAATAATAGCTTTCACCATGACCTCAGGAGATGTGAAAACATTTCATAGTCAGTGGAGTACTCTGAAGTATATTTAATATTGCACAGTAGGTAATGTAGACACCAATTCACTGTCATTTACAGCATATAATTACAAGATGGTTGTCATTTGGGAGATTAGTATTTGCAAACACACTGGGGATAAGTTCCTTGATCTGCTTTAAATTATTACCATGGGATTTTTGAGATCCACTAGAAATTAGAGAAGGGATTTAGGTGCAGCATCTTATTCAAAACATGGTAACTCAACACTGCATTGTACTGTCAGCATATATTTTTGTGCTCAGATATTATATTGGGACTTGAACCACAGCCTTCTTACTCAGAAGTGCATATGGCATTATCATAACCATGCTTAGGTATCATAATGTGCAAACACACCAATTCCCCTGAAAGACATACGTACGTAAAAAGAATATCAAATTACTACATTCCCCTTCAGAATTATGATATATTGTTGAAAAGTTATATAATCTTAAAATCCATGACCAAATATCCTCCTGAGAGGTGTTGAAGAACATTTCATTCTGTAGCAATCATATATAATAAGGTGTGTTTTGGATTTTGAAAGAGACAAACAAAAATCATCAACAATAAAATTCTTGGAAGGGAAGTGACAACAAATCAAACAGTAGAAATACAAAGGAAGATCTGAAGAGTTAAAAAAAGTATAGAATAACTCAGGCCAGGAGAGGTTCGGTCAGCGGAATGTTTCAATGGCAGCTCTTTGAAGGGCTGATCGACTGTTCCAATTCCCCTCTTCTCCAAACTTTGAAGATTGTCCCTTTTCAACTGTTATCAGTTATCTTTTGAAAGTTATCATTGTATCTCCCTTCACTAATCTTTCACAAAGTTCATTCCAGCGCGGAGAGTTTCTGCATTATCACACTTTATTCATGCCTCTCAGTTGTGCATACTTTTGTAGACTATAGCTGTGAAACTGTACGCAGCTGTGCCTGCTGCTTCTGTTCCATGGACATGGTGTGGCTAGCAAATAGACGTTTTTGATATGTGTGGCATTGAACACCATTTTTGTGAATGTGTCAGTGCACACAAATAATAGAGCAATAACTACTTTCAGAAATACTGCACATGTATTTCATAAGGTTGCATGTGTGGAATATTGAGCAGAAAGAACAAGGAACAGGGCAAGAAGGAGGGAAAGTCGGAAAGTGATTTGATTAGCATCTATTGTACACCTAGAGAAATTCTTCAGCTTGTACCCAGACGTGAAATAATGTTCAGGACATTGGTAACCATTGGAAAGTACTCATTCAAGAATGAAATGAAAGAAACAAGCAACAACTTGTATGTTGTTGTTCACATAGACATCCTTTCAAAAAGAGTGGTAGCTACATTTTCATTTATCTAATAAAAGAGAATGTCCTGAGGAAGTACATGCCTGCCTACTTTGCATACCTTTAAGAGCCAGAATGTTATCAGCTGCATTTGTATAATTTGGTGGACACCATTGTCAACCCTGTTTTCTAAAGTCAGTCTGCCACCTAAATTTAAAGATGATATTTCACCACAGACAATTAATCACCCAAGTAATGGTCTGCATTTATCTCATTGTAATCATGATGCATTCATTTTGCAATTATTTGCAGAGACAGCTATCATGTCAAACTAAACTGGTTGATGTTGACTCACTATTTTCTCATGCACACAGTTGCAACAGAATCAGCTAGCTACGGATGGTATGAAAGAGTAGCTCATTGACTTGCTGAAACAATGTTCCTACTTGCTGCATTGTTCTGGAGAAGCACTGCAAGCATTTTGTGGAATGAGTTTTAAGATTTCATCATGGACTGTTGCATGTGGCATATCACCATTACTGACACAGCCTCTGGCACCAGCTCTCTCCAGAGAGTGACTAAGGTTCAGTTGGAGGAGAAAGAACAAAAATGCAAGGAGGAGTAAATGGAAGAGAAACCACAATTTAAACAGCTGTTTTCCAGGCCATGCACAAACAACTAATTTCTGGTGAAATATTGTTGATGTTACTGTAATTCAAATTCCCACCTTCCTAATTCTCTATCTTTCATTGTTCATCACACTAATCACTTGGCCATTACCCAAAAGTAAATCGATTATGTAACAAATGTCCCAATTCAATTCAGTGATTTTTTTCTCAGTAATTTACATTACAGCAAGAGGTCAGTCAGGCCATCTTATTTTTATCAAATTAAATAACACCTAGTTAGTCTAATCCAGTGATTACGAAACTGTGGTCTATAAATCCCTTCGTTAATGGTTGGGAACCCCTGGTCTAATCCAATTTCTCAATTGGAGTCATATAGACATAGAGCATGCAAACAGGCCCTTTAGCCCAATTCATCAAAGCCAACCAAGACAACCATCTATGTTAGTTCAAATTGCCTACATTTGGCTCCATATCCTGCTAATCCTTTTTTATTCACATACGGAAATGTCAGAGACAGTTTCTTTACACAGAGTAGAGGGTGCATGGAACACACTGCCAGGAGTGGTGATAGAGGCAGGTACATTAGGTACTTTTGGGAGAGAATCACATGGAAGAAAGAAAAATGGAGGACGATGTGGGAAGGAAGTATTTTGTTGGTCTTAGAGTTGATTAAAAGATTGGCACAACACTGAAGGCCAAAGGGAAAGCATTGTACTGTATGGTTTTATGTTCTTTGTTAATAATGAATTCTAATATCTTTCCTGTATTGAAGCCAGGTTAACTGACCTATAATTTCCTTCCTTCTTAAAGCGTGTAGTGACATTTTTGTTTTCCATCCCTGCAAGATCATTCCTGAATCTACAACTTCTTGAAAGATCACTACAAATGCCTCCACAATCACTTCAGATACATCATTTCAGACACTGGGGTATATTTAGCCCACCTGGTTCAAGTGACTTATTGACCTTCAGACTTTTTAACTTCCCAAGCATTGTCTCCTTAGTAATAATGACTACGTTCACTTCTGTCCCTTGACATTCGAATTTCTGGCATGCTGCTGGTTTCTTCCATATTGAAGACTTCCACAAAGTACTTATTCAATTTGGCCAGCATTTCTTTCCTCCTCATTACTATCTCTCCAGCATAATCTTCCAACTGTCTAATGTTCCCTATTACCTTTCATTTATTCTTTATGCTTGCAATGCCCTGGATAAGATTTTTACTGTGCATGCTGTAGGGTGTTTCATTTAGCAACTTGCTGTAGCTGCTATGGCACATCTGGGTTTTCAGCTAAAGTTAAGGAGGTATGATGCTCAACTTCTGAATGCTGTGTCATCCAGCCAGGATGGTAGAATTGGGAAAAGGTTCTAGGTTAGAGAGAGATTTGTGATGGACACTGGGGGGGGGGTGGGGGGGTTATGGTCTTATTGGTAGAAGCTGCAGGGAGAACAGGAGGGTAGGTGACTGAGGATTCCATGAGAAGGAATCCTCAGTCACCTACCCATTGAACAAAGTGTTTTGTGCAGATGAATGGCTCCAATGAGGAAAGACCAATACTCCATAGAAAGTGCCCACTTGTTTGAGATAGATTTTGAGCAACGTTTGGAACGTGGTGTGTGTTTTCACACAGACCGTGGGTCCAACGGGTGAGTGAAAAAGACAACTTCAAGATGAACTCCAATTTTATGTGCACATTTGGACAGGGTTAACTGTAATGGGTCTTTTTATTTATTTTCCCTTTTCCTTTTCCTACTAACTGTTCCATAAAGCTGATATTTGTAAATATACTTCCTTTATGCAGTGTATGATTTGTTATTTCTTGTTGACCAACGATAGTGTATGGGCAGTATTTACACAGCATTAGCTCAAATCGAGGTTTCTTTAATCGGAACATCACAATGTTCCTGTTTGGTTAAACCACAAATCATACCAACACAAGATGCCTATTGTTTATGAAAGCTGGCCTTTTCACCACAGAGTCCAATGGCTGTTAGTGGGGCCAGCAACAAGCCAAGTTCCCATATGAGTATCTCAAAAATAACATTTGCTATCCGCTTTTATATTATTGGCTAGCTTATTTTCATATTTCATCTTTTCTCTCTTTATCGCTTTTTTACTTTCCTCTGGTTGGTTTTTAAGAGTTTTCCAGTCCTCTAGCATCCAAGTAATTTTTGCTATATTGCCCTTTCTTTTACTTTTATGCTGTCTTTGACTTCTCTTGTCAGAAATGGTTGCCTCATCCTCCCTTTATAATGCGTCTTCATTTTTGTGCTGGACAAATCTTGAGTCTTCCGAATTACTCCCAGAAAATGTATTATCCCTTCTGCAGTCCCCGTCTAATCAACTTTGCACAGTTTCTTTCTCATGCCTCTAGCAAGGGCTGTTTCTCAGACCTGAAGCCTGTGTCAAGTAATGTGCTACAGTTTTTCGTGATGTGACCTTTGTTGTTTGTAATTTATATCAATGTTTTGGATATGACTGTACAAGCAAAGTTAGTAAGTTTATAAAGGATATGAGGCAATGTTGTAGATGATGAAGGAGCTTATGGAAAATAACAGGGATCTTGAATGGCTAAGTATTTAGGCTAAGGATTGGCAAATGATTTTCAATACAGATATTGTAAGGTATTGCCTCAAGACAGCAAGCACCTCCTCCTCTTTAATCTGTATAAATTCCATGACCTCCTTACTTGTTTGCCTGGTTTCCATAGACTCCATTCCAGTTTCCTTAGTAAATACAGATGAAAAAAAAAACATTTAATATCTCTCTCATTTCTTTTGGTTCCATACATAGCCGACCACTCTGCTCTTCAAGAGGACCAGTTTTATCCCTTACTATCCTTTTGCTCTTAACATACCTATAGAAGCTCTTAGGATTCTCCTTCACCCTGACTGCCAAAGAAACCTCATGTCTTCTTTTAGCCCTTCTGATTTCTTTCTTAAGTATTTTCTTGCTCTTTTTATACTCCTCAAGCATCTTATTTCCTCCCTGTTGCCTATACATGTTATACATCTCGCTCTTCTTCTTTATCAGAGTTCCAATATCCCTCGAGAACCAAGTTTCCTTATTTTTATTCATTTTGCCTTTAACCCTGAAAGGAACATACAATCTCTGCACTCTCAAAATTTCTCCTTTGAAGGCCTCGTTGCCAGAGAACAACCTGTCCCAATCTATGCTTTTTAAATCCTTTCTCATTTCTTCATATTTGGCCTTTTTCCAGTTTAGAACTTCAACCTGAGGACCAGATCTATCTTTATTAATGATCAAGTTGAAACTAATGACGTTATGATCACTGGAAACAAAGTGTTCCCCTACACACACTCTGTCACCTGCCGTAACTCATTTCCTAATAGGAGATCTAATATTGTATGCTCCCTAGTTAGTACATCTATACATTGATTTAGAAAACTTTCTTGAACACATTTTACAAACTCCAACCCATCTAGACCTTTAACAGTATGGGAGTCCCAATCAACGTGTGGAAAATTAAAATCCCCTACGATCACTACTTTCTGTCTCCTGCAGTTGTCTGATATCTCTCTGCAGATTTTCTCTTCCAATTCTTGCTGACTATTGGGTGGTCTATAATTCAATCCCATTAATGTGGTCATACCTTTCCTGTTTCTCAGCTCCACCCATATGGCCTCAGTAGACAAGCCCTCTAATCTTTCCTGTTGAAGCACTGCTGTAATGTTTTCCCTGACTAGCAAAGCCACCCACCCACCCTTCATCCCTCTGCCTCTATCACATCTGAAACATCAGAACCCTGGAACATTGAGCTGCCAGTCCTGCCCCTCCTGTAGCCAAGTTTCACTAATGGCTATGATGTCATAATTCCATGTGTCAATCCAGGCCCTCAGCTCATCTGCCTTTCCCACAATACTCCTCGTATTGAAATATACACACCTCAGAAGAGTATTACCACCACACGTAACCTTACTATTTGTGACTTTGCATGAACTACTAACATCATTTATTTTAGCCCCAGTTCCACTATCTACTCTGGCACTCTGTTCCCATCCCCCTGCAAATCTAGTTTAAACTCTCCCCAATAACACTAGCAAACCTTCCTGCAAGTATATTGGTCCCCTTGTAGTTCAGGTGTAACCCGTCTCTTTTGTACAGGTCCCACCTGCCCTAGAAGTGGTCCCAATGATCTAGAAATCTGAAACCCTGCCCCCTACACCAGTTTCTCAGCCACGTGTTCATCTGCCAGAGCATCCTGTTCTTACCCTCACTGGCATGTGGCACAGGCAGCAATCCGGAGATTACTACCCTCGAGGTCCTGTTTTTCAACTTCCTACCAAACTCTCTGTACTCACTCTTCAGGACCTCCTGACTCTTTCTACCTATGTCATTGGTACCGATGTGTACCACGACATCTGGCTGATCACCCTCCCACTTCAGAATGCTGTGCTCGCAATCAGAGACATCCCTGACCCTGGCACCTGGGAGGCAACAAACCATTCAGGAGTCTCTGTCACAACCACAGAATCTCCTGTCTGTACCCCTGACTATGGAGTCCCCTATCACTACCACTCTCCTCTTCCTCATCCCTCTCTTCTGCACTGCAAAACCAGACACAGTGCCAGAGATCCAGCTGTCACAGCTTGTCCCAGGTAAGCCATCCCCCCCCCAACAGTATCCAAATCGGTATATCTGTTTTAGAGGGGAATGTCCACAGGGGAACCCTGCACTCCCTGCCCTTTCCCCTTCCCTCACCTGACGGTAACCCAATTACCTGTGCTCTGTTCCTTAGGTGTAACTACCTCCTAGAAGCTACTATCTATAAACTGCTCAGTCTCCTGAATGATCCAGAGGTCATCCAGCTCCTGCTCCAGTTCCCTAACACAGTTTGTTAGGAGCTGCAGCTGGATGCACTCCTTGCAGGTGTCATTGTCAGGGACACTAGAGGTCTCCCTGACTTCCCACATCCTGCAAGAGGAGCATTGCAACATCCTGCCTGGCATATTCTCTAGTCTGAACAAAAAAAAAGAAGGAAACAGAAACTTACTGGAACCTACCCTCACTTCTGCCTGTTTCTCGCTGAAGCCTGATTGAGCCAAAGCTGTCCCACTCTGACTCAGTCCACTCCAACAATTGCCGTTACAACGATGGCCTCAGTATATGGTGGTCTTTCTTTTAAACCTTGGTGTGCTACATCATGTGCTTGCGCAGTCTAGCCTCTGTTCCCCGAGCTGTTAAAGAAAAACTACCTTCTCTTTGCGATGCCTTCAGTCTTCCACTCTCCGTCTCTTGCTTTGATTGAAAAAGCAACCATTGTGGCAACCATTTCAGCCCTGGGAAAAAGCCTCTGACTATCCACACAATCAATGCCTCTCATCATCTTATACACCTCTATCAGGTCACCTCTCATCCTCTGTTGCTCAAAGGAGAAATGGCCAAGTTCATTCAACCTATTCTCATAAGGAATGCTCCCCAATCCAGGCAACATCCCTGTAAATCTCCTCTGCACCCATTCTATGTTTTCCACATCCTTCCTGTAGTGAGGCGACCAGAACTGAGCATAGTACTTCAAGTGGTGTCTGACCAGGGTCCTATATAGCTGCAACATTACTTCTCGGCTTCTAAATTCAATTCCACAATTGATGAAGGCCAATACACTGTACACCTTCTTAACCACGGAGTCAACCTGCGCAGCTTCTTTGAGCATCTTA
The DNA here is from genome assembly GCF_030144855.1 of Hypanus sabinus. Lineage (NCBI taxonomy): Eukaryota > Metazoa > Chordata > Chondrichthyes > Myliobatiformes > Dasyatidae > Hypanus > Hypanus sabinus. The sequence goes on along the minus strand of NC_082712.1, from coordinate 52,669,247 downwards.
TGGACTCGGACCCCAAGATCCATCTGATCCTCCGCATTGCCAAGAATTTTACCATTAATACTATATTCTGCCATCATATTTGACCTACCAAAATGAACCACTTCACACTTATCTGGGTTGAACTCCATCTGCCAGATTATGAGGTTACTTTGTGTAGACTGGGACTTTATTTCTCAGAAAGTAAGAGATTTAGATGTATCCTGATAGAAGTATATAATATGAGGGCCTAGGTAGGGTTAAAGTACATAGTCCTTTCCCCAGGGAGGGGATGCTAAAAACTTGATGGCATTGGCTTAAGATGAGAGGCAAGATTTATAATAGACATCTTCTACGTGCAAAAGGATGTGCAACTTTGGAATAAGCTGCCAGAAGTAGCAGTTAAGGTAGGCGCATTAGCAATATTTAAAAATCATCTAGCTAAGTAAGTACGTAAGAGGGGTTTAGAGTGTTATGGGTTAGTAGATGGGATTAGACTAGCTTGCTGGGCAACACAGTAAGTGTGGATGATTTAGGCCAAAGGACCTGTTTCCAAGCTGTATGACTATGACTCTATATAAAGTATTTTTAGTAGTAAAACAATGCAACTGTGGTGAATGAACTAGTGGAAACTAGTGAAGCAGTTGGTAAGATTGAGAGAAACGATCATAGGAATTTAATAATTATGCAAAGTGATTGAACTACTTCTCATACCCAATCCAAATCTCAGGGCACTTTTTTCTCATCAATGCCTTCACAGCTGTGAGCTAAAAAATTTCTTGGATGACCTCCTGGCTCCTGCAGATATGGGATTTTGCTTCCTTTATCCACTTTTTTCATCAAGATCTCTGATCCAGCATCTGAAAATCATGGGGCTTGCAAATCCCTCACTGTTTCCAAGTATAAATTTAGTTTTTGAGTGATTCCTATCATCTGTTGTGGCTAAATAATGCCTCCATGTTTTAAAGCTATTAGTATTAATTTGTACAAGTATGATTGTGGGCCAGCCATTGATATATTCAGCAATGAAAGTGCAGCTGGCTCAAACCGCAAACAGCAGGGATGCGAATCAGCAGTTAGCACCAACCTGGCATATTGCCTTTGCTTCAATAAACAGGCAGACACTAACTGTGCAAAATGAATTCCCAAGGCCACTTTTGGACTCTGTCCTTTTGACTCAATTCAAAGATTGTTGTAAAATTGTCTCTTTCAGCCATGATGTCGTGCTGACACTTTAACCTACTCCAAGATTAATCTAATCCTTCCCTCCCACTTAGCCCTCCATTATTCTTTCAGCCATACACCTATCTAAGAGTCTCTTAAGTGTCCCTAAACTATTTGACTCTACCACCTCCCTGGCAGCACATTCCACACACCTAGCACTCTTTGTAAAAAAACTACCTCTGACATTCTTTCCAACACCTTAAGTTATGCCCTCTTTTATTAGCCATTTCTGCCTTGGAGAGAAAAGAAAAAAACAGCCTTTCACCATTAATCCTTTATTCTACCTTCACGTCTGATCTTCCAAAATGAATCACTTCACATTTTTCCATATTGAACTCCATTTGCCACTTTTCAGCCCTGCTCTGTAGCCTATCAATATCCTATTATAACCCATGATAACTGTCTACAACATCCATAACTTTACCAACCTTTGTATCAACTGCAGACTTATTAACCCACCCTTCTAATGCCTCATCCATAAAAATCACAAAGAACAGGGGTCTCAGAACAGATCCATGCAGAACACCACAGGTCACTGACCTCAGTGATCTTCAGATAATATCCTCATATCCAAAGTCCTGCTCATTATCTTTTATTCACAGTTTTGATATGTGGGCATTCCTGGAAAGACCTGGATACTTGCGCTTGAGAAGAAGGTGATGAGCCATCTTTTTGAAAACTGCAATCCTATTCTTGAATGGTATAACACAATACTTTTGGGTGGGAAGTTTCAGGAATTGGATCTTTTGGTGCTGAAAAAATGGTGAGGTATTTCCAAGTCAGGGTGTAATGTGACTTGTGCCAATGCTCCAATAAGCTTGTTTCACCTGAACAGTTTTTATTGAAGTAGCTACCATTGGAATTGAAATTGGGATTTGGGAAATTGCATACACATGCACATTGAAGCCTCAGTACTTTGGTACCACAGATGATTGATGAGGGACCTAGAACTGTTTGGTGCCAAGTTTATTAAGATCACTGGATATGCACTTATCCAGAGAGAGTATTCCATCACACTCCCAGCTTTTGTCTTATAGAAAGTAAAGATGCTTTGGAATGTTAAGAGGCTAAAGTTCAATAAACTGGCCTGATCTTGTACCCATGGTATGTTTGTGGGTGGTCCTGTTGAGTTTTTAGTCAGGGTAGCTCTGAAGACATTAATAGTGGGATGACTCAGCAATAGTAATGCAATTAAATGACAAGGGTGGATGGTTGAACTCTGTTTTACTGGAGATGAACATGAATGGAAACATTGTATGACTGTTGCTAATCACTCAGCAGCTTAGTTGTTAGATCTTGCTACACATAGGCTTAGTTATTTTCACTTGCTGAGAAGTTAGGATGGAACTGAATATTATTGCATCACTAGTGAATATCTGAATTTCTGACCACATGCTGCTCATTGATGCGTTGACTAGAATTCTTTGATGTCACATTTGGTTCAATGTTACCTTGGCTCTGGCTTCATATACAGATTTTATTATTGGAGTGTTTTGTAAAGACAGTATTCACCAAAGTTGAAGAAATATAATGGCAGGATTCTCAACTGCCTGATAGACAATGAGCTTTGTAAGGAGTTTGATATCTTAATCTCCTTTTTCTGAATTTTCTCGAATGGATGATGGTGGTTCTGTAATATTAAGGCAACAGTGAAGTTCATCTTTCACATTTGTGTCCACAGAGAAATGGTAAGTGGTTCAGGGTCCTGTTTACTTTTATTGTTGGGGGCTGAAGTATAATGAGAGCATATGGATAGAATGTCCTTGTCCTTTGCTTACTGGGTGTATGGAAAATGCTGTTGCATTTTTCTTTGACAATAGCTTGAAGCTTAGATTCAAAATACATAGATGTCTGCATACCATAGCTCAGCTACTAAGGTCAAAGTACCCTTAAATCTGGAGTAGAAATTATATAGTTTAACATTCTGTAGATAAGCCCCACTCCAGTCAGAGCTAAGCTAAAGCATCACCATGATAAAGACAACAAGTATTTTGGGCAATGACTCAGACTTGCTTGACACAGCTCTCCACAGACATTAGCTCTAACTAAAGATTACAACTCACCTGCCATAATAAAGCAAAGGAGAAATATAAAGTGGAACCGAATTTCTGAGGGCAGCTGGTCTTGTGCAGGGAGTACCCCAATTCCTCTGGATTAACAGTATCTAAAGCTTCAGTGAAATTCGTGAAGTCCTGTATAGTGCTAGATGCTGATTTCTGCAATACATCTGCAGCTGTCATACAGTGAAGATTAATGCTCTCTTAATCCATCTCTTGATGGATGAAATCAAGAAGCAGATCAAGAAGCCACCGAGAATATTGAAGATGACCCTGACCATAAGTCTTTGCTCCTTTCATTGAAATTTAAAATGATTGAAAGATGGTGAGTGTGTGTGTGTGTGTGTGTGTGTGTGTGTGTGTGTGTGTGTGTGTGTGTGTGTGTGTGTGTGTGTGTGTGTGTACATGAGTTCTTGCACAGTCACAATCCACAGCTGCTATTTTTCAGGTGAAGCTAATTGGACACATGGACCTCTTTCTCAGATGAATGGTGGAGATGATGTGCCTGATATATTAAAGAAAATATTGGGAGAGGAATACGTTACTTGTTCATTATCACACTGTTGCCATTGTTGTTTGTGGGAAGTTGGTATTTGCAAATCGGCTGCCATTATTCTTCTAATACAGCATACAACCAATAAAAGAGAAGCACGCTTTTCTGCAAAGCATTGTGGGACAAGCTAAGGTCATGAGGATGTAAGTTACAGACATTTTTTTCTGCCTTTGTTCAAAGTTTTACTGCAGTGACTGCCCTTTACTTCCATGGATATGACCTTTGCTAATGAGATCATTACATAGTATTATAAGCCTGTTCAGAGTCCATCTCTCATCAATATCATTAAATATACACTGAGAAGCCACTTTACTAGGTACTTCTTATACCTAATATAGTGGCCACTGAGAACATGTTAAAAGTCTTCTGCTGCTATTGCCCATCCATTTCAAGATTTGATGTTTTGTGCACTCAAGAGATACTCTTCAGCACACCACTGTTGTAACGTGTGGTTATTTAAGTTACAGTCATCATTGTCTCAGCTTAGACCACTCCTGCCATTCTTCTCTGAACTCCCTCATTACCAGGACCGTTTCTCCCATAGAACTGCTGCTCACTGGATATTTTTTCATCTTTCACTCCTTTCTCTGTAAACTCTGGAGACTCTTCTGTGTGAAAATTTCTAGAGCTCAGCAGTTTCTGAGATATTCAAACTATTCCATCTGGCACCGACAATCATTCCGCTGTCAAAGTAACTTAGTTCACATTTCTTCCTTATTCTGATGTTTGTTCTGAACCTCTTGATCACTTCTGCATGAATTTATGCATTGAATTGCTGCCACGTGATTGGCTGATCAGATATTTGCATTAATGAGCAAGGTACACAGGTGTCCCCAATAAAATGGCCACACATTAAAAACAACACTTTTCATTCCATTTCCAAAATTACATTCCAATATTACTGTGATGTTTGGCACTTCTAACTGAGGATGAATGTCTGAGCAGGTATGCAAAACATTAATCACATTACAAACCTTCCATTATGTCATCAAAATATTGATCAAATTAGTGCATTATGTCTTTTCTTCAATAATCAATGTTTGCATTGATTTTTTATCACTTTCAATTGATAATTAATTTCTCAAATTACCTTTTTACAATTCTGTGATCATAAATATATAGACTGATTATATGTTATTTTATTAAGGGGGATTACCCCCTTGATTTATGTAAAGAGAGCATAATTTGCATTCTTCCTGTCCTTTGATCACCACAATGTAAAGAAGATCAAAATTCTCCCTATACAATTTACAATGCATTTGGTCTGGGTACCTTTCCACTTCAAGTATTGATCATCATTTAATAACTTCCCCTATCTTCCTTCATCATCCAATCTCTTTACAACCTGTTCTTCGACTGTAACTACAGTGACACTGTGTTTTTGGTGAGGATCATTGCAAATTATTAGTTTAGTACCTCAGCCATGACTGCTGGCTTTTCAAGAAAAGCTCTGATTTACACCTGCTTCCAGAAATCTTTGTTCAACACATAAGTTAATAAACTATGATTCAAGAGATTGCTGATACTGAAATCTGGGGCAAAAAAAAACAAGCTGCTGAAGGAACTCAGTGGGTTAAGCACTGTTTGTGGAGGCAAAGAGATAGTAAACGTACTGAGTCAACACACTGCAGCAGGACACTAGATCTGATCTTGGATCTTGACCCTAAGTTGTGATTTTCCCCTTCCCTCCACAGATGTTGCTCAACTTAATGAGTTCCTTCTGCAGTTTTATTTGCTGTTTGTAAATGAGATTTGGGTTCCCCTGATTTTACTCCAATCTATTCAAATCTGCTTATCTGATTTTCATTCAGTTCCCTGTACTCTGCTAGCTACATGCATTATTATGAGTTATTATTATACATTTATCATAAGCCGTTTCCTGTTTCATTTTTAATCCCTGTATCTTTCATCACTTTGGGAGTATTTGGTCTTCTTTCCACCCTTGAGAAATCGCATCTTACTTGTACTAACTCCTCATTAAATATTCCTAGTTACTCATTCTTTGATTTACTTAATAACTTTTGATTCTAATTCAACTGAACCAGATCGCTATTCCATCATTCAAAGTCATTCTTTGTGCAATTGAGTATTTTTGTTTTAAAAAAACTAAAATAAAAGAAGAAAAACAGTGATGGGAATACAGAGCGTCAAACACTGCCTGAAAAGAGAATGTGAGAGTTATAAGTCCATTCATATTTGCATTTTGACTCAGTTTGTTGTTAATGGACTAACAGGTTTTATGTTAGATTACGTTTTATGAAGATGTATTGGTATAAAACATTGTTGGATCCTGGTGATTTTGTGATCCAAAGGTTCATTGGAAGTCAAGAATGAAGTATGTACTTGTTGGTTATAGCCATTTATTAAGAATAATAAAAACATGGGGTGCCTAAGGAGGGGTAGCACTTCTAGTGAAGGGGCTTCTCATGACCATTCTGGGACAGCCCGCTCACCTTTGGGCCCCTATTTGACACTTAGCTTTCACCTGTGGCTTCAAGTAGCTCTTTGCATGCAACAGCGGCCATACCCTTGTACACCACTTCAACGGGCATGCTAAACCAGGTGCATGCAGCCAGCAGGCCTCATACCCCAGTGAGCTAGGGACATGCCCATCCTAGCATGTGAAGCCAGCTCTGGTGAACTGAGTGGATGAGATCTACAATGAGATCCAATGGCCAAGAAGGTGGTTCTGCAACACTTCCTAGAAAGTGAAGAGCATGATAAAACACAGAAGTCACGGTGATCCTCTGCATCCAAGGAAGTCCCTGGTTTTGACAATGATTTGTGCCACTGGACTTGGCCTTCCAAGGTTGAAAGAGTGGAACTGTCCCAGTGCAATGGCTTTTTCACTTTAAAAGCTCTTCCACACTGGTCTCCTGTTATTGTTGGATATGACAGATGCAATCAATAAAAACACAGAACAAACAAAGAAAATGACAAAGAACTAAGAAGCCATGGGTGTCTTGTATGAAGATCTAGCTCAGACTAGACAGATAACAGACAATCCAGTGATAACAATAAACTATGAAATAGGCAATTTCGGCAGTATGACATCTGCTGCAGAAAAGCTAGAAAAAAATACAGAATAAGGTGTACCACAATTCGGAAAATAAATCAGGAAATAATTACACACTTTTAGGTAATATATAAAAATACAATACACAGGAAAAGTTAAACTATAAGCAAAATAACAAATTTAGACTCTTATCTAACAACATTTATATTTGTTCTTTTTGCCTGCTACAATTCATTGTCAAAAGTTATGTTTTAAACCAGAAATAATGAAGCACAGAGAAAAGAATTTCTGGGCCCATCTTGGATTATTGAAGATTCCTGGATATAGAAACTGGATTATAGCCAAGCAAAGTCCATATTTTTAAGAGGAAAGTTCATCAGCACCACAGGACTCAGTGTTGGGTCCGTTCTTGTCTGTCTTCTATCAATGATCTGGATGATAATGTTCTTATCTGGATCACCAGATAAGTGGGTGTCACCAAGATTTGGAACGTAGTGGACAGCAAAGAATGCTATCATGCTTGCAGAGGGATTTAGCACAGCTGGAAAGATGATTGACAGAATTTAATGTAGACATGTGTGACATGTTGAACTTTGGTAGGACCAACCAGGTTAGGTCTTACACAGTGAAAGGTAGGGCACAGAGGAGTACGGTTGAGCTATGGTCCCAGTGCAACTTGATAGGAGTAGGCAGTTTAAATAGCTCAGTATGGACTGGTTGGGCCAAAGTTCCTGTTGCTTGCAGTACTGTTCCATGACTTTATGACTCTACTTGTTCCCTGGAGACTCAAATTGCACTGCTACTTCAATATGTTCTATAATATCTAGACATATGGATCAGTCAAAAGAAATCAGAAGACAATAAGCAATTGCTTTAAGTTTCAGTTCCAGAATTAAGAGATTCACAACCACATGCTTCTTCACTGTAAATTATGTCCGTCATCATTCACAGTTCAGTGATTTTGTGTGGCAACAGTGAATTGGGACTGAATAATAATAATGGCCATGTTGAAAGATCTGGCACATTTCTCATCTCACCTCATGCCCTAGGCTACTCAACCTTTATTTGCTTAGATATGGACATCACTAAGAACATCCTTCATTGCTTCTAGTAGGTGCTGCACCTTTAATGAAAGTATTCTGTTAGTAGTTCCTGAAGGTTGTAATAGCCGGGGGATGATAGAAGGTATAAGCTCCCACATACTATTAAATTCTCCCAAATCACAATGACCTAAAGAGTGAAAGAGAATCCACATATTGTGGAGTTTCTATGTGCTTGGTCTACAATTTTCAAGGGTAGATTTGGACTGGGCTTGGTGAGTAACCACCATGTCTCATGAAAACTCATCAATGCATCTATTCTCTGAGGAGGCTGAAGAGAACTGAGCTATGTACATCTGTACTCATGTCATTCTACAGATGTGCAGTTGAAAGCATCCTAACAAGCTGCATTATTGCATGGTACAGAAATTGCTTGGCAGAGGACAAGCAGGTTCTACAATGGTTAGTCAAAACTGATCAACTCAATACTGGCACCGGCTTACCCACCATCAACAACATGCTGTATTTAGACATAGCTGCTGGAAAAGGGCCAGAAGTATCATGAAGGATCCCACCCACCCTGATCATGGACTATTTGTCCCAATCCCATCAGGGAAGAGGTTATGTAGCATTGACGCCCAGACAAGACTCAAAACACTTCCTTTCCGCAATCAGTAAGGCTGATCAACACCTTCATCCTCTAACCCACCACTCAACACCACTTTATTATTTTCTGTCAGTCATCTTACTTACAGACACTCCTGTGTCTAGTGTCACTTTATGGACATAAAACCAATCTATGTATAAGCTATCATATCTATTTATATTTATTGTGCTTTTTTGTGCAGCATCAGGTCTGGAGTAACAATTATTTCATTTTCCTTTACACTTGTGTACTGGAAATGACATTAAACAGTCCTGAATCCTGAATCTGCTATAGATGAGCAGTCATAATACAAGAAAGGTGTAAGGAATGTTTGGGGGTGTTGGATGGGGTGTCAATCAATCAGGCTGCTTTGACATGGGAGTTTCTTGAATATCATTTGCACTAGTCTTATCTAAGCAAGTAAACATTATGTCATTACATTCTTAAATGGAGTATGAGATGTTGGAAAAGCTTTAAGGTGTCAGGAGTTGAATCAACTGCTATAGTATATTTACTCTTTGAATTGTTCTAGCAGCCACAGTAGTGTTTGGTAGTCCAGTTAAGTTTGCATTCAGTGGTGATCTTGTGGAAATTGATGTCAGGGTTTTAGCATGATTTCCTATTATTGGCCTGCAACATGAAAGAACAGTACAAGTAGTTCTACTTCTACATATTTAATTGTGATATTTTTAGGCTATAGCAAGAATGCAAGCAACTTGATCTGATAAAACTAGAGAATATTTGAGCAGCTTACGTTTTGTTTTGGCCACCATAGGTACTGGTTTGCTTTCAATTTCAAATAGTTTTCATAAGCATATTTTAGAGTGTGATTCACACTGCTCAGCGGATTCAGCAGCATGACAGAAAATGCATCACTTGCACATGCTGTTAAGGCAGTTGGGGTAATCAATCCCAGTACAATGCTGACAATGCCAGCTCTCTCAAACTGAGCCACGACGATCCAACTAACACCATCTGTTAACCACGCTAGGAACCTTGGCATTTAACAATAGGAAGAAATCCAAGCTGTATACTTTAAAAGATTCTCAATGACTTACAGATTTGCTGCAAGATAAAAGTGCAATTGGTTGAAGAGAGCTGAGCTGACCTATTATTGGAATAGTTGTAAATTCGTGGTATCTGGCATTATTTTTGCTGGAGTGCAAAGGTTAGCTTTGGTTGAATATATGAGGGATCAGGGAATAGCGGAAGAGGATGATAGAAGGTCAGCCATCCGCAGAACAGTGGGGATGGTAGAATGAGGAATCCCCATCCCTCTTGAACATTCCAGGAGCAACACTCCGATATGTGCACCTTTTTGTGATGTAACCCATGGAGTCCATGGAGATGGTCACTGAGATTTATCATCGCTTGAGTAGATTGAGCTAGGAAAGGGAGGAGAAGAGGTGGAGTTGAAAGATAGAAGCAGTGGATGACATAGATTTCTATGGATGTTGTAACAAGCAGGTGATGCTTTCTCCTAAGATATGTACTGTAAATTCACTCTGTAATCTTCCCATGCACTAAATACATGGAGGCAATGTGATGATTGACAAACTTACATGATTTTTTCATATTGCTGTAGCTCTGTGAGCCTGAATAATACCATTATGCTAAGCAATTGATGGCATTTGCAGAACCAGGGCCAATTCTTTGTTTTCTGACTCCAATTCAATTACTAAAAATCAGTTACTATGAAACTTACTGAAATCAATGTTCTTCCCTTGGCTTCACTACATTTTAACTTTGACGGCCAATATACAGATATTTCTGCTCATACATCTGAAATCACCAAAGTTTTGACTAGTGGGTCTGGAGATGTAATCAAACTGCTATTGATCTAGCCTTTGGTTTCATACAATCCGAGAATATTGATTTACAGCAATGCCAAATATGAGTGACACTGAGAATTTAGCTTGAAGAAACCAAAGGATTAAACCTGTAGTTATGGAGGTCACCATTGAGAAAATAAAATATGCAATCTGGAAAGAGGTTCACTTATGTAAATTCTGCAAGAAAAGCAGGCAGTGGTGTACACAATAAGTCATTAATACAAGTTTATTAAAATATCTGATATTCCACTTAAGCTCCAAGCTCAAATCCAACACTAATGCTACCTTTGCTCAGTGCAAAAATGAAATGCTCGAAGAACTCATCCAGTCAAGTAGCATCTATTGAAGGGGATATCAGGACTGATTTCTCTTTTCAAGGATGCAGCATTACTGGTTGAGTTCCACCAGCATTTCTGTTTTGTTTCTGGTTCTAGCATCAGACCATTTATTTATTTTCCTGCCTTAAACCGCAGAAGGACTTTTCATATGACACCTGGACTACACTGCTGGGCTCCCAGAGAGAGTCCAAAGAGCCAGCACACACCTCCCGACTCTCAATGGTCCTACAGTTCATCAATTACCAAAACTGTAGCTTATTAGAAATTATCATAATTATATCATAAGAAGCAGATACCATATTTCCATCTTACCCTCTAAGAAATTCTATTTTGCAACTACAATTGGTCAAACTGGTCCCTCAGAAGATGTATGTATTTAACTGTGTGAGAAAACTTAAATTTCTTGAAATGTGTAATATTTTGTTTCACCTTCAATGGGGAGCTTTGAATGTCTGTGAAGGCTATAGATGTTCACAGTTACTTTCAGTGATAATATTGACAACTGGCAAGTCCGGAGAGTGTCAAGGTCTTTTAGTGAGCTTAGCTGGTGCTTTATATGGGAAGAGGCAGTTAATAAGATGTTGCCATTTGACAAAATACCACATAAGAGGCTGATGCATAAATTTTAAGCCCCAGGTATTGGGAGAAGACTGTTAGCATGGATTGAAAAATTGTTGTAACATAGAAAACAAAGAGTTGGATTAAAAGGATCCTTTTTAGGCTGGAGGGATATTACTAGCGGAGTATCACAAAGATCAGTTCATGACCCTAAATTGTTTACCTTTAACATAAATAGCCTACTGGAGGAAACAAAATATAAGGTTTCTAAGTTTTCCAATGATAGGAAAATAGATGGAAGGAGCCGACTATAACCAAGTACTTGTGATACTGTATGATCCCATCTCAAAGCAAGAAACAGTCCATCTTGAGGCATTTCAAATTATAATTGGAGACTTCAACCAGACTTGTTTGAAGAAAACCCTTCCCAATCACCATTGGCATATAAGCTGTAGCTCCAGAGATCCTAACATACCAGACCACTGTTATACTAAGATAAGAAATGGCTGCCATTCCATGCCCAGACCGCCTTCCAGGAAATCTGATCACTTAGCTGTTCATCTCCTACCTGCATACAAGCAGAGGTTGAAGAGCAAAGCTCCAGAGATTAGCACAACAAAGAGGTGACCATGGGAGGCAGAGTAGCTACAGAATTCCTTTGGTCAGTAGACTGGACTATGTTCAAGGACTCATCTAGGGATCTGAATGACTATGCCATGGTTGTAATGGATTTTATTAACATAGCTGTAAGTGTGTGTGGCCCACAAAATCATTCAGAGTCTTCCCCAGTCAGAAGTCTTGGATGAACGATGAGATTTAAAAGCTGCTAAAAGCCAGATCAGAGGCATTCAAGTCTGGTGACCAAGAAAGTTAGAAGAGGTACAGGTAGCTCCTCACAGGTGAAGTGGCAGTTCCGGACCAAACTGTAGATCCAAGATGGAGTCGTGTATGACAGCAGTGTTGCAAGCTCTGTTCCAACTTTACAGTACACTTTTAATTTCTGTGATTTCCTTTGCATTTCTTGTTCAAGTAACTGATAGTCACATCAGATATGAATGACTGATTCTCCTAAACATCAGGAAGATGGCATTTACTCACTACATGTGCGGCCTTTTCTACACTGGGATCTCCTGCTTACATGATCAATGGGAGACTCGTCAGTGGCGAGGGGGAAAGGCCAGCATCCTGGTGAGATTGAGACAGCATGCTAATTTGCCACTGCTCTCTAGCATACACCTGGCTAACATTCAGTCCCTGGACAATAAGCTACGTGAACTGAGGGTCAGGATCTCCTAACAGCGAAAACAAAGGAATGCAATGTTTTGAGCTTCATGGAGACTTGGCTGATGGAGGTGATACTGGATCAAGCTATTGAGCCCTCTAGGTTCTCCCTGTTCTGGTGTAAAAAGAGTAAATGAGGTGCGGTGGGCTTCATGGTCAATAATGCCTGGTACAATCCCAGGAATGTGCATGTCATCAAATCCTTCTATTCCCCAGGTCTGGAATACCTGGTGCTGCTGTGTAGATCTTTCTGGTTGCCTAGGGAGTTTATAGCTGTTAGTATCACAGATTTGTATATTCCTCTGCAGGCTGATACTGACCTAGCCCTCAAGGAACTGTACAAGACCGTCAGCACCTTAGAGACTGCAAACCTGGAGGCTGCCTTCATCGTCAACGGTGACTTTAATAGAGTATCGCTGACTAAAGTCTCTCCAAAGTTTTGCCAACACATCCAAGTGAGCACACAGAGAGATAGCATACTTGAGCACAAGCTTACAAAGCATAACTCCGCTCCCGCATTTGGAAAATCAGATCACTCCTCCATCTTGCTTCTGCCGATGTACAGACGGCAGCTGAAGCAAGAGGCAGCCATAGTTAAAACCATCCATTGTTGGTCCGACCAATCAGTCTTCATGCTGAAGGACTACTTTGATGACATTGACTGGAAGGTCTTCCATGATGAGGAAAGGGTCACGAGTTTCATTCGGAGGCACATCGAGGATGTTGCCCCCAGAAATCGGTCAAGGTGTTTCCAAACCAGGAACCCTGGATCAACAGTTCTGTGTGAGCAGCACTTACCATGAAATTCAGAACTTATGCTGCTGGTAATCACCAAGAGCTCAAGAAATGCAGCTATGATCTGCATAAAGTAACCAAGGCAGCAAAACAACAATACAGAGACAAGATTCAGACTCAACTTTCCACCAACAACACATGCAGCTTATGGCAAGGACTGCACACCATCGTAGACTTTAAAGCTAAACACGGTGGAGTTTTCAACATCGATGCCTTTCTCCCAGATGAACTAAATCTTTTTCATGCTCGATTCGATGTCGCCGATACTGAACCCCTGAGGAGACCTGCAGATGATGCAACCGGCAGCCTGGTCATCTCTGAGGCCGAAGTACACAGGTGTTTCAAACGAGTGGACAGTCACAAGGCTGCTGGACCGGACGGCATCCCAGGGGGGGTGCTCAGAGTCTGCATGGCACAATTGGCAGATGTGTTTTACAGATATTTTTAATCTCTCCCTCTCCCAGTGTAGAGTGCCCTCCTATTTCAAAACATCCACTGTAGTTCCTGTACCTAAACAAACCAAGGTAACATGTCTGAACAACTGACGTCATATTGCACTCACCTCAATAGTAAACAAATGCTTTGAGAGGCTGGTCAATGACTACATCTGCAGCATGCTACCATCCACACTGGACCCCCTACAATTCACCTACCGACACAATAGCCACAGTTCTACACATCTGGAGAAGAAAGATGTTTATGTGAGAATGTTGTTCTTGGACTACAGTTCAGCATTCAACACCATAATTCCCTCTGGGCTTGACAAGAAGCTCAGAGACCTCAGCCATCACCTTGCCTTGTGCAGCTCTTTCACTTCAGAAGTGAAAAAGTTTGGTGTGGTCCCCCAAATTCCAAGAACTTTCTATAGGGGCACGATTGAGAGCATCCTGACTGGCTGCATCACTACCTGGTATGGGAACTGTTCTTCCTTCAATCACAGGATTCTACAGAGAATGGTGTGTATAGCCCAAATGCATTAGTAGACTATTTACACTACTTCACAAAATTTAGGACATTTACAAAAACAGATGTGTAAAAAGGGCCTGAAGGATCATTGGTGACCTGAGTCACCCCAACCACAAACTCTTCCAGCTGCTACCATCTGGGAAATGGTATCACAGCATAAAAGCCAGGACCAACAGGCTCCCAGACAGCTTCTTCCACCAGCTTAATCCATGCTAATGCAACTGTATTTCTATGTTATGTTGACTATTCTGTTGTAAATGGTATTTATTATAAATTACTATAGTTACACATTTAGATGGAGACATAACATAAAGATTTTTACTCATATATATGAAAGGTGTAAGTAATAAAGTCAATCCAATTCAAATTCATATTCAACTTGAATCAATGAAGGATGCTAGATAGTTGCGGCAGGGCTTGAATACTATCATGTGTTATAAGGTTAAATCAAGTGACATAGGAGGCAACAGGGCTTTGGTTCCAGATGAGCACAATGCCTGCTATACTAGCTTTGATGGTAAAAACATGGAGAAACCATCACAAACTCCCACAGACACCAATTATCCTATGATTTCAGTCTCTGAAGCCAGCATGTGAGCAGCCTTCAGGAGGGTGAGCCCATGAAAAGCATTCGGCCCAGATGGGATACCTGGCCAAGTACTGAAGACCTGTGCTGATCAACTGGTGTGATTGTTCAGATCGTTAACCTCTTGCTTCAGCAGTGTGTGGTACCCACCTGCTTCAAGCATGCTTCAATTATTCCAATGCTCAAGAAGAATGTGGTGACCTGCCTTAATGACTATCACCCAGTGGCACTTGCATCCACAAGTTTGCAATGTTTTAAGAGTTTGGTGATGAAACATTTCAACTTCTGCCTGAGAATCAACTTATTTCCACTCCAATTTAACTACTGGTGCAACAGGTCCACAGTCGATGCCATTTCATTGGCTCTTCACTCAACTCTAGAACATTCGGACAGCAAAAATGCATATATTAGGATGCTTTTTATCAACTTCAGCTCAGCATTCAATACCATCATCCACTCAAAGCTAATCAATAAGCTCCAAGACCTTGGCTTCAATATCCCTTTATGCCATTGGATCCTGGATTTCCTCACTGGCAGACCCCAGTCAATTTGGATAGCCTACAACATCTCCTCCATGATCTCCAATAGCCCAGGTCACTGTCATAGGCCACATCAAAGGTGATGATAAATCAGCAAGTAGGAGGAAGATTGAAAATCTGGCTGAATTCTGTCATAACAACAACCTGCTTACTCAATGCCAGAACTGATTATAAACTCCAGAAGAAGGAAACCAGAGGTCTATGAGCCAGTCCTCATCAGAGGAACTGAGGTGGAGAGAGTTAGCAGCTTTAAATTTGAGATGTCATTATTTCAGAAGATCTGTCCTGGGCCCAGCACCTAAGTGCAATTACAAAGAAAACTCGGCAGTGCCTTTACTTCCTTATGAACTTGAGGAGATTTTGCATGACATTTAACACTTTGAAAAACTTCTATAGATGTGTCCTGCAGAGTATATTTACTGGCTGCATCACAGACTGGTATGGAAACACCAATGCCCTTGAACAGAATATCCTACAAAATGTAGTGGATATGGGCTAGTCCATCACGGGGAAGTCCTCCCAACCATTGAGCACATCTACATGAAATGCTGCTTCAGGAAGTAGCATCTATCATCAGGGACCCCCACCACCCAGGACATGCCCTCTTCTCACTGATGTCATCAGGAAGAAGGTACAAGAGCCTCAGGACTCACTCCACGAGATTCAGAAACAGTTACTACCCCTCAACCATCAGGCTCTTGAACACTTCACTCAACTTCACTTGCCCCATCATTGAAATACAGTTGACTCACATTTAAGGACTATTCCTCACACATTGTTGATATTTATTGCTTATTTATTTATTGTTATTATTTCTTAATTTGTATTTGCACAGTGTTGTTTTCTGAACTCTAATTAAACACCCTAGTTGAGTGGTCTTTCATTAATTGTGTTATAGTTATTATCCTATAGTTTTGTGAGTATGCACACAAGAAAATTAAACTTGTGTTTGTATATGGTGACATATATGTACTGTGAAAGCAACATTTACATTGAACTTTAAACTTTGGAAGGACATGTTCTGATTCAGTATTGATGTATAGTCAGATTGAGTGACGGCGATAAATCGGTTAATGGTGGTCAACGTGTGGATGTCTGAGGCCATGCACATTGGTAGGAGGAAGCAATAGATCGATTATCTAACTGGACAGACACTGTAATTCAGTTGGATTTTCATGTTCTAATGTATGAATCACAGAAGGTTAGCAGGTAGGTCCAACAATTAGCTAACAAAGCAAATAGTTCATACTGTGAAAGCTCGGCAGTTTAACAGCAGGTAAGTTTTGTTGTTGCTGTACAGTGTGTTGGTAATGTCATACTTGGAATACCATGCCCTGTTTAGGTGTTGTCACCTAAATAATTATATAGTAGCATTGCAGATAATCTAAACAAAATTTACCAGGCTAACTTAAAGTTTGAAGTTTAAAGTTCAAAGTATATTTATTATCAAAGTATCTATGCAGTATACAACCCTGAATCACATCTTCCCACAGACAGTCATGAAACAAAGAAGAATCATGTAACCAACCCACTCAAAGAAAAATATCAAGCCCACCTCCCTCATGTGCAAAACAAAAATTATGCAAATGGCAACAAATAGAAAACAACCAAAAACAGAAGATTTCAGTACAGCTCAGCTCAGTGTTCAGTCTCTTCAGGTTGCCCAATTCAAAACATTGCCAAAAAGTAACAACAAAAAAGAGCAACCAGAACTAGAACTGGAAATAAAACGCATCATAAAACTGAATTAGAGTCCAAATTCACACCTGACATTGATTAAACCTTGCTTAGGCCTTATCCACCAACAGCATCAAGGGAGAGAGTGATCACTTGAGTGCTAGGAACTTCCCTCAGGAGCAGCGAGTGAGAGACTGCCATATGCAGACATCTGCCCTGGTAGCAGCAAGCAAGAGGCTGGTAGGTGGTGCTGAATACTTGCTGACCTTCCACATTCACTTCGATGATTTCAAGCTTCCTCAGCTCTTTAATCTGCAAGATTGGTGAGAGATGGAGTTGATCATGGGCCCACTCCCTATCTCCAGGATTCCTAGCCTCTATGCTTTAGTCACAGCCTCATGGCACCTCTCAGAGACAGTAAAGCACCAGATCACCTGATTGGCCCAAAATCACACCAGCAGAATGTAGATTACAGGCTCCAACAGTAGTAGAACCATATCTGCAATAAAAAAAAGATGCTGTAAAAGAATTGAAAGGAATTGTTTCATGACCTGTCTTGAGGAGGCCTCCTTTGGTAGCATTGTTTGCTGGAAACTTTCTTCCTGGCAGGAGTGTGTTTGCTAACATGAGAGGCTGGACAGTTTAGGTCTGTATTTATTAGAGCACAGAAGAAAAAGGGATTAACCTATTCCACATCTACCTATGCATGTAGCATGTAGCAATAAAAGATACATTCAATCATTAGCAATACAATTCATTAAGAGATATATAGATATATCCAATTTAATAAGAAAAGCATGTATCTGGTTAATGTTAAGAAGGTTTCATTTATGGGAAAGTCTTGAACAAGGAGATGTAGCTTCAAATCTATGAGGTGCAGAGATTCCTTCTCTCAGAAGGCAGAGCATATCAGAAATTCTCTGTCCTCATAGTTGTGGACAACATGTCATTAGATGTTTCAAGGTAGAAATGGATACATATTTGTAAGAGCAAGGAATTGGCTGTGGGGGGTAGGATTATACTGAACTGGCACAGAAGTGAAACTGAGATTAACATAGGTCAACCACGATCACATGAAATGGCAGTGAAGTCTTTAGGTCACAAGTCACCTATTCCTACTCCACTCTTCACGCATTTTTATATTTCTTATTGTGCTTGGTCTTACCAATGAGCTGGCAACTAGCTTTCCATTGGAAGTAACTCAATATTCCAGAATGCAGGTGGATGGCATTCACAGGAATCTGTGAAAGCCTGACTTGTCCATCCAATATGAATGCATAATCATGTAGTTTGATGAAAATACAACAAAAATGAGATAGTATGCAGATATGAACAACCCTGACTCATAAAACAAAATTATGTAAACAGCAATGAAGATTCCTTCCACATCTAAGTGTGTTGGTTTTCCTGAGTCTACACCCAGTAGTTCCATGACTGACAGCAGTGAAAACCAAGAGGAAGCTACCGACATGATGACGGAAGCCTTGAACACCACGAGAGGTGGAGGACCTACACTGTTGCCTGAAAGATTGATGGCATAATGGACAGGAAGCAAGTTACAAACAGAATATTGGTATTAAAATTAATCTAGTTCCAAAATCAAGCAAATGACTAAAACACGAGGAAACCTGCAGATGCTGGAAATTCAAGCAACACACACAAAATGCTGGTGGATCGCAGCAGGCCAGGCAGCATCTAGAGGAAGAGGTATAGTCGACGTTTCGGGCTGAGACCCTTCATCAGGACATGGGTCCTGACAAAGGACCTCGGCCCGAAACGTCAACTGTACTTCTTCCTATAGATACTGTCTGGTCTGATGCGTTCCACCAGCATTTTGTGTGTGTTACCTAAGTAAATGACTAAGATGCTTTTTAATTTCCAGCTTTTGATCCTTAGTTTCCTTGTACAAATGGTTACTGAAATAGATTGATACATTTTCAGATTAAAGGACAAATTAATCAATAACAAATAGGAAGATTAAATTGCATTTCACTCTCAGTGTAATTCATATTCCCAATGGAAAGATACTTCAAAGTTGAGTAAAAAAGCAGTTAACTAACAACGTTTTGCAATGGTGTAAGTGTTCTTATGTACAAGTCAACACAATGGCACTTTGCAATAAAAAGTAGTTCTAAATGCAGCACTGAATTTTTCTATTTCTTTTCCACTACAGAAGAGAATTTCTTGTCTGCATCAAGATAAAAGGATGTGAATGAGTGTCCTGCATCCTTCTGCCATCATTCATAGTGATTTTTGCATGTGTTACAACTGAAGTGATAGATGAAATACCTGTTAGGTATTCATTACAGACTGGGTGTAGGAAATGTGGGATGTATGTACCCAAGCCGGGATCTTTTCTGTTTATTGAACAATCTTATTGCTGCATTCTCTTAATTTCATTGTTAATGACCCAATGACTGTAACTTGTGGGACGTTATGCTCAAATCAATAATCACGTTTCATCTTTACCAATCTGTACCTTCCAACAAAAGTGTTTGAAAAGCAAATATCTATTGCATTCTCCCAAGAATGCAATTATTCCTGTTTGTGAAAGAACAAGAAGCTAAGGAGAGTGGAAATCTATGGAAGACATTTGCATCCATATAATTGAAACTTCCATTAAAGATGCACAAGAACTTTGACAGATTTTTCTTCAGCAGTTTGATCAAGGGGCAACTGTGCAAGTGCAGGAACATCAGCAAGTTAGACCAGTGCAAAGAGTTTAAAAGGAGACAGATTTTTCTTCAGTGGTTTGATTGAGGGACGACTGCATAACTGCTTGGATGCCAGCGAGTTATACCGGCGCAAAGAGTTCAAAAGACAGCTTTACAGAGAGGGTGACAGAATAGAGGGAGAAGGAGCAGGAGGGGTTTGGTGATAATAGGTTGAGGTCGAGTAGGTTATCTGTGCAGAATAGAAACAGGAAGTATGTCTGAGAGGCCAGTGTTCTGTACTGGGTGTCAGATGTGGGATGTGTGGGAGACTCCCAGCCTCCCGGGAAAGCCACATCTGCACCAGGTGCATCCAGTTGCAGCTCCTTAGAGACTGGGTTAGAGAACTGGAGATGCAACTCGCTGACCATCGTCTGGTCAGGGAAAGTGAGGAGGTGATAGACAGGAGCTAAAGGCAATTGTCACACCGCGGCCTCGAGAGACAGATAGTTGGGTAACACTCAGGAGAGGGAAGGACAGAGTCAGAAACTAGAGAGTACCATCGTGGCTGTCCCCCTTCAGAGTAAGTACTCCTGTTTGAGTACTGTTGGGGGATGTGGCCTACCTGGGTGAAGCAACAGTGGCTGTGCCTCTGGCACTGAGTCTGGGCCTCTGATTCAGAAGGGTAGGAAAAGGAAGAAGTCAGCAGTGACAGGGGACTCTATAGTTAGGGGGTCAGACAGGTGATTCTGTGGATGCAGGTAAGAAACATGGATGGTAGTTTGCTTCCCAGATGCCAGGGTCTGGGATGTTTCTGATCACGTACATGATATCCTGAAGTGGAAAGGTGAACAGCCAGAGGCCGTGGTAGATATTGGTGTCAATGACATAGGTAGGAAAAGGGAAGAGGTCCTGAAAACAGACTACAGGGAGTTAAGAAAGAAGTTGAGAAGCAGGACCTCAAAGGTAGTTACATCAGGACTACTGCCTGTGCTATGCAACAGTGAGTATAGGAATAGTTTGGGGTGGAGGATAAAAGTGTGGCTGAGGGATTGGAGCAAGGGACAGGGATTCAGAATTCTGGATCATTGGGACTGCTTTTGGAGCAGGTATCACCTGTACAAAAAGGACGGGTTACACTTGAATCCCAGGGGGACCAATATCCTGGCAGGGAGGTTTGCTAAGGCTATTGGGGAGAATTTAAACTAGAATTGCTGGGAGGTGGGAACTGAACTGAACTGAAGTGATGGAGGAAGAGACTGTTGGCTTACAAATAAAGAAAGCTTGGAGACGGTGCGAAAGGAATGATAGGCAGGTGATAGAGAAGGGATGCGCTCAGACTGATGGTTTGAGATGTTTCTATTTTAATGCAATAAGCATCATCAACAAAGTGGATGAGCTAAGAGTGTTGTAGCCATTACAGAGAATTGGATGGTTCAGGAGCAGGAATGGTTACTTAGAATGCCAGGCTATAGATGTTTCAGAAAGGACAGGAAAGGAGGGAAAAGAGGTGGGGGCATGGCACTGCTGATCAGAGATAGTGTTATGGCTGCAGAAAAGGAGGAAGTTGGAGGGATTGTCTACTGAGTGTCCGCGAGTAGAAGTTAGGAACAGGAAGGGGTCAATAACTCTACCAGATGTTTTTACAAGCCACCCAATGGGAACAGGGACATAGAGGAGCAAATAGGGAGATAGATTCTGGAAAGGTGTAATAATAACAGGGTTGTCGTGGTTAGAGATTTTAATTTCCCCAATATTGATTGGCATTTCCCTAGAGCAAAGGGTTTAGATGGGGTGGAGTTTGTTAGGTGTGTTCAGGAAGGTTTCCTGACACAATATGTAGATAAGCCTACAAGAGGAGAGGCTGTAGTTGATCTGGTCAGGTGCCAGATCACTCAGTGGGAGAACATTTTGGAGATAGTGATCACAATTCTATCTCCTTTACCATAGCATTGGAGAGGGATAGGAACAGACAAGTTGGGAAAGAGTTTAATTGGAGTAAGGGGAAATATGGAGCTATCAGGCAGGAACTTGGAAGTATAAGTTGGAAAAAGATGTTCTCAGGAAAATGTATGGCAAAAATTTGGCAAATGTTCAGGGGGTATTTGCTTGGCGTTTTCCATAGGTATGTTCCAATGAGACAGGGAAAGGATGGAAGGGTACAGGAACAATGGGGTACAAAGGCTGTAGTAAATCTAGTCAAGAAGAAAAGAAAAGCTTATGAAAGGTTCAAAATTGAGGTAATGATAGAGATCTAGAAGATAATAAGGCTAGCAGGAAAGAGCTTAAGAATGAAATTAGGAGAACCAAAAGAGGCCATGAGAAGGCCTTGGTGAGCAGGATTAAGGAAAACCCCAAGGCATTCTTCAAGTATATGAAGAGCAAGAGGATAAGAAGTGAGAGAATAGGATGAATCAAGTGTGACATTGGAAAAGTGCATATGGAACCAGAGGAGAGATACTTAATGAATACTTTACGTCAGTATGCACTCTGGTAAAGGATCTTGGCGACTGTAGGATTGACTTACAGCAGATTAAAAAGCTTCAGCATATAGAAGTTAATAAAGAGGATATGCTGGACGTTTTGGAAAGCATCAAGTTAGATAAGTCTACGGGACCAGATGAGATGTACCCCATGCTACTGTGGGAAGCAAGTGAGGAGATTGCTGAGCCTCTGGCAATGGTCTTTGCATGGTCAATGGGGACAGGAGATGTTCCGGAGGACTGGAGGGTTGCAAATGTTGTTCCCTTATTCAAGAAAGGGAGTAGAGATAGCCCAGGAAATTATAGACCAGTGAGTCTTACTTCAGTGGTTGTTAAGTTGATGGAGAAGATCCTGACAGGCAGGATTTATGAACTTTCAGAGAGGCATAATATGATTAGGAATAGCCAGTATGGCTTTGTCAAAGGCAGGTCACGCCTAATGAGCCTGATTAATTTTTTGAGGAAAGGCCTGAACACATTGATGAAGGTAGAGCAGCAGATATATCTGGATTTCAACAAGGCATTTGTTAAGGTACCCCATGCAAGGCTTATTGAGAAATTATGGAGGCATGGGATCAAAGGGGACCTTGCTTTGTGGATCCAGAATTGTCTTGTCTACAGAAGGCAAAGAGTGGTGGTAGACAGGTCATGTTCTGCATGGAGGATGGTGACCAGTGTGCACCTGAGGGATCTGTTCTGGAAACTTTTCTCTTCTTGACTTTTATAAATGACCTGGATGAGGATGTGGAGGGATGGGTTAGTAAATCTGCTGATGACACAAAGGTTGGGGGTGTTGTGGACAGTGTGTAGGGCTGTCAATAGGATGCAGGTCTGGGCTGAGAAGTGACAGATGGAATTCAACCCAGAGAGGTGTGAGGTGGTTTATTTTGGTAGGTCAAATATGATGGCAGTATATAATATTAATTGTAAGACTCTTGGCAGTGTGGAGGATCAGAGGGATCTTGGGGTCCAAGTCCATAGGACACTCAAAGCTGGTGCATAGGTTAACTCTGGGTTTAAGAAGGTATGTGATGCGTTGGCCTTCATCAACTGTGCAATTGAGCTTAAGAGCCGAGAGGTGATGTTACAGCTATATAGGACCCTGGTTAGGCCCCACTTGTAGTACTGTGCTTAGTTCTGGTCACCTCACTACAAGAATGACGTGGAAGCCATAGAATGGATGAAGAGGAGATTTACAAAGATGTTGCCTGGATTGTGGAGCATGCCTTATGAGAATAGGTTGAGTGAACCTGGCCTTTTCTTCTTGGAGCAGCGGAGGATGAGATGTGACCTGATAGAGTTATATAAGATGATGAGAGGCACTGACCATGTATCTAGTCAGAGGCTATTTCACAGGGCTGAAATGGCTAACATAAGAGGGCCCATTTTTAACATGCTTGGAAGTAGGTACAGAGGAGGTGTCAGGGGTAAGTTTTTTTTAATGCAGGGTGTGTTGTGTGTGTGTGTGGAATGAGTTCCTGGCGACGGTGGTGGTGGTAATACGATAGGGTCTTTTAAGAGACTCATGGACAGGTACACGGAGCTTAGAAAAATAGAGGGTTATGGATAACCTTAGGTAATTTCTAAGTAAGTACAAGTTCTGCACAGCATTGTGGGATGAATGGCCTGTATTGGGCTGTAGGTTTTCTGAGTTTCTCCGTTTATAAGAATGTTTCAAGAGCTCATGGCCAAGGCAGACCAAAAAGCTTGAGTTTCCAAAGGAAATAAGATCAGTAATATGATCTACTGCTATATAGAAAATGTAGTGTGCTAGACAACTGATTATATCTATAAAACAATGGATTTAGACTCACAGTATGAGGAGAATAATTCCTATTGAATGAATTATGACACAATGATGCAGCTAGTTGTTCAAAGTTCAACGTAAGTTTATTATTACCTGAGATTTATTTTCTTGCAGGCAGTCACAATAGAACGGAGAGATATAATGTGCAGAACTACTCAGATATCATAGCTCAGGAATTCAGAAGCTTTGCTGGCAATATTGAAACATGACTGAGACACACCAGACAGGTGATGGTCCATTTAAAGGACAAGTTATTGGATACATCTTATAAGTTTATCAAGTGCAGTGAGGCAGTCAACACCCATTGTAAGGAACACTTTGAAGATATTTTTGACAATGATCTGGCAATGATATAAGCACTCTGGTTTCCAACCCACAGCACTTCTTTAGGCCACACTTGAAACCATTCCTAATAAACAAGAATATGGAAGAACACAGCAAAACGTAAGGAATAGGATTTGTCCCTACTTAAATCCTAAGTACCGCAGCAAAGCGCTTCAGTCACAAATCCACAATCTGACTGTTCATGCTTACAAAGGAACCTCAGGAATGCTGTAATCGTGACCACATTTACCAAAGCATTCAAGTCTGGCTATGGTAACCAGTGCCGTCAGCCACAGGAAAATTATTTCCTCCTGAACTGTCTCCTGCTGAAGTGCTGCTCTCCAAGTCATAGTCTTGGTTCTATCCATTCAGAGATAGAATGCACATGATCTTCACCAGCCACTTTATTGGTCGTTCTCAACCATATTTAAACCTTTGAGTCCATCAATCAGTAGGGCCTGTGGAACGCCCTCTTTAAATTCAGCAATACGGGCAAATTCATTTTTCGGCCTACATTTACTCCTGGAAGATATGCAAGTTATGAAACTAAATCATATCAAAACAAAACTTAATAAATACCGGTGTAACAAGTAGCATCACTGCCTTGATACTTTGCTCAAACTTTCTCTTTTTAATATAGCACATCACCTACAGCAAACCTCCTGCAGATCTGCAGAACAAATAGGAAGCTGTTCAAATGAAGCTAACTATCCTCCAAAAAGTAGGTCTCCTGAATCTCAATTGTCAAGCTGCAGTACGCAGAGAATGATTGTGGGTTTTTTTTTGTATATATTTAGAGACCAAGTTCCAAGAAATTGTCAACTCATTTGCAGAAAGTTAACAGAATGTGGCCTACACTCAATAGCTAGATGGTACCATCATGCACAATGACAGCCATTGCCTCACAGATCCATTGGCCAAGGTTTGATCATGACTTTTGATACTGTCGATGTGGAGTTTGCACATTCTTCTTGTGACCATCTATCTGAGTTCCCTCTGAGTGCTCTTATTTTGTCCCGTATCCCAAAGATGTGTCCACAACAAACTAACTAGATAGTTGAGTATGGGGGCTATTGGCAAGAAGGTTAGGAGAATAAAATATGATTAGTCCTGGATTAATGTAAATGGATGCTTAATGATCTGTGTAGATTCAGTGGGCCAAAGGGTTTGTTTCTATGTTGAGTGACTCTGTACCTAAGACAAAGCTCCTAGACCAAGCTGCCCCAATTGCATCACATTTCTCTCAGATAATGAGGAATCATGACAAGACCTTGGTACTCTGGTAAATATGGATCATTCTCCTATCTTGGCAAATACATGGTAGAGGCAGAACCAGTGACTAAATTCATCTTCATGCAACCAAGTGACAGTTGAATATAATTTTTTATTGTTGAAATGCACTTATGTATTCACCCTGGTAATGCTAAAATAGCTGCCTGTCCCCTTAAGAGAAAACAGTGATGTCAGTATGCACATATGGAGTAGAAAGAAGAGTTGCAAGGTTCTAGAAAGAACATCTAGTGCTCTTCCCAGGTTTGGTGTGAAAGGTGAATAATATTTGATAATATTTCTGTAAATTAATTTATGCTTGTTTGTAAATCTAGTAATTTGACATGTCTTACACGTGGACGCTTTAGATTTTGATGAGTGAGGTACTGGCACTGGATAGTGTGGTTGTGCAAAGTTCTTTATTGGCTTAGTAGCATGAGTGAGGAGAAATTGCTTCAGGGTTTGGAAGTTAAGTACGTGTGTGCCAAAAATTGCCACTACCACATGGGTTTTAAGAACTTGGAAACAGTAATCTACAGCACATTGCAGCCCTTTCAGCCCACAATGTTGTGCCAACCATGTAACCTACTTTATAAACTGCCTAAAATTCCCCTACTGTACAGCACTCTATAGTTCATATATTTTGTTTTATTTATTTTCATACTGCATACATAACAAGGGAGTTGATGAAATTAAGCTGAGATTGTAACAGCGGAAACTGTTTTTTTTATTCATTTTGATACCCTCTTTCTCCATTAAAATATCCAAAACAGATAAAGGAATTAAAGACCCGAAAAGCTATTTGTTGTCCTGCATGTGTGTTTTCCCCAGCATACCTTTCAGGCAAATGAAGAAAAGTGTATTTGAAGATCTCAATCTCAGACCTGGGACAAAACTCATAATCTATTGGACAGAAGCAATTCCTGCCCTCAAGTAGGCTTCTAAAACCTGTACCAGCTATTGCAGATATTTCAAGGCTCTGAAGATGTTGTTCCCACAAAAATCCTACAGCTTAATTGAAAGGAGAATTGAAAAGCATCATCACTCTCTCCAATGCCGAAGTCCCCAAGGATGAGGCTCTAGTTTCTATCATTCAGTTTTGTTGGGCTAGTGATATTATTGCATGCCCAATATTGAATTCCCTAAAGGAACACTACTTTAGGCTCTGTTGTGGACAGATGATTACAAGGTAAAAGAGAAATCATCCAAGGAGATACTCAAAGCTTACTTGAAGTAGTGGAACAGCTTGATGGGTTCCTGAGAAGCTATCACCAAGGACTATTCAAACTGGAGAAGGAGAATTTTGGATGGTATTGAGAACATTGAGCCTATGCATCAAGAGCACATGGAGGCCTTGAGTACACTGCAAGATGAAGGTGCCACCTGAAATATGTCAGCTAACCCCCTCCTCCAATTGTGGAAGAATTTGCAGTTCCCAGCACACTAACGTTATTAACTGCTCAGGACCCATAACACCAAAGTGGAAGTTATCCTCATTCCCAAGGAACTGCCAAAGAAAAGCCACAGGAAAATGCTGGTACTAATGGATGAAAAGGAAAGCTATTAGGTGCTTTTTGAAGAGCACTCACCTACGCATAATCATTTACTCCAAACAAAACCTGCAGTTTGAGGCAAAATATCAGATGTTTGATGGTTGCAATCTAATGTATGCAAGTCTGGTTTGAATTTTAAATACATCTTTAAAATGCAACAGTTAAAACACTTTCTCAGCTTTCTGCATTCACCTGGGATTTAATGCCTGCTGGCCAACCAGCCAGATCACTAAATACTAATGAATTAAAAATTCATATTTTATAATCTACCAGTTTTTTCAGCCTTTAATGTTCTTAGGTATTAGATTGGCCAGTTCCCTTTGCATCAATTGAGTTTAATTTCCGTGTGTTCATCACTCATTGGAATATAACATTGTCCCTCTTTTCCTAATCTCTCCTGTCCATATTCTGTTTTATTTTGACAAATACCTAGTGAGAATTTTAAGCTTTTGAATCTCACTATTTCAAAGATGGGTGATTGGTAATCATAATACCTTGTGATAAGTTAAGTAAGTGAAAGAATTAGGTAAGGTTATTTGGCATTATTCACCCTGTTATGAGTTCAAATCCAGCTTTCAAATGTTCTTTGAAGGATTACAATCCTTCAAGCCTTCTCGTTACAATGTACATTTTTAACAGGTCTATTTCTTGTCATTTAGCATCCAAATTGTCCCCTTTGCTCTCTAGTGATTAATCTCCCAACCTATAAGCAATGTCACTGTGGTTTACAAGAATTACCCAAACTAATGTATAATTTATATGCAAAATTTCATTCTATTTATAACCCTGACAACCTTTTCCCCCTCACTTCATCAGTTTAATTAGCAATTTTTCTCAACTTGAAGAGGGGAAAAAAAAATCACTGGGATGAGTCAGAAGAGTTATAATTAAACAGTCTGATTTTAGCTCATTAGCACTTTTGTTCTGCTTTTGTATTGACTGTAAAGTTTGAAATCTCGACTTGCACTTACTTCCAAAGGAACATGATTTACTATATAAACATGAGATTTAGGTCCAGATATTACTTCACTCAGGATCATTATCAGATATGAGTCTGCCAGACAAAATGATAGTTAGGTTGGCCACAATTTACCATATGAAGCCTTAATTCAATATTCAGTGATGGTTTTCAGCCCTATTTTCATTCTGTGCAGGGTTGGGGACATGTTCACGGGGGAGGAGATTATTTTGCAGAGAGCACAGAGAAAATGAAATTACTTGTACATCTTCAGGATTAACATGGTTATAGCAGCTGAAATGAATAACTCAGTTAAATTCTGCGACATCATTTGTATCACTTGGATTGGAGACTGCAAAAAGAAACAATAGCCCAAATTAATGCCAACTTTATCATTAATGTGACTTTGTTTTGACGACAAGGGTTAGGGAGCTATTAAAGACCGGCAAGTCTGGCAGATGGACAGCACAATGATGCCATCAGTAGAGCTATTATCACACATTCCAGTGACCAGCGTTCAATTTGAACCTTTGATGCTCTCTGTGAGCAGTTTGCATGTTCTTCCTGTAAATGAGTGAGATTCCAATGGGCATATCTGTTCCATTCCATATCACAAAAGCTTGTCGTCGGTCACCTTGCTGGTTATTTATTTTGCCCTTAGTATGCAGGTAAGTAGAAAGACCTAGGAAGAGTGAATGGAAATCTGGGTAGAATCAAATGGCATTAATGTGGGATTAGCGTAAGTGGATGCTTGATATTTAGTGTGAACTTGATGTGCTGAAAGACCTATTTCCATGTTTTAAGGTCTATTACAATATTCATGCACATTACTAAGATAGACAGGGCTACAGAGTTCAGGAAGAAAATACACTGAAGCATACAAACATGTCCAACATGATGCCAACTCTCCAGACTTGAAGCTATTTTCTGAAGGTAAATACAAAGAATCAAAACCCGATCTGAAAGCTTCTTTCTCTGCTTAACCAGCTTGGGGGCAGGAACTATGAGAGCCTTAGAGGATGGCAACACAGAAATAGAGCCTTTAGCCTAACTAGTTCATGCTGAGCTGTTACTCTGACCAGACACATTGGTCAACACTGGTATCATAGCCTTCCATACCCCTCATAATCCATGCATATTACTTATCCAAACTTCTCTTAAATGTTGAAATTGAACACAGATCCATCACCTACGCTAACAGATTTTCCACCCTCTCTCCATCTTGAGTGAAGATGATCACCCTCAGTTTACCTTTAAATATTTTACTTTTCACCCTTAACCTACAATCTGTAGTTCTTGTCTTATCCAACTCAGTCGGAAAAGCCTGCATGAATTTATCCTACTAAAAACTATCATACATTCGTACACCTCCATCAACTCACTCCTCATCCTCCTCCACTAAAAGGAATAAAGTTTTATATATTCAGTCTAACTCTCTAACTCAGGCCCCCCAGTCCTGGCAATATCCTTGTAAATTTTCTCTCTTGCTATTTTAATCTCATTGATATCTTTCCAGCATGGGTGAATAGAACTGCACATAATGTTCCAAATTTAGCTTCACCAATCTCTTATACAACTTTAACATAACATTGAGTAATGTCCAAGGAGTCACCATTGAACTTTGGAGCTACAGGAAGACACTTCAAAATGAACTACTTGAAGCTAAAATACAGTAATTCAACAAGTATATCAATAATCTAGGAGTAATTTATGCAAGCTGATAGAAATATATAAAATTATGAGGCCCTCTGTTGGTCAGGGTTGGCCATGGATGTTATAGCCCAGCTCTCTCTGTGATACTCAAGCCAGGGCAATACAATATAGAGACCAAGCTGTTGCCCATGTAGGAGACTCTGCATCACCATGCAGCTGATGAACCCAAAGGAACAGCAGAGACAGATACAGTTCGGAAACAATGGGATAGCAGGAGTTGCCAGTCGGTATTGAACTCTACATAGGATTGCCTTAGGGACTCCAGTTCCAGATTGTTCCTCAGAGGCCTCTCCCATAAGTGGGTATAGCTGCAAGAGAGCAGAGATTTGAGATCAGAGTTTTCCTTCTCCTAAATGAGCTGCCAACCGTGACTGACAAACTCCACCTGCTCAAAGAGACTGGTTTTACAGCACCAGTTATGTACTTAAAATAACACCATAGACCATAAGACCATGAGATATAGGAGCAGAAGTAGGCCATATGGCCCAGGAAGTCTGCTCGACCATTCAATCATGGCTGATCCAATTCTTCCAGTAATCCCAACTCCTCTGCTTTCTCCCCATACATCGTGAAAAACAGTGGTCCCAACATCGACCCCTGTGGAACTCCACTGGTAACTGGAAGCCAGCCAGAATCAGATCCCTTTATTCCCTGTCTCTTCTTTCTGCCAATCAACCAATGCTCCAGCCATGCTCAGTGGACCTGGCAAAATCAATGGAAAAGAGTAAACAGTCAACTTTTTGGGCCGAGACCCATCATCAGGAATGGAAAGGAAGGGGAGAAGTCAGAATAGGAATGTGTGGGGGAAGGGAGGAAGAAGTACAAGAAGGCAGGTAATAAAACAACGAAAGTGGTGGGGGTGAAATAAAAAGCTGAGGTTAATTGGTGAAAGAGATAAAGGATTGGAGAAGTGGGACACTGATAGGAGAAGACGGAAGGCCATGGAGGAAAGAAAAGAGGGAGGAGCACCAGAGGGAAGTGATGGGAAGGTAAGGAGATAAGGTGAGAGAGGGGACAGGAATGGGGAATGGTGAAGGAGAGCGCAGAAGCTACCAGAAGTTTGTGAAATTGATGTTCACACCATCAGGTTGGAGGCTACTAAGAAGGGAGAGGAAGAGCTGCTCCTGCAACCTGAGTGTGGCCTTATCATGGCAGTAGAGGAGGCCATGGATTGACATGTCAGAATGGGAATGAGAAGTGGAGTTGAAATCAATGGCCACAGGGAGATCCCGCATTTTATGGTGGAAAGAGCGAAGGTACTCGACCAAGCAGTCTCCCAACTTATGTAGGTCTCACCGATGTACAGGAGGCCATACCGGGAGCACTACATACAGTATTAGAGTTGATGACCCCAAAAGACTTGCAGGTGAAGTGTCACTTCACCTGGAAGGACTGTTTGGGGTCCTGAATGGTAATGAGATAGGAGGTGTAGGGGCAGGTATGGCATAAGGATAAGTACCAGGTGGAAGATCAGTGGAGATGGACAAATGGACAAGGGAGTTGTGTAGGGAGCAATCCCTATGGAAAGCAGAAATTGGGGGTGGGGGTAAGATGTGCTTGATGCTTGGTGATGGTGTCCTGCTGGAAATGGCGGAAGTTAAAGAGAATTCTGTGCTGGATACAAAAGCTAGTTGGGTGGTAGGTGAGGACAAGAGGATCCCTATCCCTGGTGTGGCGGCAGGAGGATGGGGTGAGAGCAGATGAACCCAAAGTGGAAGAGATATGGGTAAGGGCAGCGTTGTTGAAGAAGGACAATATTTTAGTTGTTCTGGAATGAAGAGCCTAATCTAAGAGCAAACGTAGTGGAGATGGAGGAACTGAGAGGAGGAGATGGCATTTTTACAACTGATAGGTTGGAAAAGTTATAGTCCAGATAGCTGTGAGAGTCAGTGGGTTTATAAAATATATTAGTAGATAGTCTGTCTCTGTGGTGGAGACAGGGAGATCGAGAAAGGGGAGTGAGGTGTCAGAAATGGACCAAGTAAATCTGAGGGCCGGATGGAAATTGGGAGGCAAAGTTGATGAAATCGACGAGCTCAGCATGCGTGCAGGAAGCAGTACCAATACAGTCAACAATGTGGTGTTGGAAGAGTTGGGGAGCAATGCTGGTGTAGCCAAAGGAAAGGCAGGCATAGTAGAAAATTTGATAAACACTTGAGGGTAATAAGAATGTAGCAATTGAATGGGATTAAATGCATTGCTCTGTAGTAAAACCCACTGGGGGCAGCAGAAAATCCATCCAACACCAAAAAGCCTACGCTTTAGTATTGGCTGCATCATCTGATGACCATGCCCTTATTACACTCAGTGCCAATTACTAACAATTTGAAAGACTCTTGAAAAAGATACTTTAATTCCAATTAGTCTCCAGCAGCATATAGTCAGATTGCGGTGATTTACCAATAATGTGAGCAAATGGAAGTTACAAACTAGACTGTAATTGATATTAAATTGCTAGAACTATAAACCAGATGCACTTGAAGTCTGTAATGATTAAGGTGAGTCATGAGTTGAGAGAACATTGACCTCAGTAATAAAATTACTTCTTACCTGCATTTGGGCTTCATTTATCACCATGGGACATAATAAAGAAAAGCTGTCTCTCAATGTGACTCGGGTATGCCTTCAATGGATTTATTGTTTCAACCTCTAATGATTTCTTAATTGTTGTTGCTCTTTGAGACAACTGGATGAAAGTAGCTGGGTGTCAGGTATTTGAAATAAATTGAAGCTGAAGCACCATACAGCATTAAGTTCAGGATCTGCCAATGTGGGCAGGATGTTTATCACATTTATTCTTCAAATGCCTTATCTTTGGTAATCATTGGCACATTCATAAGTGAACACAACCCATTATCTCCAATGATAAATGTTTCATTCATAGCACACTGCTTTTATATTTTTTGTTCAATAGCTGCACCATGTTTGAATGTGAATATAAAAAGAAATCATTTTGCATATTATCATAAGAAATATTTTGAAAGTCAGAATATGGAGACAGTTGATTTTCTGGGAATAGCAAAGTTCAGTTCAAATTGGGTAAATTCTGGTGCAAATGCAACCAGAAATCTAATGAACTGACTACTCAGATTTTCTGGGTCAGTTCATTTCCACAATTATTCACAACTGCCTGCACAGTGTGTGAACATAATAAGGGAGGGGATGGGTGGAGAGATATAACTGCAAAGGCAATCAATTTTCAAGGAATATGACCACAGTTATCACTTCAACGAAAAAAGTGGCAGGGGGCAGAGAATGAGAACAATTGGCTGTGGAATGAGCTAACAGAGGAAGTGATTGAGGCTGCAGTAATAACAACATTTAAAAGACATTAGGATATGTTCATGGATAGGAAAGATTAAGAAATATATTGGCCAAAAGAGGGCAAATGCAACTAGTTTAGAAGGGCAACTTAGTTGGCATGGACAAAATGGATCAAAGAGCCGGCTTCCTGAAGTCAATGACCAGCTCTGTTGTTTTACTGACGTTGAGAGAAAGGCTGTTATTTTGACAATGTACCTGCAGACTTTCACATTCCTGGACTCCGTTTCAACAATATTGTTTGCAATATGGCCTACTAGGATAGTGTCATCTTCATACCTGGAGTTAAAGCAAAATTTGGCCACAGAGTCATGTGCGTATACAGACTATTGCCATGAACTGAGGGTGCCAAGACACCATGTTGAAGATAACCATGGTGGAGGTGCTATTGTATATCTTTGCTGATTATAGTCTTAGGTCAGGAAGTCAAGAATCTTCCTACAGAAGGAAAGGAATGACAAAACAACTCATTCTGTCTCATTACCTGCTGCCCAATACACTCAGTATTTCCTTTCACTATTTCATCATTTATCATCATAGTTACATTCTACAACTGAATGTAACATTTTAAATATCTGCCTACTCAAAGCTTTGAATTTCTTTAAAACTTCCAGATATAGAAGTTTTTAAAACCTAATCGGTTTTTAACATTTTGAGAGGTACAGGTGCAAAAGACACCTGGTATCTTTTTTTTTCAAATTTGAAATGTCTGCTACTGGAGGCATGCAGTTAAGGTAAGGGGGAAAAAGTTCAAAGGAAATTTACAGAGCAGGCTTTCTTTTCACAGAAAGTGGAGGGTACCTAGACAGGAGTAATAGTAGAGGCAGATATGATAGAGGTGCTTAGAGGTTATTAGAGAGTCAAATGAAAATTTAGAGAATTTAGGGATATTAACAATCTGCAAAGAGAAGATTAGACAACATTAGCTAAATTACTTCAGTATGATGTCATAGTCCAAAGGGTCTGTTCTTGTGCTGTATCTTCTAGGTTCTGTGACCTATGTTTTAGTTTAACTTATTTAGAAAACATCTTTTTTTAATTTACATTATAAAGTGTGCCTTTATGAGATTTGTTATTTTATTGTTAATTTGCACAAAAGCCCAATGTTTATCTAGAATAAGGTTCTATTAATACCTTATCAAGTATGATCTTGTGCCCTTCACTGAAGAAATGTCACATAGTCGTGCATAGTGTGACCTCAAGTCGCACTGTGCACGACTATATGACATTGGAGCAAAATTAGGCTATTTGGTCCATCATGTCTGCTCTGCTATTTGATCATGGCTGATCCATATACCTCATAACTCCATTCTCCTGACCTTTCCACATAACCTTTAACACCCTGACTTAACAACCTCTGCCTTAATGACTGAACTCCACAGCTGACTGTGCAATGAATTGCACAGAGTCATCACAGTCTGGCGAAAGAAATTCCTGCTCTTTTCCATTTTAAATGAAGTTACTCTATTCTGAGGTTGTGCTCTCTGGTGCTAGCCTACTCTACTGTAGAAAGCATCATTTCCACATCTGATCTATCAAGGTTTTTCAACATCCGATAGGCTTCAATGAGATCTTTCTTCTAAATTCCAGCGAGTACAGGCCCAGAGCCATCAAACGCTCTTCATATGATGAGACTTTCAATCCTGGAATCACTTTCATGTATCTTCTTTGAATCGTCTCCAGTGTCAGCATATTCCTTCTTAGATAAGGGGCACAAAACTGTGCATAGTACTCCAAGTGAGGCCTCACCAGTGTTATGTTTGTTCTTAATAAAGACAAACTTTGCATGGGTAAAAACACTAGCACATATTTACTTACAGAATAGCTTCAGCTCAACCTGAGCGTGTGCAACCAGGTCAACAATGCTGCCTCTGGTTTTGTGATGAACAGCCCACATTGCACACTGGGAAATGAAGATTTTTATTATGTACATACATAATAACACAGCTTTCCCTATAAAGAAAACAAAACAAACACAATACTATGTCCTAACTTGCAAGACACAATAATGCTTTCCACCAAACACATACAATAACTTCAATTGAAATGAGCAAAAGCAGGACACTATTCACTAACACTCTCAATCAGTCTCTGAGGTGGTTTCATGATCCTTGTGTCTCTACAAAGATATTAATTTCACTTGTTAATATTAGTGTTTGAAAACTCTGATTTAGATATTCATTGTTTCATATCTTTCTGGTAAGATCCTTCCTTATCCTATCTGTTGTATTTCTTGTTGTGAGGCCATAATTCACTCCATGTGCCTCATAGTGGAATCCTGGACTACATCCATCTGATCAGTGAGTCTTTGCACAAGTTCCAACTGATTCTGTCTCAATTCACAGATCTCTTTCTGTGAGCTGGATATCATAGATAGCAACTCCTTCTGTTGGTATGTGGTGAACTGTTTTTGTTGTTCTGATCTTTGGCTCTGTGTGGTCTCCCTACTTTCCTTTTTTATTTTTCCTCTTTAACTTTAGAGAGGTTTGCGGAGGTTTTTTGATTAACTGGAAGTCAACAAGAGATTTTGATCCACATCTGGTGTAGTTGGTATGGATGTTCATGGAAGGTGGAGTCTTATAATTCTCTCGCATAACCTTGCTGGAGCTCTCATGGATGCTGGTACGAGATTCTCAAGTTACATCAGGTAAACATCTAAGCTCCTCAAAGACAACAGCATACTCTTCCATGAGTGAAGTGTGGTCATCTTTGGTCGGTGAAGCCACAATGAAAACACTTTCCACCAAGTTGATCTTTCTACATGCACGTAGACCTAATATTGGCTGTACTATCTTTTCTACAATCAGTAGCTGTGCTTTTAGGTGCTGTCCCTTGAACTTGAAGGTCTCTATATAGACCCCTGTTACTGCAATGTTCTGTCCATTATAGTCTGTTGTTTTTTATTTAATTGAGTAAAAATTTTGAGAGTTTTTTAATCATCCACAGATTTTCTATTTTCTAATGGAGTCACTTGGGCTCCATTGTCAAGCACAATGAAATTCCTGTCTCAATAACAGTCAGTAGAACAATCTATTGTTTTACCAGCTCCAGCAGTGTTCAGAGAATTTATAAAGAATTCCTTAATTTCCTCTTTTTTAACCTCTTGTGCTGCATCTATTCTCTGTGTTCGGTCCCCACGCCGACTTCTGACATCGTGTTATATTTGTTCTTAATAAAGACATTCTTTGCATGGGTAAAAAATTAACACATATTTATTTACAGAATAGCTTCAGCTCGACCTGAGCATGTGCAACCAACTCACCAACACCATTTCTGGTTCTGATGTGAACAACACACTGGGAACTAAAGTTCTTTATTATGTACACACGTAGCACAACCAGTGCCTTATAAAGTCTCTGCATTACATTTTTGATTTTATATTCCAGTCCTCTTGAAATGAATGGTAACATTGCACTTGCCTCCCTCACCACTGACTTAAGCTGTAAGTTAACCTTAAGGAATCCTGAATGAGGACTCCTAAATCCCTTTGCACCTTGGAATTTTGAACTTCTTCCCCATTTAGAAAATGGTCTGTGCTTTTATTCATTCTACCACGGTGCATGACCATGCATTTCCTGACACTGTACTCTATGCCACTTCTCCAATTCTCCTATTCTGTTTAAGTCCTTCTGTAGCCTCTGTGCTGCCTCTAAATTACTTCTCCCCCCCCCCCCACCTATCTTTGTATCATCCACAGACTTGGTCAAAAAGCCATCAAATTTATCACCTAAATTATTGACATACAACATAAAAAGCACTGGTCCCAAACCAACCAATGAAGAACCAGAAAAGGCTCCCATTATTCCGACACTTTGCCTCCAGCTAATCAGCTAATCCTCTATCCATGCTAGTGTCTTGGTACAAAATCATGGGCTTTTATCTTGCTAAGTGGCCTCATGTGTGTCAACTCAATAAAGGCCTTTAGAAAATCCAAGTACACAACATCTACAAATTCTCCTTTGTTTATCCTACCATTCATTTCCTCAAAGAATTCCAGCAGATTTATAAGGCAAGATTTTCCCTTATGGAAACTATGCCGACTTTGGCCTACATTACCACCTGCCTCCAAGTACCTCAAAAGTTCATCCTTTATAATGGGCTCCAGCGTCTTCCCAACAACTGAAGTCAGACTAACTGGCCTTTAGATTCCTTTCTTCTGCTTCCCTCCCTTCTTAGAGAGTGGAGTGACATTTACAATTTCCCAGTCCTCCAGAGCCATACTAGAATCTTGTGATTCTTGAAGGATCATTACTAATCCCTCCATAATCTCTTCAGTTACTTCTTTCAAAACCATTGCGTGTAGTCCATCTGTTCAAGGTAACTTACCTACCTTCAGATCTTGCAGATTCCCAAGCACCTTCTCCCTGGGTGGAGAAGCTTTGAATCAGTGGACTGGAGCATATTCCATGATACCTTCAGATCTTCATTAAGATGTGTGTGTGTGTGTGTGTGTGTGTGTGTGTGTGTGTGTGTAAGAATATACTGGACATACCCAAACCAGAAGCTATGGAAAAACCAGGGGATTTGCAGTCCAGCGAGAGCAACTTCTGCAAGAAGTTCAGATCTTAATTGCTCTCTTAATTATGAAAAACATTTTTGAGTGAAGTTAGAGATGGAATTGGATACATGTCAGCTATAGCAGTGTTTACAGGTCATTTCTGTCCACAAGTCAAAATCTAACATCCAAATGTCTGTGATGCTTCACTCCCCATTGAACTGAAGAGCTTTTATTTAAGATTTGAAATGGAGAAGAAAACTTTACCTGTGCAAATCCCTACAGAATACGTAGACCCTATGATATCTGCCTCAGAGGCTGTTGTAAGAACACTTATCCAGAGGGTATCTATCACAAGACATCAGTCATTGATGGTGTACCTGGCAGGCACTGAAAACCTATGTCAACCAGCTGTCTGAAGTGTTCAATGATACCTTCAGTTTCCCACTGCTGCAGACAGAAATTCCCAACTGCTTCAAAAAGGACCCACTACTCTATTCTCTCTATACTCATGACTGTGTGGCTAGACACAGCTCAAACAGTAAATTAGCCAATGACACTACTGTTTTTAGCAGAACCTCAAATGGTAATGAGGAGGTATACAAGAATGAGATAGATTGGCTTGTTGAGTGGGAGTCACAGCAACAACATTGCATTCTGTATCAGTAAGACCAAGGAATTTATTGTAGACATCAGAAATGGGAATTCAAAGGAACACATGCCAGTCATCATTGGGGGTTCAGCGGTGGAAAGGTTGACCAGCTTTGTTCCTGGGTGTTAACATCTCAAAAGATCTATCCTGGGTCTATCATATTGATACAATTATGAAGAAGGCATGCCAGCTGCTATATTTCATTAGGAGTTTGAGGAGATTTAGTATGATATCAAGAACCCTAGCAAATTTCTACAATTGTACAGAGAGCATTCAGATGGGTTGCATCATTATCTGGTCTGAAGATGCCACTGCACTCAATCAAAAAAAGCTGCAGAGGGTTGTGAACCCAACCAGCTCATCATGGGGAATGGCATCTGCATCATGGAAGCCATCTTCACAATTGTCTTGCCTCAAGAAGGTGGCATCCATCATTAAGTACTCTCACCATCTAGGAGATGTCTTCTCATTAGTACCATCAGGGAGGAGGTACAGGAGCCTGAAGACCCACACTCAATGTTATGGTCAAACTTATGGTCTGTTCTAGATATTTCACTGAGCTGCTTCTGCAAAACAACAAATTCCATGACACTTATCAGTGTTAACAGACTTGATTCTGATTCTTTGTACTGTATTTTCACACGAGACATCTTCCCGTTAATTTAATATATTTATTAAATAATTCAAGATATAATTTTGGTAAGAATAAAGAAGGTCGCAGATGCCAAAAATCTAAAATAAAAACAGAAATTGCTGCAAATACTCTGCAGCTCAGTCTGCATCTGTGGGAAGCGAGACTGATCTTCTTCCACAGATATGCCTTACCTGCCGAGTATTGCAAGCAGATTCTGTCTGTAATCGTGATATTCTTATTGCAATATTTGATTGTTCAAACTGTGAAACTATTGTGACTACTTTGTACCAGCATATTCTATTTAGCACATTAGTTTTCCATCTGAGAAGGATCTGTGATTGAATGAACATTTCAAATGATGGGACAGAAATATTTCTTCTCATCTAGATGCATCGATAAGTTGCACTGATATCCATCATGCCTTTTTGACAATTTCGCTACTACACAAGATAAATCTTCGCCCAAGTATTTAGCTAGTATTTAGTGAATTAAGTATTCAGAGAATAGCTAAATAT
The DNA here is from genome assembly GCF_030144855.1 of Hypanus sabinus. Taxonomy (NCBI): domain Eukaryota; kingdom Metazoa; phylum Chordata; class Chondrichthyes; order Myliobatiformes; family Dasyatidae; genus Hypanus; species Hypanus sabinus. Next base: position 52,629,788 of record NC_082712.1, on the reverse strand, counting down.
GTGAATAATTATTGCTCACCAATTTGATTGAAGTCCATTTGTGATCCATCATCCAATTTTCAAAACTAAATGTTGCATTTTTATAGCAGAAAATGCTTCCATGGAATTTGTTTTACCTTCCTTTACTTTGGTATTCATTACAGAAATAAGTCTGAAGAAGGACATCATGATTTTCTTTGCAACATGAATGCCCAGTGACTTGTTTCTTTGTAACAGACTCATTAACACAGATTCTGGGTTAGATTTAGCATCCATTCCCAGGCTATCACAATATCTGCATTGTTTTTCCAGAGAGGAAAAATAGTTCACTTCCTGTGACTCCCTTTTGAAAAGCTTTGCTGCACTTAGCTAGAACTCTGTAACTCATTGACGTGAGTAGATTTAAGACATCAAATCTGAGCTGCCACTTGCAAGTCCTTGTAGACTCACCAGAAGTATCTATATATAGTCTATATGGTAAATCATCCCTCAACGTATTCATTCCAACAACCTTCAATATCACTGTGGGGTTCACAGTGCTTGTGATATGAACTCTCCCAATCACGTAAAAAGCAGTCATTCATTAAACACACACAGTAAGTTGTACTCTTTATTTCTCTCTCAACAATATTTATAGCATCAGTGGGGTATAAAAAGAAAATAATTTATATTTTGCACTTTGCAATATGTCACAAAACTTGCTGTAAATCATTGATGGCATGTTGAAAATTTAATCTAGCTCAATATTTAGAAGATGTGGAGATATTGTATATTAAAGGAGCTGTATAATTTAATTGAAGTTATTGAAGCTTGAATCACCAATATTATTTTTGACCTCCATTTATTGACCACAGGAAAGTATCATAGTAAAAATTAAACAATTAAAATAGTTTGATTAGGCAGGTTGTCTCTGTACATTTTTAGTTGTATTCCAAGCCTTTACTAGGACAACACCAGAAGTGACAGGTTCAGAATTGCTCCTGTCACTCCAACAGAATGGGAAGAAAGCGTGATCTGCACAGTATGATGTGCAGAGCAGTAACTGTGAAACAAGTGCACAGTTTTCAGCCCACAGAATCTGGGCTGCAGAAGGAAAGCAGTTACATAGCATTGGAGAAAACTGCATTGCGTACTGGCTTCTGGTAATCCTTTCATTAAAGCACTAATTATTATGGGGATGATTTCACAATGAGAATATGCTGAGCTTGCCTGTACACAATGGGTAATAATGATCAAAATCTATTGGTTTCCAGGCAATAAGTATTAAAACAACACTACAGGATTTTCCTTTTGTGGAATAAAAATTATTAAAATGATTGTTCAATGTGGTGTTCAGAATGTAGTAACAGGAGGCTATTTAGATCCTCAGGTCAGTTTTGTTGTTAAGTAGGAGTCAGGAACACAAGAAAATGGGAGCAAGAGTAGTGTTTTCAAGCTGATCCAACACTTAATATAATCATGACTGATCTCTACTGCCTTCAATAGAGATCAGCCATGTTTTGTGCCATTTCTCTATCTGCCTCTATACTGCAACCCATCAAATACTTATCGATCTCCAATGAAAATACTTCAAACATTGAACATTAAATATAGACCAGCAAATCATTGGAACTGATCTTTCAGCCCACAATATCTGTGCTGAAAATAATGCCAATTTACACTAATCTCCTTTACCAGCATATGGTCCATATACCTCTATTCCCTAACTGCTCATGTGTCAGTTGATATTGATGTTAAATGTTGATGTTGTATCCGTTCCCACACCAACCCCTGGCAGCTCATGCACGCACTTACCCCTCTCAATTTTAAAACAAAATACCTGACAAATCTCCTTCAAACTTGCTCTCTTTCTCCTTAAAGCTATGCCCTTGCATTTAAGATTTCCATCCTGTAGACAGTTGCTTAACAATCTTATTTATGCTACTCGAAATTTTATATAATTCTTTCAGGTTATCCCTTAGCCTCTGACACTCCAGAGGAAAAAGATGACCAAGTTTTGTCTAAACTCTCCTCGTAAATAATAGTCTCTCATCTGGGCAACATCCTACTGTGCTTCTTCTGCACTCTCTCCAAAGCATCCTTTCTGTTATGCAGCAACTAGAACTGCCTACAATCCTGTTAGTGTGGCCTAATCAATGTCTTATATGACTGCAACCTGACCTCTCAACATTTGTACTCAACATTCCAGCCAAATGATGTAGGCAAGTATTTCAAACACCTTCTTTGTTACCCTGTACCACTTTCAGGGAGGAGTGGGCTTTTACCCATAAGGCCTCTGGACATGAATCGTCCTAAGGATGCTGCCAATTACCATACATTTTCCTCTTGCATCTGACTACCCAAAATGCAACATCTCACACTTGTCTAGATTAAACTCCATTTGCTATTTCTCTGCCCTCATTTCCAAATACTCTGCTGACAATTTTCTTCACGATCCACAATGCCACTAAAATTTATGTCTCTGCAAGCATACTAATTAGACCAACTACATTTTCATCCAAGTCATTTATCCAGATCATGAAAAACAGAGTTCCCAGCAATGATCCCTCCAAAGCAAATCAGGCCATAGATGTTCAGTCAGAATACCAGCTCTCCACCGTGACCTCTTTATTTTCTTTGGTCAGGCCAATTTTGAATCTAATCCACCAAGGTGCCTAAATCTTCTCAATCAGCCTACCATGAGGATCTTGTCTAAGGCTTTAATAAAGTTCATGTAGACAACATTCACTGTTCTACCTTCAGGAATCATTATATTATCCCCTTAATGATTTAATTTCTAATGTTCCACTACTCATCAGGCAGGAAATTCCAGAGCAAACCTATTGCATATTCTCCTCAGATCCTCCACTATACAGGCTTAACCAAATCTGAAATGTTCCCATTCTGGATGCATTCCCTCATTTTATTTAAAGTTCTATATCTAACTTTCAGGTCAAACTCCTTCTGTTATTTTCTTTATGGTGCTGGAAGAAAAAAAAATGTTTCAAGCCAAAGCAGGTTTACTTTTTTAAAAAATTATTATTAGTGTGTGGATTACATAGTATTTTTTATTTACCTATTTAAGCAAAATAATTTGGTTATTCAATGTGAATTTGTGTTTAAAACAGGTGACAAAACTCTTGAACTTGTTTTAATTTGAATTTTTTTTGGCTTTATAATATTATTTATTAATTAAATTTTAGAAATTACAAAGAATAAATGTAGTAAGAAAATAGTAAGAAAAATTATATTAACCCTCCCCCCCTTAACCCTTATCTAAAGAAAGAAAAAAAAAGGAAAGAGAAAGATTGCCTGGATATCGGAGGATCCCCACATGCTCCATGGAGTTCAAAATAATTTTGATATTTATTTTTACTTTCCCCAATTACTATAATTTTATCTTCAAAGGGCCTATGTATTTAATCCTATTTTTTCTAAGTATGGGAACCAAATTTTCAAAAATATATCATATTCATTTCTTAAATTATACGTAATTTTTTTCAAGTGGAATACAACTATGTACTTCATTATTCCAACGATCCATAGTTAAATATAAATCAGATTTCCAAGTAACTGCAATAATTTTTTTGGCTACTGCCAATGCAATTTTTATAAATTTTTTCTGATACTTATTCAATTTAAATTTTGTTATTGTCCCTTCAATATCTCCTAATAAAAATAATAGTGGACTATGTGGGAGTTGTACTCCAATAATTTGTTCCAATAAAAGTCTTAAATTTATCTAAAATGGTTGAATTTTAAAACAAGACCAAGTAGAGTGTAAAAAAGTACCAATTTCTTGATTACATCAAAAACATTGGTCAGACATATTTGAATTTAATCTATTTATTTTCTGTGGTGTTATATATAATTGATGTAAAAAATTATATTGTATTAATCTAAGTTGAACATTTATTGTATTTCTCATACTATCAGAAGTTAATCTTGATCAGTTTTTTCCATCAATTTTAACATTCAGATCAGATTCCCATTTTTGTCTTGATTTATGAATTCCTAATCTCATTGTCTGCTTTTGAATCAAATTATACATACAAGATGTAATTTTTTTAATTTTTCCTTTCTGAATGAATATTTTTATTTCACTAGGTTTTGGCATCAACATTGTTTGTCCCAACTTTTCTCATAAATAGGCTTTTAATTGAAAATAACAGAAAAGAGTGTTATTTGATATTTTATATTTATTTTTTAATTGATCAAACAACATCAATATACCTTCTTCAAAACAATCACCTATATATTTAATCCCCTTTTGAAACCAATTATGTCAAAGTTTATTATCCATTGTAAAAGGAATAAGCCTATTTTGAATTAAAGTTCTTTTTGCTAATAAAGATTTCTTATCTTATCGTCCATATTTACCTTATTCCATAAATCAATCAAGTGTCTTAATATAGAAGATTCTTTTTTTTCCCGTATCCATTTGGTAAAGCAGGCTTACTTCAACAAAATATGTGTAGGCCTTATTTACAGAGTTTTCTATTTGTGTGGAGGTATATCTATTAATGTTGCATTAGGACAAATACTTAGGCAAGCAGCTCACAAGTGTGCTACTGAGTAGGTTATTTGAATCCAGGTTACAAATAGCATTGATGGCCTTGTTTATGTGAAGGGGCTTAGACCACTGATCCTTTATACCTCCTTCAGAATTATTTCAGAAGATGTCACTAGTGCACAGAAGTAACAGGCAGAATAATGACATGTTCTAGAGACAATTCTTTTGCATTCTTCCCTAGAGAAGTGTAGCAGTAGTATAAAAGAATACTTCAATTTTTATGCGTTGCATTGTTCCCAAGACTTTTGAGTTATTTATGGATACAAACTCTACACTGTTTAGCCCAGACTCTCCCTCTTTGCTATCACCTTCCTCTGTTGGCTTTACCTGTTCCCAATCAACAAATTTTCCTCAAGCTTCATTTTATTCTCTCAGTATTTCTTTCTCTGTCACATCTGTACTGAAAATGTCGCCTTCAAACAGCAATGCTTTCAATATCGGCCTTTCTCATTTATTCAGGAAAAAGTTAGCCAACATGGTCTTCAACTGTATCTGTTCTGTTTCCCTACCGTCTTCACTCTCCACTATCATCAAAACTCCCCATCTTCAAGACCGGACCACTTTCTAGCAGCTACCATCAGGCTGGAGGTACAGCACACCACCAGATTCAAGAACAGCTTCTTCCCTTCAGTTAGAGTTTAAGTTCAAGTTCAAGTTTACTGTCATCTAACCCTACATATATATGCAACCAAACAAAGCAATGCTACTGTGGGCCACAATGCACTCACACAAAATATATCACATACAGCATATAAATCAGAATATTACATGTTAAATATGTTAATAAAACAGCCTGAAGGAAGACGTTGTTACCCGGTCTGGCAGTCCTAGGCCTGATGTTTCTGCCTCTACTTTCTGATTGTAGTAGTTCAAAGAGATTGTGGAATCAGTGGTAGACATCAGCAACAATGCTTTGGGTCCTTTGTCTGTAAAACTCCCAATAAATGCCACATACAGTGGGGAAGGAGAGCTTGATGATCCTCCCAGTGTTTTTTTTTAGTGTCCTGGATAGGGTCTTGTAGTCCAATGCCTTGCATTGTCTGTTCCATACAATGATGCAACCAGACTAAATATTCTCAATTGTGCCTCTCCAAAAAGTTGTTAGAATGAGGACTGGAAGCGTTGCATGCCTTAATCTCCTCAGAAAGTGTAGACATTGCTGTGTCTCCTTGCCTAGTGATGAGGTGTTGTGGGTCCAGGTTAGATCATCTGTTACATGCACACCAAAAAACTCCATGCTCTTCATTCTCTCCACAGCAGGCAAAATATGTTTTAGCAACTCCATGACCACTAAAATGCACTTTTTTGTTTGAATTGCATCATTTTTACTAAAAAAATGTTTTATTTATGTTTAATTTATCTTTTTCTTGTGAATGCTGCTTATGCTATGTGCCTGTCATGCTGCCGTTAGTAAGATTTTCATTGGACCTATGCATGCATGTACTTGTGCAAATGACAATGAACTTGACTTCTGATTTCTCCCTCTCCTTACTTCCTATCCTATTGGCCATGGTGGATTTAAAATGCAGAAGAAAATGTCGAACTCAAATGGCTGAAGCACAGTGGAAAGAGACAGATTAATTGTCTTTGTTCCTGCTTTGCCCTTGGAAATGAAGGTTTTGTAGCACTGATTCCCATTCTCCATCTTGTGAAATGAAGTTGTTTTATGAAGGGTCAACAAAGTAAAAACAAAGTTGCTTCAGGTAACCTGCTGGATTAGAGATAATTTCCAAATAAGTAGATATTTGTGAGGTGTTTTTGATATAATATAACATGCAGATTTGTGAATGTTGGGTTTCATGCCTGTATGGAGTGATTCAAGCTGGCTTTGAAGAGACATAAATGACCAATTGTCACCTGCTGGGAAGAGGGCAATAACTGGATGCTGGCCTGGAGCAGAGCAACACAAAGGTGTTAAAGGTCAATCAGATGACCTACAGCCAATGACACTGAAATGCATATATTTGAATTTGTAAGGAACGATTATAAAAGCGGACACTTCAAGCGTGCTATCAGCGATAACTCTCTCAGGTGACCTACCATCAGAAGAAAGAACAACCACGTCAGGGTCTGGTTGAAGAAAGGATTGAACGTCTGGCCTACGGAGATCCCCTATTTTGGTGTTATGAATTGAAAAAGTGGTCTGAGTGAGTATTGGTACAGAGGAACAGTAGAATTCATGACCTAGGTTGTTGGCCCGGGGTCAACATAGTTTCATTGTTAAATGTGCAGAGACAATAAACTGTGAGCTTCAATTAATTATGAGTTGCGTAGTGAATGTCCTAATCCAGTTCCATTGACGAACTGTCAACAATCCTATCAGACACCTTTTTCAAAAGATCATTCTTTGTAATCTCAGATAGCTTCAATGTGATGTTGCCACATCACCTGCATTCATCTCTATGTGGCCTCCATTATCCTTTCAGTATCCAAAGATCTATTCACTTAGGGTTCACTCTTTCATCTCCACCAATAATCTTTTTCCTAACACCATCCAGTGAAACTGCAAGGATGCAACACTTTTCCAGATATTTTGGCCCTTTGTCTAGTACCTCACTTCAGTCTTCATTTAAGGGACAGCACAGAGACTGCAGATTCTGTAAAATGGAGCAAAACAACATCTGCAGGAGAAACTGAGCAGTTCAAGCAGCATTTGTGTAGAAGAACATGGTTAAAGCAAGAACTGTGAAATCAAAGAATCACCACTGAATATGAAGATTTACTAAATTAGAATAAGGCCATGCGACAGCAATAAATTCATTATATACTGCTGTATCATATTTGCCAACAAAAATTATTTAAGTGTAATACCCTGGCTAAGAACATGTTTTATTGTATACACAAAGTACACTGCAGATGCTGTGGTCAAATCAAGACGTACAAACAAGCTGGATGAACTCAGCAGGTCGGGCAGCATCCATTGAAATGAGCAGTCAACGTTGGGTAGGAGTTGGGGAAGAAATGAGGAGCAGAGAAGGGCACAACAGAAGAGGCTCACAGAACCCCATCCAAAACACAGACGCTGTTGTAAGAAATTCTTTGTGCAGACAAGTGATTCCATGGAGGAAGTCTGTTACAAATTAGCCGCTTAATTCATAACAAACTTTGAGGAAAATTTGAATTGTGGCAGCTGTCTTTCATGCAATGTGAGTTCAGTGCCATGAGTAACTAAAGTGATGGACCCAACTACCCAGTAATGAGCTCCAATGTTTATGTGCATATTATAGACTGGTTTAACTGTAATTGGCTCTTTTTCTGTTAACTGCTTGTTAAAGTTTAAAAAATTGTTATAGTGTTTATAATAAATACATAACTGGGACAAATAATATCAGCTCCAAAATACCTGAAAACGATACCTGATTTTCAGGTCCAGAAGGCTCCCAGGGTTAGAATTTGTTAAGCTACTGGGAATTTTTTTTAAATCATCTGGCAAAATGATTTAGAAAATAACAATATGTTTTCCAATTTGATTCAACACAAACAGCTTTCTTAATTTCAAACTAGATGCTTTCAAGCAATGTTATCCATGAATTCATCAGAATCAATATAAGATCAAAACTTTTTATCTGAGAAAGGTTCTTTGAAGCTGGTCCATAAGCTTTCTTTTTCTCTGTTTACTGTTTACTCAAATATGCATGTGCCTGTTCAATAACAATGAAAAGGATTGAAATATTACATTCAACATGTAACAATGCTGTTTGTTTACCATTAGGCCATAAGAGATTGGAGCAGAATTAGACAATTCAGCCCATCGACTCTGTTCCACCATTCCAGCATGACATTGTTTGTCAAAGATTTGGATAATGGAATTGATAACTTTGTGGCGAAGCTTGCAAATGATACAAAGATAAGTGGAAAGGTAGGATGTGCAGAGGAAGCATTGCATTTGCAGCAGAACTTAGACAAACTGGAAGAATGAGCAAAAAGTGGCAGATGGAACATAGTGTTGAGATCCGGGATCAGCCATGATGGAATGGCAGAGCAGACTCGATGGGCTAAATGGCCTAATTCTGATCCTATGTCTTATGGTATCATGATCTTATGGCTGATCCCTGATCCCACTCAACCCCATACACCAGCCTTCTCACTATTTCCTTTGATGCCCTGGCTGATCGGGAAACTATCAACTTCTGCCTTAAATATACCCACGGACCTGGCATCCATCACAATCTGTGGCAGAACATTCCACAGACTCACCACTCTCTGGCTAAAAAAATTCCTCCTTACTTCCATTCTCTTAGGTCACCCCTCAATTCTGAGGCTGTATAGTCTAGTTCTAGATATCTAGTCCTATTAACATTTGGTAGGTTTCAATGAAATTCCCCACATGCTTCTAAATTCCTGTGAGTATAGGCTCAAAGCTGCTGAATTTTCCTCATATATTAACCCCTTCATTCCCAGAATGATCCTTGCAAACCTTCTCTGGACTCTCATCCTTTTTCAGATATGTGTCCCAAAACTGTTGACAAGTATGGACTGACTAGTATCTTACAAAGGCTCAGCATTATCTCCTTACTTTTATATTCTATTCCCCTTGAAATAACTGCCAACATTGCATTTGCCTTCTTTATCCCAGACTTAACCTGTAAGTTAACCTCCTGGGAGTCTTGCACAATGACTCCCAAGTCCCTCTGCACCTCTGATGTTTGCACCTTCTCCCCATTTCGGTAATAGCCTTTTGTTCCTTTTGCCAAAACCAAAATGCTTTATCATTTTACAAATACAATAGTTTTACTATATCGAGGGTGAAGCTTTAGAAAGTCTCCTCAATCCAGATTTTGTTTCACCATCTACAAAAAAGGTTTGTCAATACGTTAACTAGCCTACCTTGGACATATCCATTTAGTGACCATAGAGTACATCTTGTTGCACTTCCAAACACAAAGATCAAGTGAAAAATTTGTGCCAATTTGATCTCAATCAACACATAAACCTACTGTCAACAAGGCAACAAGGAAAGTAATATAATGTTGAGACAAGAAGGACTGCAGATGCTGGAAATCTATGGCAACTTCTACAAAATGCTGGAGGAACACAACGTGTCTGCCAGCTTCAATGGAGTGAAATGGGTAGTCAGTGTACTTGGGTTGAAACTCCTCATCATGAGTTAATAAAATAACTTATTGTTCAGATACTGGGCAGGGGATGATCACAAATGAGCAGCTTCACTAACTTTCCTTCATTGCTAGATGAATTCTACTAGTGTTAAGCCTACAGCCCAGTTACATATAATTTCTATTGGCCTGAAATCTTACTCCTGAAGGAAGCAGATACTTAAAGCTGATGAGAACAGTATAAATAAATGGAAAGTATTTAGTGGTTTTCTTTTATGGAGTGTGTGTACGCGCGTGCAGAGAATTCTTTCTCATTGACTTTAGTGCAGTTCAATTATCGTAGCGTATTATTATGAGCAACTTGTTGATCTGTCAGAAAAGAAACATGGGAGGTAGTTTGCCTCCCAGGTGCCAGGGTATGGGATGTTTCTGATCGCAACCACGATATTCTGAAGTGGGAAGGAGAACAGCCAGAGGTCGTGGTACATACTGGTAGGTATGTACATAGGTAGGAAAAGGGAGGAGGTCCTGAAAACAGACCACAAGTAGATAGGAAGGAAGTTGAGAAGCTGAAAACAAAGGTAGTAATCTCAGATTACTGCCTGTGCCACGTGAAGGAGAGAATAAGTATAGAATGAGATGGAGGATAAATGCGTGGTTGAGGGATTGGAGCACAGGGCAGGGATTCAGATTTCTGGATCTTTGGGACCTCTTTTGGGGCAGAAGTGACCTGTAACAAAAAGGATGGGTTGCAATTGAATCCCAAGGGGACCAATATGCTGGTAGGGAGATTTACGAAGGTTATTGGGGAGAGTTTTCACTAGAATTGCCGTGCGGTGGGAACTGAACTGAAGTGACGTAGAAAGAGGGAGTTGGCTCACAAATAGAGAAAGCTTGGAGACAGTGCAAGAGGGAGGATAGGAAGGTGCTGGAGAAGGGACACACTCAGACCGATGGTTTCAGATGTGTCTATTTTAATGCAAGGAGTATTATGAACAAAGCGGATGAGCTTAGAGCATGGATCAGTACTTGGAGCTATGATGTTGTGGCCATTACAGAAACTTGGAAGGCTCAGGGGCAGGAGTGGTTACTTCAAGTGCCAGGCTCCAGAAGTTTCAGAAAAGACAGGGAGGGAGACAAAGGAGGTGAGGGCGTGGCACTGCTCATCAGAGATAGTGTCACAGCTGCAGAAAAGGAGGAAGTTATGGAGGGATTGTGTACAGAGTTTCTGTGAGTGGAAGTTAGGAACAGGAAGGGGTCAATAACTCTACTGGATGTTTTTTATAGACCACCCAATAGTAACAGGGACAGTGAGGAGCAGAAAGGGAGACAGATTCTGGAAAGGTGAAATAATAACAGGGTTGTTGTATTGGGAGATTTTAATTTCCTAAGTACTGATTGGCATCTCCTTAGAGTAAGGGGTTTAGATGGGGTAGAGTTTGTTAGGTATGTTCAGGAAGGTTATTTGACCCAATATGTAGATAAGCCTACAAGAGGAGAGGCTGTACTTGATCTGGTATTGGGAAATGAACCTGGTCAGCTGTCAGATCTCTCAGTGGGAGAGCATTTTGGAGATAGTGATCACAATTCTATCTCCTTTAACATACAAATCGAAAGGTATAGGAACAGACAAGTTAGGAAAGTGTTTAATTGGGGTAAGGGAAAATGTCAGGCTATCAGGCAAGAACTTGGAAGCATAAATTGGAAACAGATGTTCTCAGGGAAACGTACTGAAGAAATATGGCAAATGTTCAGAGGATATTTGTGTGGAGTTCTGCATAGGTACATTCCAATGAGACAGGGAAAGGATGGTAGGGTACTGGAAGCATGGTGGCATGGTGTACAAAGGCTTTAATAAATCTAGTCAAGAAGAAAAGAAGGGCTTACGAAAAGTTCAAAAAACTAGGTAAAGATAGAGATCTAGAGGATTATAAGGCTAGCAGGAAGAAGCTTAAGAATGAAATTAGGAAAGCTGGAAGAGGCCATGAGAAGGCCTTGGCAGCCAGGATTAAAGAAAACCCCAAGGCATTCTAAAGTATGTGAAGAGCAAGAGGATTTAATGTGAGAGAATACGACCAATCAAGTGAGACAGTGGAAAAGTGTGTATGGAACCAGAGAAGATAGCAGCAGTACTTAATGAATACTTTGCTTCTGTATTCACTATGGAAAAGGATCTTGGAGATATTAGGGATGACTTACAGTGGGCTGAAAAGCTTAAGCATGTAAATATTAAGAAAAAGGATGTGCTGGAGCTTTTGGAAGGCATCAAGTTGGATAAGTCACCAGGACCAGACACGATGTACCCCAGGCTACTGTGGGAGGTGAGGCAGGAGATTGCTGAGCCTCTGGCAATGATCTGTGCATCATCAATGGGGATAGGAGAGGTTCCGGAGGATTGGAGGGTTGCAAATGTTGTTCCCTTATTCAAGAAAGGGAGTAGAGATAGCCCAGGAACTTTTAGACCAGTGAGTCTTACCTTAGTGGTTGGTAAGTTGATGGAGAAGATCCCGAGAGACAGGATTTATGAACATTTGGAGATGCATAATATGATTAAGAATGGTCAGGATGGATTTGTCAAAGGCAGGTCATGCCTTATGAGCCAGATTGAATTTTTTGAGGATGTGACTAAACACATCGATGAAGGTAGAGTAGTAGATGTAGTTTATATGGATTTCAGCAAGACATTTGACAAGGTACCCTATGTAAGGCTTATTGAGAAAGTAACGTGGCATGGGATCCAAGAGGACATTGCTTTGTGAATCCAAAACTGGTTTGTCCATAGAAGACAAAGATTGGTTGTAGATGAGTCATATTCTGCATAGAGGTCGGTGACCAATAGTGTGCCTCAGGAATCTGTTCTGGGACCCCTACTCTTCGTGATTTTTATGAATGACTTGAATGAATAAGCGGAGGGATGGGTTAGTAACTTTGCTGATGACACAAAAGTTGGGGGTGTTATGGACATTGTGGAGGGCTCTTAGAGGCTACAGTGGGACATTGATAGGATGCAAAACTGTGCTGAGAAGAGGCAGATTGAGTTTAACCCAGATAAGTGTGAGGTGGTTCATTCTGGTAGGTCAAATATGATGGCAGAATATAGTATTAAAGGTAAGAATCTTGGTAGTGTGGAGGATCAGAGGCATCTTAGGGTCTGAGTCCATAGGATACTCGAAGCTGCTGTGCATGTTGACTCTGTGGTTAAGAAGGCATGTGGTGCATTGGCCTTCATCAATTGTGGAATTGAGTTTAAGAAATGAGAGGTAACTTTGCAGCTCTATAGGACCCTGGTCAGACCGCACTTGGAGTACCGTGCTCGCTACAGGAAGGTTGTGGAAACCATAGAAAGAGTGCAGAGGAAATTTACAAGAATGTTGGGGAGCATACCTTATGAGAATAGGTTGAGTGAACTTGGCTTTTTCCTCCTTGGAACGACGGAGGATGAGAGGTGACCTGATAGATGTATACAAGATGATAAGGGGCATTAATCGCATGGATATTCAGAGGCTTTTTCCCAGGGCTGAAAAGGCTAGCACGAGAGGGCACTGTTTTAAGGCACTTAGAATTAGGTACAGAGATGTCAGGGGTAAATTTTTTACACAGGGAGTGGTGAGCGCGTGGAATGGGCTGCCAGTGACGGTGGTGCAGGTGGATACGATAGGGTCTTTTAAGAGACTCCTGGTTAGGTACATGGAGCTTAGAAAAATAGAAGGCTATGGATAACCCTCAGTAATTTCTAAGGTAAGAACATGTTCAGCATAGCTTTGTAAGCCAAAGGGCTTGCATTGTGCAGTAGGTTTTCTATGTTTCTTGTTATACAGCATTAAAATTAAATCAGATTTTTAAAATGAAAATTACACTTCATACCCTTTTTGTTGTTTTAACTAGTAAGCTGGAAAAGAGGAAATAATTCTAAGGTATCTGTCTAGTTTTACGGTCCGTACTGCAGAACAACTAAGTGAAGTGCATTTCTGGTTTCATAATTGTATTTATGGGAAATATTGAAATGTATTTGGTTGTGAATAAATGGTCATAAATTTGATCGGTTCCATGGACATTGACATATAGTGTAATTGTAGCCTTGTTTTTCATTTATTTAAATAAGCAAAATTAAAAACTAAACAAATTAAGATAATTTCATATCTTTGGACATGCACCTGAGCACTGTAGCTCTGGGATTGGCATGCAGTGTATAATACTTTCATGCTGTCGTTTGAAATGATGTTCAGGTTAAAAAAGGAAGAAAGGAAAAAGAAACTGGAAAGTGAGACAATGTGCTCAGAACTCTTTAAGAGGTTGTGATGTCTGGATTCAGTACAAGCACAGTTTCAGGGACAGCGAGGAAGAAGCGTGCAGGAGACTGATGGGGGTGGTTTCAGAGACTCCCTAGGCTTGCAGGAGAAAGGGGTGGTATATAAGCAAATTTCTGAAGAATTGGTGGCAGCTTCCTTGTTCAAATGGCAGTTATGGCAGTGAGGTGCTAATGAAGCATCTTTGATCTTTGAAGTTAAAATTATCATGAATGACTGCATGTTTTGCTGTGCAGCCAAATTAATCTTGTTAAGTGTGAATGCAGACTTTGTATTCATCAAGTTCTAAGGCTCTCCAATTTGATAGTCAGGTTTCATTGACATAGACAGCAAAGTATCGTATGTAGCATATCCTGCAAGGATCCTGAAACATGTTTTGTGAGGATTATGTTGATCTAACTTTGAGAGATAAAGAGGGACTTCAGATTGGCTCCTAGGCAAAGCAAATAAACCTATTTATTGAACTTCTCAAAGTCATGGTCACTCTAGAATGCAGAAACCTTGCTTTGAGATTGTCGTGTTCTGTATCTGCTGAGAAATGCCATATCTGAAACATTTTTTTGAATTTCAATCTATCACCTTCCTTATTATATTATTGAAATCAAGAAAAATACATTCAGTAGCCATTTTATTAGGCACACCTGTACATCTGCCTGTAAATGCAAATATCTAATCAGCCAAACATGTGACAGGAGCTCAATGCGTAATAGCATGCTGACATGGTCAAGAGTACAGATGTTTTTCAGACAAGAAAAAACAGAAAGGGAAAGAAATGTGATCTAAGTGACTGACTGTGGAATGATTGCTGCTGCCAGACAGAGTGGTTTGAATATTTCAAAAGTTGGTGAGCCCCTGGGACTTTCACACACAACATTCACTAGAGTTTACAGTGAATGGTGTGAAAACAAAAAAGAACATCCAAAGAATGGCAGTTTTGTGGACAAAAATGTCTTATCAATGAGAGAGGTCAGAGGAAAATGGCCAGACTAATACAAGTAACAGGAAATTGACAGTAACTCAAATAACTACACATAACAAATGTAGTATGTAGGAGAGCATTGCTGAATGCACAACACATTGAACCTTGAAGTGGATTGGCTACAGCAGCAGAAGACCAGAAACTTACACTTCATGAGGTATCTAATAAAGGTATAAAAAATACAGGAGGTAATTAATAAAGCGGTCACTGTGTATTTTTCTAGTAAAGAGGGAACCTTGATCCTTCGATAAATGCAACTCTTGTATTGAACCTGTACAAGGCACTTTGTTGCAATGTAGACCTTTCCAGAACTGCTATCAGTTGTAGCTAATACTTGTGTTCTAACAAGTGATTCCCTGCAACCTTGCAACAATGCATGCTAATCTCATTTGTCAAATCATTGCTCTACTTTCACTCATTTAAATCATTTAAATTTTTCCTTTATGCATGATTTCTCCTTGCACTTAATTCTTGGGACAATTGGATGAAACGACCTGTTAGGATCTCACTTTAAATCTATATCCTCTTGTTTGGAAAGGAGTTGTGTGGGAGTCTGGTTGTGACTATTGAAGAGGGGTGCCTGATTCATTAAATAATATTCAATAATGTGAGAGAACACACACCAATTCTCCTTGAGGGATCAGCAATGGGAAGTGTGAGTAGTTTCAAGTTCTGGATGTCAACATCTCTGAAGATCTATCTTTGTCCCAGCATATTGATGCAATCAAAAAAGGCATGACAGTGGCTATATTTCATTTGGAGTTTGAGGAAATTTCATAAGTCATCAAAGATTTTTGCTAATTTCTACAGATGTGCCACAGAGAGCAGGTGTGGAAGGGCCAGTGCACAGGATCAAAAAAAGCTGCAGAAATTTGCAAACTCACTCAATGCTGGAACATCTGGACAATGAAGGTACATATTCGAGGATGGTCTTCATTGACTACAGCTCAGCATTCATTACTATTATTCTTCAAAACCAATCAAAAATATCAAGTCCTAGCCCTCAAAACCTCATTGTGCAACTGAATCCTCAAATTCCTTACTTACAGACCTCAGTTACTTCAGATTAGCACCAACATCTCCTCCATGATTACCATCAGCACAGGTGCACCACTAGACTGTGTGCTTTACCTATACTCTACTTGTTTAATACTTGTGCCTGTGGGGCTAAGCACAGCTCAGAAAGTTTGCTAACAACACCATTGTCATTGGTCAAATCAAAGGTTGTGATGAATCAGCATATATATAGGAAGGAGTTTGAAAATCTTACTGAGTGTGGGCACAACAGCCACTCACTCAATGTCAGCAAGACCAAGGTCTATGGGTCAGTCATCAGCAGGGATTCAGAGCTGGAGAGAGTCAGCAACTTTCAGTTATTCAGTATTATCATTCCAGAGGATCTGCCCTTCATATAGCATGTAAGTGCCATAACAAAGAATGCATGGCAGCACCTCTACTTTCTTAGAGGTTTGCAAAGTTTTGCATGTCATCTAAAACTTTGAAAAACTTCTATAGATGTGTGGTGGAGAGTATATTGACTGATTGCATCATGGCCCGGTAAAAAAACACCAATCTCCTTGAACACAAAAGCCAACAAAAGGTAATGGTACAGGCTAGCCCATTATGGGATAAAGCTCTCTCCGACATTGAACATATCTACATGGAGCGCTGTTGCAAGAAAGAACATCCATCATCATGGACTGTCACCACTCTCTTCTCACAGATACCATTAGGAAGGAGGTACAGAAGCCTCAAGACCCACACCACCAGGTTCTAAAAGTGTTATTACCCCTCAACAATTACGCTCTTGAACCAGAGGGGATAACTTCACCTAACTTCACTCACCACAACACTGAACTGTTCCCACAACCTATGGACTCACTTTCAAGGACACTTCATCTCATGTTTTCAATATGAAGCTCCCCTTTTTTTGGACATCTCTAGGAATGGCTTGTTATCCCCTCATTAACAGCCACTGGATATCAACACTAAGAAAACCCAACTTCCCCCAGCTTCATACATCTAGGGTATATACAACTCCAGTCCTATCAAATACTTTTGATTTGGCCATCTCACCCACACAAGTCTCGGTTTGTGTGAATGCTGTGTGTTTTACTGCCCTGTTATAGCCCGTCACCAGAAATAATGGATTGCACACTGTATACAATTATAAAGTATATTTGTGATTGTTAACTAAAATGGTTAGTAAAGAAGCGAAAGAAAATAAAACAAAAAGGATCCATTATAATTAAACAATCAGATGCACACAGATTGGACGTCAAATCATATTTTCATATTTGCAGTTTGTTGGCTTTTGCACATTTGTAGTTTGTTGGTCTTGTGTGCATTCTTTAATTGATTCTATTGTGGTTCTCTGTATTTACTGTGAATGCCTGCAAGGAAATGAATCTCCAGGTTGTTTACAGTGGCACATATGTACTTTGATAATAAATTTACTTTGAACACTAAACTTTGAATATTGAGCTCCATCACAGGCACCAGCCTCCCCAGCTTCGAGGACATCTTCAAAAGGCAATGCTTCAGAAATGCAGCATCTGTCATTAAGGGCCACCATCACCTAAGACATGCTTTCTTCTCAAAAGCTACTATCTAAGAGCAGGTACAGGAGCCTGAATATATATAGAAAAGTCAAATTGATCTGGATTCGAATGCAGCCAGCTAATTTCATGCTTTCCATCCTTGCTGGGATGCATGTTGAACTGGAAACTCAGCCTTGAAAGAAACAGACAAAATGTTAAGGATACAGCAAGGTCGCTGCCCAATGCACCACAAGGTGTGGAAAGGTACAACAATAGAAATATATATTTATACACACATACAGGAGAATGTTTTTAGTTTTAAGTAGCATCATTTGTGATTGTTTGGGTTCAAAAAGTAAGGATTTTGTCACTGACCGTTGGTGAGTTCCAGCTGAGTACAGACATCAGTCTTAACCAACATTTCGGTGACAAACTCTGCCGTCTGCAGCATGAAGATAGCAGAGTTTGTCAGTGAAAGTTGATATTTCTACCCGGCTGGAAGCCGCGGAAGAGCTCATTCATCATATATGCCAAGAAAGCACTAGATCCTTAAGCAGTAAGACAGTTCAGAACTATTTTGTTCACTGTGGTTTCAAACATTCAGACATCAATATGCCAGAAACAGCCAGGAGTGAAAATGAAACTATTTTACTACTACAACAAATTAGGAACTATAAAGAATTTAAGGGAATCGACATTTATTTTGAATGTCGTCTTTGGTTCACACTGAGCACACAGCTCTCACCTGTGACTGCTTGCATGTGACAGTGACTATACTTTGGTGGGCAGATGGGCAGATTAAACCAGTTGATGGTTAGCTGCAGGTCTCATAAACCAGTAAGAAAAGGGACATGTCTGACTTAGCATGCAAATTCAGCATCTCCAGTTTAGGCAACTGTGATCTACAGTAAGATAAAATGGCCAGGAAGGCAGTTTGTAATGCAACATAGGACATGATAGGGCACAGAAGTACTCATGGTCATCTGCTGTAACCAGATAAAACCCAGTTGTGACTTCCCCTCATCCCACTGTACCTGGACTTCCAAGGTTAAGAGAGTGGAACTGCCCTAATGTAATGCCTTTTCCACTTTACAAACTTTCCACACAAGTTTACTGTTATAGTCAGATACAACAGACAACTGCCAGTAGTATTTGTGGTGTTTTAATTTGTTCTGTGTTTCAATTAACTACATAATTTGTCACTTAGTTAAACAGAATTTTGTCTTTTTTATTCCTTTTTAACTATTTACGTGAAACTTGGGCTTAATGGGCTAAAATATATTGGTACCGATATGTCCCAATAAACAAAGTATAAAAAAGTCCAAAGTATATACAGTGCCTATAAAATATAGTTACCACCCCACCCTACCCAAACCCCCGACCTTGGAAGTTTTCATGTTTTATTGTTTTACAAAATGGTATCACACTGGATTTGGCTTTTTTGACACTGGTCAGCAGAAAAATCTCTTCCATGTCAAAGTGAAAACAAATTTCTACACATTTGTCTAAATTTATTACAGTTATTAAACACAAAATAATTGATTGCAAAATTAATCACCCACTTCAAGTCAGTATTTAGTGGATGCACCTTTGGCAGCAATTACAGCCTTGAGTCTGTGTGGATAGTCTCTATCAGCTTTGCACATCTGGACACTGCAATTTTTCCCCATTCTTCTTTACAAAACTGCTCAAGCTCTGTCAGATTGCATGAAGATTACAAGTGAACAGCCCTTTTCAAGACCAGCCACAAATTCTCAAATGGATTGAGAATATGCCGTGCTTAAAATAAACTTGAGGCTAGACCCACATTTTGGACTCCCATGTCTTCCTTTGAATTATTTTAATGTTTTAAAGTTACAAAGCATAACACTGGCGAAAAGGTTTTTTTTTAAAATGAACCTGAGATGGCTACTGACCCATCCAAGTGGGTCAAGATTTCAAGTTAACAAAGCACAGAGAGGAACGGCAAAAGAGAGCAGCTCATGTTCTTTGGAAGGAAAGACATGACTGAGTTTTGTAAAAAAGGCAGAAAACAGAACATGGGTTCACAAAGAGTGAATACTTGTCAAAATAATCACAAAAAAGCAGAAATGGCTAGCTACATCTGAAAACCAGTGCATTTCACAGCTCAAAAGATAATTGGAATATGTATATTGAGTTAATTCAACAATATTTTGCAAATTAATTAGCCAATGAGAAATGAGTCCCAATCTTTGTTGGGTTTAAAGGCATACTGTTTGCTTCAAAGTTTAACTGCTGCAACCAAACTATCCAAAATTAGATTTTCTGATATTGTCAAAGAGGTGCAGGAACATTTGAAACCAACCAAAACCATTGTTAATTGCTGAATACTTTAGGCAGAATCAAAATATGAGGAGTCCATTTCAGAGTATGATTTTCTGAGCATTGACAGTTCAGTAATGGGCTTAATGGTATACTAAGAGATCATTTAGTTCTTGAAATCTTACAAGAAAGCATTCAAAAATGACTCCGAACTGAAGCACCTTGCATTTAAAAGAGTAGTTGAAATCGCTCTTTCAAAGAGAAGTGCAGACAGGGATGCAACTGAGTTGCAGTCGGAAATAAAAGTGAGTGTGTACAAAATTTCAGCATCTAAACTGAAACCAGCCTAGCTGAACAAATTGTATCATCATTGTGGCAGGCACTCACACACACCAATCAAATGCAGGTTTAAAAGTGAAACTTGCAGGAAATGCGATAAAGTAGGAGACATGCTAAGAGCATGTTAGACAGACAAAAATAAATGGACTGCATAGGGAACAGAAAAAGTTTAAATGGCAAGTTGCAGTTTCAAAAAGAGCACTGATCTGTACGCTGTTGAAGAAAAATCTGATAGTGTTGAGAGTGACACAGAACGATGTAGCCTTAAGATTTACAATGTAAGAATCAACAATAGACAAACAAAAACAAGAGAAAATCTGCAGATGCTGGAAACCCAAGCAGCATTTACAAAATGTTGGAGGAACTCAGCAGGCCAGGCAGCATCTTTGGAAAAGAATACAGTTGACTGTACTCTTTTCCATAGATGCTGCCTGGCCTGCTGAGTTTGTCCAGCATTTTGTGTGTGTTGCAATAGACAAGCAATATGGCTTACATCAGAAGTGAATGGCAGATTAGTTAAAATGGAATTGGACACTGGCTCAGCAGATTTATTCATTCCACAAAATGAGTTTGAACAGCATCTCAAAGATACTGAACTGAACTGAAGTTTGCAGATATCCAACTAAGATCTTATGCTGGAGAAAATATAACTTCCTATGGGAACGACATTCATAATTGTCAAATACAACAACTAACAAGCCACACTGTGCTTGAATGTACCAGCATTGTGGGAGCATTATTGACTGAGTCACCTCCAACTTGATTGGGGATCCCTTCACAATTTGCATGCCACATCCCCAGCAATGAAGCCTTCGGAAAGCAAATTAAGAAAGGTACTGTGTGATGCCACAACTGTCTCCATGCTCTCCACCATGAACTGTTCCCCAATAGAGGGCAAACAGGAAGTGATGACAACCTCTGTGCCTCTGGATGGAAATCCTCTTACACTGAGGAAGGACCATGCTGCTCAGAGGAAGTTTGAAAGTGACGAAAGCAGTGGTGCAGCTCCAACAGGTTTCATAGACAATGTATTTGAGAAAGCTTCTGATATGTTAATTAGGCAGTTACTTGCGAATTGTGGCTTGGTCTTAAGCTGGCAGAGAGCTCAAGGTGATTCAGGAGAATTGCAAGCCTTTGATTTTTGTGATTATAAAGAACTAGTATCTATTCTGCATGCATTAAGTTTAATGCATGAACTTCAAACGGGATGCAAGAAACTGCTTGGAAAAATAGATGCAAAGACCAAAGCCCATCTGGATGAATGGAAGGCCAAAAAGAAAGGAGTCAATAGAGACATGAAAAAAAAGGAGTTATCAGATGATCACAAACAAGAGGACATCTGCAGATGCTGGAAATCCAAGCAACACACACAAAATGCTGGAGGAACTCAGCAGGGCAGGCGGCTTCTATTGAAGTTAGTAAAGTTGACATTTCAGGCTGAAACTCTTTGGCAATGGTCAGATAACATTATGGGCGAGGAAACCAAGAAAAGAGATCAGATCATAAAGGGAGCAATAGGAGGATTATAAAAGAATACTCCAGAGATCTAAATTGTCATTCCCAAGATCAAGATGCACACACTAGAAGAAGAAAAAGGAGGGAAGAAATGGAGAAAATGAATGTGAATGAGAAAGGGAATGGTATGAAAAAGAGAAGGAATGTGAGAAAGAAAAAGAAATAGATCGAAGCAGAAGCAGAGAGCAAAAAGGAGAAGAATGGTGTCCAGAGCTGTTAAAACAACTTTTTGCAGTCTTAGAATCGGCTCCTACAACTACCACAGAAGAAGCCCCAGACCCTGATGTTGTTTTACAGCCACAAGTCTCACCTGCCAAGCAGAGTGACATTTCTTGTCAGGAAAGATGATATCCCACAAGAGTAAGGTAGCCTTCACAGTGATTAAATTTTTCGGTCTGAATTGGACAATTCAAAAACTTACCATGCTGGTGGTGTCTGTATATAGTAGTTGTATGACATAATATACTATATGTAGGTGAGATACATTATCTATTGAGTTGGGGTTAATAGCTAAGCTATAAGTGTTCGTGTATTTCATGTTTCAGTAATATTTGAGTAATTTTGTGTATATGTATATATATGTTGAGAAAGTATTCTTGCTTAAGTAATTCATTATGTTATACACATAAATACATGGATTGCATCTGTCATCATGCTACCACCTGATATATGCGCACCTCGCTTGAACACTAAGTTAGACTCGCACTTCAGACTCCCGTGTCTTCCTTTCAATTATTTGAATGTTTTGAAGTTACAAAACATAACAACTTCTGCTTCTTTCTCCCTTGTACTAAATATGGTAAATATAAGGGAGAAAAGAAGAAAAGTGCAGAAGAAATGAAGTTACTAGGGATGAGCTTTTCACAGGAAATTAAATAAGGGAATGCACAATTGCAAAAATTGCACTGTATGTTAGAGATAACAGGTTTGATCAGCTGAATGGACAATACTTGGCTTCTGCCTTCCACCAAGCAGCAGGCATTAATAATTGAATCTGTATTATTATATATTTAATATAAGGCTCAGAGTCTGAAACAATTCAGAATGTTACAATATAAATGCAAACAATAATTGTCCAGAGAGTAATAAATCACTCCATCAATTTGTAAACAGTGATGTCTATTTTTAATTGGTATAAAACATAGGTTCAATTATGAATCCCACAGAGGACTAGGAAGGCACAAACATGCATTGGCCAATCATACCATCAAACCAGTTATTTCTGAACTCAGCATACAATTTTTGCAATCATGCATCCTTATTTAATATCCTGTGGAAGCTTTATCCATTGCTACTCCTTGCCTCTGAAAGATAAATCAAGTAACATTCTAGACATTCATCATTACATTCTAAATTATTTACCTCTGACCAGTTGCTTTCCTCAGCATGACATTTCCAAGGTCCTAGTACCTCAGAAATGATCATGTTTCACATAGAACTTGATTATTGTTATCTAGATTCATTTTTATTACTATCAATTCATTTCTTCCAGCTTGTTTATGAGTTAATTAATTTTAGCTGGTAAAAAATATAATCCTAACTGTGCATTTCTTCAGGCTTGTTAATTTTACATTCAAATCTGTTAATCATGCACTACCAGACTGTTAATATCTTGCTTATATCTGTATTAATATAACATAAGAGTAATTAAACCCTTTTGCCATTCACAGATCTCAAGATTCTTACTACTGCAAGTACTTCTTGCTTTTAACTGACCGCCCATAGATATTAACAATGAAGAGTTAATATTTATTGTGCTACTGATTGACAGAAAATGGCAAAAATATATATGGTGTTAACAGTATTGTTAAAAGCATTAAATACTGAATCACTTCTATTTGTGATAAACAAGATAAAAATATATACAAAAAGTTATTACCTCATGTATTTATACACTAATAATCAATGTTATTTTCAATAATATGTATTTTTGTTAAAATCTCGGTTGAAAAGACAATAGATGAATCTGAAACTGGCTGTACGATTATATAATGAAGGATGAGGAAACTTCAAATCTGAGATGAAGGCAAGATCAAGGACCCAATTAATTACATCATAACATTTGGAAAAACATTAGAAGAAACTGCTGAAGTTCATAAATGATGCCCAAATTCTGCTGAAATTAAAAATATCTGGATGATCTATGGTGAACGGTTGGGGGAAAAGGAGGGTTTGCAGGATCTAATGGTTCAATTAATGTTTCATCAGCCAAAGTTCTGGACCATTGATTCAGAACATGTGTCTGAATCCCACCATGGCAGCTGGGGAATTTAAATTCAAGTAATTAAGTAGATCTATGAGTAAATAACTAAAGGTTTTTTTCAGTAATGTTGACCATAAAACCAGTAGATTGTTGTAAACATCCATCTTGAGATTTGTTCTCCTTTCCTGATCTTGTCTCGTATACTCTGGGCCCACCAATGTAGTTTACTCTTAACGATTCCCTCTAGTTAGGGACTGGACAACCCAAACCCATATCTGTGAACAAGTAAATAAATAAATTGAGTGGCACAGCAATTTTACACAAGAAAGCTTTAACTTCTGAATTCTCAAGCATCACATGCTAAGCGAAATACTGGAGATGCTGGAAATCCAAAATAAAATAGAAATTGTTCGAAATACTTGGTCAATCACACAGCGTCTTTGCTAAAAGACACTAATTTCCCCATGGATTACTCCAGTCGAGTCACTGGCCAGACTCATTACTCTGCTCTTGTCTGACTTGCTGGGTATTAACAATAGTTTATTCTTTATTTCCCTTGCTCACTATGTTGCCCTGTCATTTGCTTGTGGAAAATAGCCTCTTTTCTGTTAAATTCTTGCATTTAGTCATTGATTTAACCATTTGGCAAATAAAAAATATAATCCAGTAATTTTTAATAAAAGTAATTTTTAAAAACATAATAATTGCTCATGACTACCAAACATCATCTGTCCCTCAGAAAGTGACTGATGAAAGTGTACTGTCTTCCGTTACTTTGACTTTTACATATGTATGGTTGAAAGTACCCTGTCTGGTTGTATTATTGCCTATTCAAGCAATTCTAATGGACAGAAATACAAGAATCTGAAGAAAATGATGGACATGGCCCAGTCCAGAATTGATACATCCCTTCCCACCATCAACAGCATCTACAGGAGGTGCCGCCTCAAGAAGGTGGTACTAATTATCAGGAAATTCCAGCATCAGGTTTATGCCTTCCTTTCACTGGTACCATCATCCAGGAGGCATAGGAGTCTGAAATCCCACATCACCAGTTTCAGGAGCAATTACTTTCTTATCAAGTTTCTGAACTGATCTGCAGAGACCGAAACTGACCTCAGCAACAGGACACTGGAGAACACCTCTTACACTACCATGCATGTGTTTCTTATTTGGCACTAATCTCGTATAAATTACATAATGTGTGTTCTGTGTGTTCTGTGTGTTGTCTGCACCTACGTACCAGCAATGCTGCTACAGGCAAGCTTTTTCACTCTAGTTGTACTTCACCTTATTTGTGCATACAACAATAAACTGACATGACTACTCCTTCTGATTATGAACTTCCACAGAGGATTTCAAAATGGACTAATTTATTTGCTTTTTCTTTTCTCTACTTTTCACTTCTCTCCTTCTTCAATCTAATCATGCTACTACTCTTTATTTTGTTTATAGTTGTGTATTTAATATTTCAGTAATATTTGTGTAATGTTGTGAATATGTTGTTGATTAAGTATATTTTGTTTAAATAATTCATGACATGTTATATGTAAAAAAACAAGTGAATCACATTAGTCATGATGTTATTATGCTTAAACACAAAGTTAGACTCACATTTCAGACTCCCCTGTCTTCCTATTAATTAGTTTACTTTTTGAAGTTGCAAAACATAACAGTGGCAACAAGGACAAGCAAAGTGAAATATAACAACCAATAAGCCACATTGGGTTTGAATGTGGTAAAAACAGCTAGGTCAGCATTATGGCACCATGATTGGCTGAGACAACTCCAACTTGATTTGCATGCCGCATCCCCAGCAATGAAGACAACTATAAGTAAATTAAAAAGGTACTGGATCATGCCACAATTGTCTCCATGCTGTACACCATGAACAGCAGAAAGGCAAACAGGTATTGGTGCCAACCTCTGTGCCTCTGGTTGGAAAGCATATTGGACCAAGGAAGGACCATGCCCTTCAGAGGAATCATGAAAGTGATGAAAGCAGTGGTCCAACTGCAACAGCTTTTGTAGGCAACATATCTAAGAAAGCTTCTGATATGTCAATCAGGCAGTTACTTATGACATGTGGCTTGGTTTTAAGCTGGAAGAGAGTTCAAGGAGCATCAGAAAAGTTGCAAGCATTTGGCTTTTGTGAGTACAAAGAACCAGAATCTGCTCTGTGTGCATTAAGGTTACTTGCATGAACCACAAGTGGGAAATAAAAAGCTGTTGTAAAAGTAGATGCAAAGACCGAAGCCCGGATGGATGAATGGAAGGCCAAAAAGAAAGGAGTCAATGGAGATAAGAAATCAGAAGATTCATCGGATGACATTGTGGATGAGGAAACTAAGAGAAGAAATCAGATTGTCAAGAAAGCAATAAAATGATTCATAAGAGAACACTCCAGTGATCTATCGGCATTCCCCAAGATCAAAATGCACAAATTAGAAAAAGAAACAAGAAGGAGAAGAAAGGCATCCAGAGCTGTCAGAACCACTTTATATAGGATCAAAATTATCTCATAACCACCACTGAGGAGACCCCTAAGCTGATTTTTTTTTCACAGCTACGTGTCTCACCTGTGAAGCAGCGTGATGTCCCCTTGTCAGGAAAGACATTATCCCAGAAGGATAACAAAGCCTCCACAGCAATTAAATCTCTAATCCTGAACAGGACAATTTAAAATTTGACTAAGTTACGGATGTGTGTAAAGTAGTTGTATTATAGCATACTGTTTATCTAGTTGGGATGCATTCTCTATTGAATTGGGAGTTTATAGCTAAGCAGGAAGGAGTGTTGTATACTGTATTTAACATATCAGGAATATTTGAGTAAACTTGTAAATCTGTTATTGATTAAGCATTATTTGCTTGTTTAAATAATTCATTACAGGTTATATGTGAAAAAATAAGTCAATTTCATACATCATGACGATACTGTGTGGTAAGTTGGAACCTCGCTTAAAGTAAACACTAAGTTAGACTCACATTTTCAACTCCCATGTCTTCTTTTCAATTAAGCTAGTGTCTTGAAGATATAAAATTTTCTGTATCTGATATAACACTAAATTCACCCACTATAATTTACTCCATATCTGTGCCCTGGTTCTGTTAATTTCTCAATCCTTTAATCTCACTAGTTGAGAATATAGATTGTCTCTTTGTACCCATATAACCCTAATGCACTGGTGGGTCAAACCATGCTTCAAACCATGCTTTTGCCATATGCTTCCAAATTTTAAAATGTAAATCTGTGCAATTCATGAAACAGTTTATAACTGTTGCTGTTCTTGGACTATAGTTCAGCATTCAACATCATCATTCCCTCCAGGTTCGACAAGAAGATCAGAGACCTCAGCCTTCACCCTGCCTTGTGTAGCTGGATCTCAGACTTCCTGCCAGTTCGCCGGCAGTTGGTAAGAATGGGCTCCCTCACCTCTGACCCTCAACACAGGGCTGTGTACTAAGCCCTCTCCATTACTCTCTGTATACCTGTGACTGTGTCACCACCCACAGCTCCAATCTGCTAATTAAATCTGCTAACGACACTACACTGATTGGCCTAATCTCAAATAATAATGAGGCAGCCTACAGAGTGAAACTCATCACCCTGTCACAGTGGTGTCAAGAAATCAACCTCTCTCTCAATGTCATAAAAACAAAGGAGCTGTTTGTGAATTACAAGAGGAATGGAGACAGACTAACCCTTATTGACATCAATGGTTCTGGGTTTGAGAGAGGGAACAGCTTTAAGTTCCTCAGCATAAACATCAACAAGGATCTCTGGTGGTCTGTACATACTGGCTGTGTGATGAAAAGGGCACAAAAGTGTTTCTTTCATTTCAGATGGTTGACAAAGTTTGGTATGGCCCTCCAAATACTAAGAACTTTCTATAGCAGCATGATTGAGAGCATCCTGACTGGCTGCATCACTGCCTGGTATGGGAACTGTACTTCCCTTAATCGCAGGACAGAGAGTGGTGTGGACAGCCCACTCAGCACATCTATAAATGTGAACTTCCTACTATTCAGGGCATTTACTAAGAAAGGTGTGTAAAATGGGCCTGGGAAATGGTATCGCAGCATAAAAGCCAGGACTAACAGGCTCCGGAACAGCTTCTTCCACCAGGCCATCAGACTGATCAATTAATGCTGACACAACTGTATTTCTATGTTAAATTGACTATCGTGTTGTACAGAATATTTATTATAAATTACTATAATTGAACACTGCAAATTTAGGCAGAGATGTAACGTGAAGATTTTTACTCCTCATGCATGTGAAGGCTATAAGCAATAATTTCAATTCAATTCAATTCAACTTAAAATGTTCTATACAATCCCAGTCTAACAGTTCAATTGAACTGAGTGACAACTGAGAATTCCAGAAAGAGCAGCTGCAGTTGGTAGCTTATGGCTCAGCTCATTTTGAGTTCCTATGTATGCTTAGCCTATGTGCTGGAGACCTAATTCTGAAGCCCTAAGCTTTTGAAATTCCATCTGGAAAGAAGGGGCCAGACACAACTTCCATCTGGAGGCACAGAAGAACGGAGATGCAAGAATATGGAGCAATACTCAAAATGCTGGAGGAACTCAGCAGGACAGACAACATCTGTGGCAGTAAATGGATCGTCAATGTTCCAGGTCAAGACAATTCATCTTCAATTCACTTCTGGGCCACAGCTAAAGGTAGTGCTCCTCTAACTGATACGGGCAGCGACACATTTGAATAATTATATTTTGTATACTTTATATATTTTTTAAAGATTGTAAGTATCTGATATCAGGGATATTTAAAACCCTTTGGCAACTGATGAGCTGTCAAAAGCTATCGAGCTTTCTCAGGAAAGGACTCAGTGGTATGGTATCTGACACCAGTTCTCCACTAATGGCTTCCATGCTTGGTAGTATAGTCTTGAGTGGAAATTCAGCTCCTTTAGCACTGTATAAGCTCATGAAAGGCACTGTGAATAGCAAGCCCAGTCAAAGCCTCTGACTGGTGCCACCAAGCCTGTTATTTCACATTGTGCATGGATATCTGCAAGAAAAATAGACCATAATGATTTTCGTATCCATGTTTAAATACGGAGACAGATCCAATACAAGTAATTACAGGCCAGTTCCCCTGATAGGAACATTTCAATGTCTCAATTAAGAAAGAAATTACCTCACAGAAAAAAATAGTTAGCTGCAGTCAGCACAGACTTAAACATGGCCAGTCTTATTTGAGAAACTATATCAATGATTTTGGAAATTGATATTAGAAGAACATTATCAATATGCATAGATATCTTCAAGATAAGTTAACAGATTAGGAATGAAAAGATTTTAAAAATGCATAAACATTTAAAAATTGAACTTGGGCTACAAACTGCAACCAATCACACATTTTTATGGAAATATCAGGAGGCGAGTTGCCAAATTAAGTTTAATGAGACGGCCCATCTCTGTTTTACCTCACTATATGATTTCTATATGGGATACTTTGTTTATTCAGTCCTTGTAAAACCAAGTGGTTGAAGTGTGATGTGGACAGTTTCATGAAGAATGCAAGTGTCTTCTCAACAATTCAACAGCTCTGACAGACATGAGAACAGGAATGCAACCCCTTGCCCAAACTGACTTTTCATCACAGTACCTAGGTCTCCAATATCAGGTGAGGGCTTCCTCTGAAAAGTGCATCCCCAGCTTCATCCAGGAATCAGACAGATCAGTGATCAGTCCATCTTATGAAAGACCTCACCCCTACATGAGGATTGGATTCACCTCGCCATGCACCCAGCTCCTGAATGTTTCACACCTCGTCAGAAGCCAAGCCTGCCATTTATGATTCCAAGTGATGAAAGGGTGAATTAATTCATAGAGATCCTCTGAGAAACAAAAATCTTACTAGAGGTTTCTTGTAGCATATCAAGTGGATTATTTCTCCAAACTTTGCTATTGCCCTTTCAAACAAAACTGTTAATTAAATAAGTAGGGCCTCTTCTTCACAAACCTGACTGAATTGGTGACTGGCTATATATTATGCACTTGATATTTTTACATCTACAAGTCTCTCTTTCTTTTTAATGGCAACCAATTTCATATTGTCCTTCAAGTACTTGTCATGGGAGTCCCCTAATTGCTGAGTGAGCAGGGAATTGGGATTTGATATGTTGACCCAAACGCTGACCAATTCACTAGGAGAGCTTCTCTGTTCTTCAGAAGGTTCACTAAGGTCTTTCATAAACAGCTGGGAATTCTAATTATTAATACAGGAACTTCCACCAATGCAATACTCACACAGTGCCGAAATACATGCACAGATTATACTTCAAATTCTGTCTAAAACCTACTGAATTCAGTATTTTTAGCTACCATAGAACCAAGGTCAATTGAAATGAACCATACACTTAAATAACACTTTTATCAGTTTAACAATGCAATGTGCAGTACTTAACTCCGCAGTCTAGATTAGATATTCAAGGAAGCAACAATACAGCTGTCCCCTCCCCAGCCCCAGTTTGGAGATATTATAAGCATAAAGACTTCAATAAGTGTTGAATTTTGGTGAGAAAATTTCAAAATGAATCTACATACAAGCATATAAAATGTTACAAAATGACACAGCATTGATAAGTATTCAGACCACCAATACAAAAATTACAAACAAGGGATTTAGAACCATGAGCAGTAGAGACATCAGAATATTGCGAGTTGTTGGGCACAAAATTCAATTTCAGCCTTAGTGGTGAAGAGAGAATTATGTCAACATTAAGTGTTGATTTGGTTTGGTGAGTGAAGAAAAATGGATAAATGGAAATGGGGAAAAAAGAGACAAATGGGAAATAGGATTGCCCATGAGTCAGGTAACTGCTTGGCTGAGCCAAGTGGCCTAAACTGGTGTTTGAAGTTCCACTTGTATATTGCTGCAGAGGCAGCAGCGCGAAGCGATTGATGAACCTGTCAACAATGACTGATGAGGAGTGTATACTTTAGCTGAATTGCAGCTCTCACTGCATAGCCTATAGGCAACCACACAGTCTGTTAATATTTTGAGATCCTGGGTAAGAAGACTGTATATTTCTGGTCTTTTGACTTTACAGAACCTATACTACTTTGAATAAATATAACAGTCAAATTTCTCCTTTTGCTTCCATTCATATTTCTAATCTCACTTTCTTCCTGCCCTCAGCTTGATTTCTGTTCTTACCCTTTCTCGTTCCAGTATGTTTTTTTTTCTCATCTTTCTTCATAACAGAGTAACCCTGCTTACTGATATCAGAAATGCTTTCAATGTACTTCAGTTGTGTGAAATATGCATTAAAGGTTAGATAAAAATTAACATTTCTATAGCCAATATAGGCAAAGTGGTTCTAAAAGCATATGATTAGATGAGTGTTAAATTCAGCTTGGTGGGGGTAAATATGAAACAGAAATGTTTGCCATGAGTCAACTTCGGTTCCAAAGTTGTGGGTTAGCTCCTGTTAACATCGTAAATTGAACAATCAGCGTTATTGACATAGGTACATGGGTCACAAAAACTGTCGGCTATAAAAGAATTAACCGGGTAGGCTAAAATAAACACCATTCATCGCAAAAGTACCAATTAGTCAGTCTGATTACATGACAAGAGAAAGTGAATGAAGCACAGAACTAAAAATATAATAAAGTATACCCAGACAGCGGCAACTTATATCCAATCTCTGCAGAAACTTCGTCAAGGCATGTCCCAGAAAATTATTCAATGAAAAATAGAATAAAGTTTAAAAAGTGACATTTTAACAGCTGATTTATTAACCATGACTTGCTTGAGAGCGAAAGGAAGAGAAGCACATTGGCTTTGAATGTATAGTTGGCAAAGATGGAACAGCATTTGCTTTTATTATGCTTACAGTGTCTCACACTTTTGATAGCAGGGAAATCAAATGACCCCTAAAGCCCAGCATGGACTAGCTGGTTTAAATAGTTTGGTCTTGCACCACACATATTCAGATATTTATGTAAAATTCTGATTGGATCATTTACAGGCTGCGAATTAGACCAGCAAGAGATAACCAAAACGGACTGGAGGATCGCCATTGAGCCATGAGGATTTTGAACGAACAGATATAATGTAGAACAATATAAATATGACTCAAGGAGCTCTTCCGGCAGCTCTACGGACAGAGACAAACAGTCAATGTTTTCGATTAGGAATCTTCATCTGGATTCACAATTCCAGTTCCAGATTCTGGCATTTGCAGACTCTTGTGTCTCCATTTTACTGCTCCATTGTGAAGTCTCTGCACCTACCATGAAGAGGATTTCCACCTTTCTTCAATAAATGGTCCAGATGAAGGATTTCGACCCTGAATGTTGATTACATTACTTCCCACAATAGATGCTGCCTGATGTGCTGAATTCCTTCAGTGCTTTTAGTGTTATGCCGGATTCCAAAATCTGCATTCTCTTGTGTCACCAAGTATAATGTAGAATATCAAATTAATTGGCCTAGATTTTGTTGATGCTTTGCATATTATTCTCGGTCCATGAAATCAACAGAAATGTGCAACATGCTTTCAAATGGAAATCCAAAAGTTGTGGACAGTGATTCATCTCTGCTCCACAGGGGGCACTATTGTAGCATTTTCCTTCCAATCAAGGGAAATGATGTGAGAACAAATGATGTGAAAACATGTTTCACTGCAATATGCATTAAAAGTCTTACAAACATTCAAGGATTTCAATATGCTTTTAAAGCTGTGCTATACCTGTCATGTTCAGCAAATCCTTAAGGCTTAAGAAACAATTATATATCCATCATTTCTAATTCCATCACAAATATTTTGAAATGCAAAGGATTTTTTCATGTTCATTTGTATACATATATTACAGTATTTACTCAGCCCAGCAAGCCTTAAAAACAATTTCAAAAAATTTGACTCAACTTAATTTGTTATTGACAATGAGATTGGCAGTTCAGCCAACTCAGTGACATTGCTGCAGATCCCGGAAATCTGAAGCAAAAGTAGAAATGCCAACAGATCAGGCAGTTGTAACGAAAAGAAAAAAAAATACGAAATACGTCTTTCAGTTCAATAATATTTAATTGGAATTGGGGGTACTTGGAGATAGACAGGTGTGAAGGTATAAAGGAGCTTACAAAATGCCAGGTTGGGGTCTGTGTAGAAGGTAGTAGAGGTTAACTAACAATGGATGACATGGCAAATGGAAAAGGGTATTAATGAAGCAAGTAAAGAAACAATATAGAGGGTAGTGAAGCAGAATTGTTTTATGAAAGTATAAAACACTGTATATATAATTCAAAGTACGAATCAGAAGTACTGTAGTGGTTGGAAAACAGAAAATATTTTGA
This sequence comes from Hypanus sabinus, assembly GCF_030144855.1. Classification (NCBI taxonomy): domain Eukaryota; kingdom Metazoa; phylum Chordata; class Chondrichthyes; order Myliobatiformes; family Dasyatidae; genus Hypanus; species Hypanus sabinus. The sequence continues at coordinate 52,596,701 of NC_082712.1, read as the reverse complement.
AATTGTTAAAAATAGTTCTTCACCAAAATAGCAGAAATGCCAAGGTCAGGAAGTTGCAAAAGCTGAGGGGCTGCTTCTTGAGCTTGCAAAGTTCAAAATAAATTTATTATCAAAGTACATATACCGAATGTCAGCAAATGCTGAGATTCATTTTCTCACGAGCATTCAGAATAGAACCAAGAAATACAAAAGAATCAATGAAACACTATATGACTGACAAACAACCAATGTAGAAAATAAGACAAACTGTGCCAACAGAAAAAGCAAACAAAAAAAATAAAGAAATAAATGGACGGCTTTGTGGATAAATAATTAAGTATTTGTGACGAGTAGAATGCTTATAAGTGGAGCACAATACCTCAAGATCTAGCCGTGCTTACCAACACTGAGGCAATTGCAGCTCTAAACAGCCCCACAACCTCCAGGAAAGAAAAGGAGAAAAATTGCTTAAAACAACTGCAGCAGAAGAATTGTTAGCTTCAAAAATGTAACAATTTATAATATCTGGAATGTTGTATTTAAATTGAGCCTATGATTAGAAGACACTAAGCAAAAGCAATATAAAATACAAAAAAAAAACTAATTAAAAGACTTCAATAGGAGAATTAAGTAGTTGTTTTATTTTCACCTGTAATCATCTTTGGATCAAGTAATTACAAACAAATATTACAAACAACAATAGAATATTCAATTAACTAGTTCAAGTAGATTCCAGCCTATCGCAAAACCTATCTAGTTGGTTGATGTAAAAAGCATAGCCTCATCTTTTAGACAATGTGTTTGCTTGTCACTGAGAGCAACCAATCCCAAAATCACAAAAAAACAACCGACCCTGTGGAATTCCAGCTAACAAGTTAATACATAGGGATTAAGTATTGATTGTCAGTAGCTAACAACACAGAAAACTGTCACAGATTTTTGTGCAAGTAAATCTCTTCAATTTATCCATAGCTGACTTAAAAAAATGTGAACAATTAATGACACTCACAAGTCTTGATAGCCCCATTACACCCTTACTAAAGTTCTGAAACAAAAGTTAGTACACAACGAATGAAATTTCGATTAGTTTTACACAATTCACTAAGATGAGAAGCATCAAGCAAAGTGTACCTAATGCTTGTAACATTAAAATAAAATGTAAGAACTAATCTTGGAGCAAAGTTTCTTTGGATAACAATTGCTCCATATCTTTTCTTTCTATCCTTTTACAATTATTTCCCACTTCCATCATTAAAATATAGTCACCTTTATGCTGTATTAATAATTTCTAGTTTCTTGTCCCACCCTTCCAAAATTTCACAAGTTACTTCTAATTTCCATGTGTTTTTGTTTCTCATCAGGAGAGCCAAAGTTCACTCCACTTCTCCCCTCAGTAAGCCACAGATCAGACGCCATCTAGCTATTTAAAATGCATATACCTAGTTAAAAATTCTCACTTTAATCTGCTTTTCCCTTGACTCCACTTACTGTCTCCAAATGGAAGGAATTAGTACAAGATGCTTTAGGGGTCCAAGCTGTGTCTTTGTGCAATACAGAAAGCACCCTCTGTCTCAGCTTTTTCCCTGCGTCACTAACGGATCTATATGTAACCACTTGGAAATGGGACAATGTCATCAGCTGTTGAACTATTTTCACTCTCCCTTTACATGGTCCATCTCTGATTCTTTCATTCTTCTTCTCAGCCATTCTAGCTTCAGGAGGATTAGGCTTCTCATTTCCACCATAAGCACTCTGATTCCCTTCACTATTATTGCTAATCTTCCCTATCTCACTTCTGTATAATATTCTTGTTTCCAAATTAATCCTGTTCCATTGCATTTCTGCTAATGATGCCACCTTCAATATCTATGTTTCAGGAGTTTACCTTCTATTGCAACAGAGAATTGACAGACATTTGAACCACAAAGGAATCAAAGCCTATGAGGAGCAAGAAGAAAAGTGGTGTTATGTTAAGGCCAACAAAGGACCATCCATGATTTTATTAAACAGTTTGAGGGGATAATTGTCTTATTCTTGTTCCTGTTTCTGATAGTGACAAGGTCATTTGTCACGTCCATTGTTCTCATTTGGTCCCTCCCTCCTCAAACAGTGAAACTGTTTCTCCTGTCTCGCCCATCACAACATACACTATATTCTACAGATCATCTTCTGTTATTTCAGCATTGTGCCTCTACCAAACACTTTTTCACTTCTCTTCTGCAAACAAAAACTGTCCTTTCAGTTTCCTGGTTTCCACCACCCAGAGTCTCAATTCTCAGCCTTCTTCACTGTTACAGTGAAGTGTAATGTAAAACAAAAACACCTCTTCTTTTGTCTAGGCCAGGGGTCAGCAACCTTTACCACTGAAAGAGCCACTTGGACCCCTTTCCCACAGAAAAGAAAACACTGGGAGCCGCAAAACCCGTTTGACATTTAAAATGAAATAACACTGCATACAACGTTTTTTTTGCCTTTATGCTATGTATAAACAAACTATAATGTGTTGCATTTATGAAATTGATGAACTCCTGCAGAGAAAACGAAATTACATTTCTGCATGCAACAAAAACATTTTGAACTCCGAAAAAAAGACGTTGGGTTGAAAGTTACTTTTAAGTAAAATATTCAATGTCTATTTGAGTCCTTCTTGTATTTATGAAAAACGCCGAACTTAAATTTTCCGCCAGCAGCAAACCAAAAATAACGTCAGCCAGCTGTCATCCTGAAAAATGAAAGGACTATTTCACTGAACAATGAAAAAATATGAATATAAGTAAAATAATAGGCAATTAAAATATTTATCATACTTGGTTAATGGGATTTCTGCTCCTGGACCTCAGCGCACAGCGTCTGCACATCAGGGCTGTATGATGTCACCTTCATCTTTACACAGGATCGCAAGCTGTCATCTGTGAGGTTTTCAATATCACTCCATTTGTGTTTCTGAGCAAGAACGGCCTTCTGACGGGCAACATCTTCAAGGTCTGCTGTCAAGCATCTAAACTTGGACACCCATATGTCTTTGTCGGCTATGTCGGCCAGTTCCATCTCAAGATCAGGTTGACTCACACCTGCCAATGCAGTCGTATTCAGTAGGGAAGGATCGATGCTTAAGGGAGTGACCGGGAAGGATAATGTGTTTTTTTCCTCTCTGAACTCACAGAAGCGTTTCCCAAACGATGTTTGCATTGCGATGATTGCAGAATGTAAATACTCCGAAATTATCATGTCGTGACCTTGTTTGAACTCTCTCAAATTGGGGAAGTGAGACAAAGTGCCTTTCTGTAAATCTCTGGCAAGCACTGTCAACTTGCGCTCGAATGCCAAAACATCCTCCAACATGTGCAGGGCTGTACGTCCTTTCCCCTGAAGAGCTGTGTTCAGCGTGTTCAGGTGCGCTGTCATGTCTACCATGAAGTGTAGCTTTTCCAGCCACTGGCTGTTCCAGCTCAGGAAAGGTGAGCCCTTTGCTGCCCAGGAAAGTTTTCACTTCTTCCAGACACGCGACAAAGCGTTTCAGCACCTTCCGTCTGGACAGCCAGCGATAAAAACACGTTGTAGCGGTGTCAGTAAACTGCAGTCAAAGATAGCTTTATTCGAACTAAACAGCCTTGCTTTTAAGCCTCCCTCAACCCAGCCCCCATGGACGCAGATGCTGCAAAAGACGCGTACTCACAAACCCCCGTAGGCTATCTCCCTTAGCCGGAATGCTGGCTAATTGTGAGCCGTTTCGGATGTGGCAGGAAATGTGTCGCTACACTTAGGTTGTACAAGATCACCATAATTACATTTCAAAAGCTAACAAACTAACATAAAATACATTTTAATTAAATACTGACCAATTATTTCCCAAAGCCACAGGGAGCCGCAGCACAGAGGTGAAAGAGCCACAAATGGCTCGGGAGCCGCAGGTTGCCGACCCCCGGTCTAGGCACATAGATGACCTTCTATACTCAACACATTTTAAATAATGAAACAAAAGCAGAGAGTGCAGGGAACACTCAACATTTCAAGCCATCTTTGTGGAGAGAGACATAGATTAACATTTCATTGATGACCCTTTATCAGAACTGAAAACCCAAGAACAAACATATTTTAGCATGTGGAGAGATAATGGAAGGAAAGAACAGTGGAAATTTTTGTGAAAACTAAGTTGTCCATGCACCGCAATAATCTCAGTGCTGCCTAGTATCTGCAGCAATTGCAGTTTATTTCTTTCCTTTCCTATTAATGTTTAGCTACTGCTATTTCTCTTACCACAATGCTTTCTCCATATATGCATCATATTGCTTTAAATTTCAAATAATGATCTAATTTACACTCTCTTGTGATGCTATTGTGTTCATTTTCTGCAAAGCCTTAAACTCAAAAGGAGATTCTAGGTGCTATCCAATGTACAGTAGGTATCTACAGGACCGTCATGAGAGGGAGAATAATCTGTATTCACCTATTCTTCAAAGACTTGTTTACTTCCCTGTCTAATATCTCTGGTGAGGTATAACTGCCAATATCTAGTATTTGAGTGGTGGGTCCCTCCCCCTCCAACCAAGAAGGAGATACTTCTGTAAGTTTTCACAAATAAAAATGGCTGAGGCGTTTTATGTTTAAGAAAGAGCATACAACCCATTTATTGTACTCAGAACTCTGAACAAAAGTCTGGTAAAAGTACTTTATGTAATTACATCATTTTGTCAGAACAGCTATTAAAGTGAACCCCAACTGAATGTGAATTATGTATGTATCCATCAATTACATTACTCTACACTTCTAGCTAAAGAAATAGTTTAAACATAGTTTATTTTATTTTTAATGATACACATTTACATTTAAACAAATAGTTGTTAACACACATTTAACACTCATAGAGGATTTTTGATTCATAAATGATTTCTAAATTACAAAAGATTTACAAATTACAGAAGTGGGTCAGTTGAAACATGATTGGTTGAGGACTAACCAATCAGGAGGGACAGATAACAAGGAGTAAATACCACCAGATTAGACATGCCTAGGCGTCATCCCTGATGATGATGACAGAGTTTGTCATTAAAACGTTAGTTAAAATCGATACCTGTACCCGGCTGGAAGCCCAAGAAGAGATTATTCATGTCTACTCATTCGTATACAGTATAACAAAGGGAAAAGTGAAGGCATTAATGACAACTTAAACTTCATTCATGTTGAAACTTGCAGTGTGGTTTAAACACTAAAAATTGAAACCATTTTATTTTATACATTCTGTAAACTGAAGCTTTGTTTCAGTTTTCACTTCATTATAAGCACAGCACAGCCTGGGGACAATCTTCAGAGTTTTGCTTTACATAGCAGCATACATATTATTTAAAAAAATACTCTTTCTTACTGTTTGATCAATTTTGTTCTGTTGATTCTTGCTGTTAGGTTGGCAATTATTCAAGTTGTTTCATATATTCCATCTGAAAAGAGGGTGCTGTTCAAATTCATTAGATGTATTATTCTAAAATTCCTGTGAAAGTCATTGACGCCATCAGATTCTGATTTATGACAGGAGGTCTCATGAGCTGGGGTTCCTAATACCGGACATTTCTTTAGAATGGTGGTGTGCAACCGTGGATAAGAATAAAAATCAGCAGCCAAGTCACCCAAGGCTGGTCTTCTATTCCTCTGGAAACCAATTACAGAAAAACAGTGACAGAGACTTCGAAGTACCAGTAGGTCCCTTGTCCCACTTATCAGGGCAAAGACTGCTGCAGGGCACAATAGAGTGGAGAGTACAACTTAATGGAATATATAAGTGAAAAACTGTAATCCACTAAATGGGTATAAACCATCTCTATCTTTGAAATTAATAATCCATCTACTTGTACATAGCTTGATTTTAACCAAATCTACAGTTTATATGAAGGCTAATAATTTGTGTTTTTTTTTGCCATTTGCTAAGGCTCATAGGAACTCCAGGAGAAACAATTATTCAAGAATTTCAGCATGCAAAACTCTCAGAAAAAACATAATAGGGGATGATTGATTACGTCATTGTTGAATTCACATTTGCTATATTAGACTAAAGGAAAAATGAAACATTGTAGTTCAAGTCACAACTTAATTTCATAGGATAAAAATTTTATTTGTGTATAAATTATATTCAAACACCCCAGCATAGATCACTGATTCCCAATTCCTGGACTAATATCTAAAAATGACACGGCAAAAATAGAAATGATGCCACATTAACATGTCCTTTTCTGGCTGTACACTTATACACCTATAACAGGCAATAGTAGTTTGGTAGAATTTTGCCTTTAACTACAAGAACAATAGTAGACCAACGTATAATTAAGTTCCACCCAATATTTTATATCCATTCTGTCTACCCCATGCCAATCATTCTAATTTGTTTTCTGTTATATATGCAAAATTATGATGAGCTATTAATAAATTGTACAATATCTAAATTTAAAAATGAAGAATGCATGAATCACACAATTTAATACCTGGAGTATTGTGTAAATTCTGTCTGATAATCATTCTAAAAATCTAATTTCTTCTGGAGAGAAACAGCTGATTTGGAGAACTTCAATGTGTCCTTCATATCATAATAGATGAATATTTATTTCTGATCCCGTCATTATCCCTGCTGGCAGCTCTTGTTTCATGTTGTGGAGTAAGTCTTCAATCAATAATTATAACTTTTTTCATTCCATCCACCTGACATGCTACCCTAGATTACAACCAATAAAAGTTCAAAGCCAACAGCTACTTTTACTGAACAGCTAGTGACTTCTAGCATGTTTCAAATTACAAGTAGTATTCAGTATTGGACACTTATTTATTTATGAAGGTGGGCCTCAATGCCCCCTAATGTGACTGAATTCTGGATTTTCTCACTTGCAGACCCCAGTTAGTTCAGTTTGGCAAAACATCTCTTCCACAATCTCCATGAGCACATGTGCACCACAGGGCTGTGTATTTAGCCCCTGATCTACTTGCTTTACACCTATAAGTCTCGCTCAGTACAGCTCCAACACCATATTCAGTTCACTGATAGCACCAATGTCGTGGGCCATATCAAAGATGGTGATGAATCAGTATAGAAGAGCGAGATTGAAAATTTGGCTGAGTATTATCATAACAACAGCCTTTCACTCAATGTCAGCAAGATGATTGTAGACCGAAATGTACCATCAGATGTAGACAGACTGGAGAGAAAAACCAGAGGTTCATGAGGCAATTCTCATCAGCGGATCAGAGGTGGTGAGGGTACAACCTCTCACTCAATGTTGGCAAGACCAAGGAACTGATTGTAGACTTCAGGAGAGGGAAACTAGAGGTTCATGAGGCAATTCTCATTGGTGGATCAGAGATGAAGAGTGTCAGTAACTTTGATTTCCAAGGTGTCACTAACTCAGAGGACTTGTCCTGGACCCAAAGAAAGCACAACAATGCCTCTACCTCCTTAGGAATCTGCGGAGATTCAGCACATCATCAAAAACCTTGACAAATTTCTATAGAAGTGTCGTAAAAAAGTGCAATAATTCACTGCATAATGGACTGGTATGGGAACACCAATGCCTTTGAGTGGAAAATCTTACAAAAGGTAATGGATTCAGCCCAATACATCATGGGTAAAACCTTCCCAAATATTGAGTGCAACAACATAAAAAGTTGTCATAGAAAAGCAGCATTCATCATCAAAGATCTTCACCACCCAGGCCATGCTCTTTTCTTGCTGCTGCCATCAGGTAGAATGTGCAAGTGGCCCAAGATTCACACCATCAAGAACAGTTACTCCTCCTCAACCATCCTGAAAAAAAAAGAGAATAAGTACACTCATTCTGTTTCTACTGTTCCCACAACCAATGAATTCACCTCTAGGACGCTTTATCTTGTGTTTTTGTGCTCTTATTATTTATTATTTATTTGTATTTGCGTTTGCACTGTTTACTGTCTTCTATGCTCCTGCTTTTTCATTAATCCTGTTTACAGTTACTATTCTATAGATTTTCTGAATATGCCCACAGGAAAAGGCATCTCAGGATTGTATGTGGTGACATGTATGTACTCTGATAAAAAATTTTACTTTGAACTTTTGAGCTGGACTCTGACTGATTGCAAAGGATATAGTGCAGAATAGGCCCTTCAAGCCATGCCACCCAGCACTCATCTGATTTAAACCTAGCCTAACCATGGGACAATTTACAATACCTAATGCACATCTTTGGACTATGGGAGGAAACCGACACAATTACAAGGAGAACGTACAGACCCTTTACAGACAGTGATGAGAACCTCAGGCATTTCTGAATAATTTTTAATAATTTCTAACCTTACCAGAAATTCATGGAGATCCTGGAGGTAACAGTTATTTTTTTTTAACAATCATTATTTCAAAAAGCACCTGAATGAACATTTGATGAGCCAAAACCTGCAGGGCAATTGAGCAAGAGCTGGGAAAAGGGATTGATCCAAATTTTATTTTGGACCAGCATGGTTATCATAAGCAAAATTAATTCCTACACTGTAAATTACTAAAAAGCCAAAACCTTTTGGGAAATGCTGTTGCCATGCACTAAACTACACTCCAAACTCCAAAAGTGAAATATAAACTTATAGAATTCTCCGGCAGTCATGAGAGGAAGTCTACCTGATGAACTAGTATAGGTTGTAGCAACATTAAATTGACTCATTAGGTGCTTCCCATGATAAAGAGATACTCAGAGATACTGGGCAGTGAATACTTTGCGACTTGTGTTGACTTGCTGCATACTATATCAACTTTCAATCGTTTGAGACTAGACATTAGCACATGCATTTGATGCTGGGGTACAAAGCTGAGGATCCCCCCAAAAGAGCAACAGACCAGGGGAAACAATCAATAGGAGCAGAAAATGTACAGGTCGACCAACACCTGGAAATTACTATCAATGAAATGAAAACTACATTTGAAAGACATTTTCCACCATCAGACATTAGAGTAGTGCTGCTGCATCTAACTTTTCAGGATGCAGGTTCATTCACAATCAATCCTTTCAGCACAACAATCAATATTGAATGAAATATTAAAGCTTCCAGCTCATTATTATTCTTACTGGCTATCCAACAAATGGTCTTACCTATTCTGATGGTTCTACTAGATTCATCCCAAAAGTCTCAATGAAGCTTAGCTCCAGCATATCTTGAAAAGGTTGTAGCCCATGATGGCCTCTGTTCATACTTCAGAATATCAATACCAGCTTGGAAAACTTAGGTGACTTGACAGATAAGCAAAACATAGGGGAATAGCAGAGAGTTATGGGAGTGGGAGAAGAAGGAACTGTGCCATTTGGAAAAGAGTCAATGCATTATTTCTTTAAGATCTACACAAAGCCACATCATTGTTGCTACTCAGCTGCCTTACTGAAAGTTTAGAGGAAAGGTCAATGAGCAGCTGAGACAGTCCCATTCATAAAAGTCAAAAGTGACTATGGCATCTAGCTGATCTCCATTTGCAATGTTTTCCATATCCATGAAAAATGCTTATGATCCAGGGGAAGCCACCTTAATTCAATTGCATGATTTCCTTGTTCCAATGTCAGAGCTTCGAATGCAACATTTATGACTTCCGTGGATCGGTAACCTGAGTTCAGAGGCACTACATGATGCTGAGATCTTTCAGTGACTGGAAGAGAACAGGAAGGGGTCAATAACTTTACTGGGTGTTTTTTATAGGTCACCCATAGTAATAGGGATATCGAGGAGCAGATAGGGAAACAGATCCTGGAAAAGTGTAATAATAGAAGAGATTGTCGTGATAGGAGATTTTAATTTATCAAATATCGATTGGCATCTCCCTAGAGCAAGGGGTTTAGATGGGCTGGAGTTTGTTAGGTGTGTTCAGGAAGGTTTCTTGACACAATATGTAAATAAGCCTACAAGAGGAGAAACTGTACTTGATTTGGTATTGGGAAAAGAACCTGGAAAGGTGTCCGATCTCTTAGTGGGAGAGCATTTTGGAGATAGTAATCACAAATCTATCTCCTTTATCATAGCATTGGAGAGATATAGGAAAAGACAAGTTAGGAAAGCATTTAATTAGAGTAAAGGGAATTATGAGGCTATCAGGCAGGAAATTGGAAGCTTAAATTGGAAACAGATGTTCTAAGGGAAAGTACGGAAGAAATGTAGCAAATGTTCAGGGAATATACGTGTGGAGTTCTGCATAGGTACGTTCCAATGAGACAGGGAAGTTATGGTAGGTTATAGGAATGATGGTGTACAAAGACTGTAATAAATCTAGACAAGAAGAAAAGAAAAGCTTACAAAAGGTTCAAAGACCTAGGTAACATTTGAGATCTGGAAGATTATAAGGCTAACAGGAAGGAAGTTAAGAAGAAAATTAGGAGAGCCAGAAGGGGCCATGTGAAGGCCTTGGTGGTCAGGATTAAGGAAAACCCCAAGGCATTCTACAAGTATGTGCAGAGCAAAAGGATAAGACATGAAAGAATAGGACCTATCAAGTGTGACAGTGGGAAAGTGTGTATGGAACTGAAGGAAATAGCAGAGGTACTTAATGAGTACTTTACTTCAGTATTCACTATGGAAAAGGATCCTGGTGATTGCAGTGATGACTTGCAGCAGACTGAAAAGCTTGAGCATGTAAATATTAAGAAAGAGGATGTGCTGGAGATTTTGGAAAGCAAAAAGTTGGATAAGTCACCGGGACCGGATGAGATGTACCGCAGGCTACTTTGGGAGGCGAGGGAGGAGATTGCTGAGCCTTTGGCGATGATCTTTGCATCATCAACGGGGACGGGAGAGGCTCCGGAGGATTGGAGGCTTGTGGATGTTGTTCCTTTACTTAAGAAAGGGAGAAGAGATAGCCCAGGAATTTTTGAATCTGAGTTCAACCCAGATAAGTGTGAAGTGGTTCATTTTGGTAGGTCAAATATGATGGCAGAATATAGTATTAATAGAGTCTTGGCAGTGTGGAGTATCAGAGGGATCTTAGGGTCTGAGTCTATAGGACACTCAAAGTAGCAGCGCAGGGTGACTCTCTGGTTAAAAAGGTGTAAGGTGTATTGGCCTTCATCAATCATGGAATTAAACTTAGGAGCTGGGAGTTAATGTTGCTGCTATATAGGACCCTGGTCAGACTCCACTTGGAGTACTGTGCTCAGTTCTTGTCGCCTCACTACAGGAAAGATGTAGAAACCATAGTAATGGTGCACAGGAGATTTACAAGGATGTTGCCTGGATTGGGGAGCATGCCTTATGAGAAAAGGTTGAGTGAACTTGGTCTTTTCTCTGTGTAGCGACGGAGGATGAGTGGTGTCCTGATAGAGGTGTATAAGATGATGAGAGGCATTAATCGTGTGGATAGTCAGAGGCTTTTTCCCAGGGATGAAATGATTGCCACAAGAGGACATAGGTTTAAGATGCTAGGGAGTTGGTACAGAGGAGATGTCAGGGGTAAGTTCTTTACTCAGAGAGCGGTGAGTGCGTGGAATGGGCTGCCAGCAACAGTGGTGGAGGCGGATACGATAGGGTCTTTTAAGAGACTTTTGGGTAGTTACATGGAGCTTAGAAAAATGGAGGGCTGTAAGTATATCTAGGTAGGGACATGTTCAGCACAACTTTGTGGGTCAAAGGTCATGTATTGTGCTGTAGCTTTTGTACGTTTCTATGCAAAACCACATCATTGCTGCTTTTCAAGTTGCCTGTGCAGAATCATGTGTACAATGAGTTTCTGACTGAGGGTAGTCCATGGAGAATTGGGCAGCAGCAAGAAGGAATATGGAAGGAGTCCAGAGTGGTTCCATCCCTCAAGTCAAAATGCATATGTTTTTCCTATTATTCTTGCAAATCTTGCCAGATTTACCCTTTCATGGAATTGTCTGTCTTCTCCAATTCTCTTGCCTTGTAAGGAAAAAAATGTTGATAATGAATCTATGTAATAATTGGTGCATTTCAATGTGTTTGTGTAATGTCGTACCTGGTGAAAAGCCATAATGTTGCTTGATAAGTGAGTAGTGAAGAATGAAGTAACATAGGTTTTGAGATTGTCAATTGGTTGGTACATTGCATTGTTGGTGGTGATGTACTTACAGAGAAGGTTATTTACGATGGGATTCTTGTGCTAAATGATCATACATTGAGGTCCTGGAGCCATGACTTTGAATGGGTATCTGCCTGAAGCACTTCTGTTATTTCTTTCCAGATCTGTGGCCTCAATTGCATCTATGCTCACTTTCCCCTCAGAAGCTATACAATTTCCTACCTCCAGTAATAGCCTCCATGAGATTTGACCCATCCCTTCACCTATACAACAGACAAATACATCCATACTGTCAATGAACTGCATGGTCCCATCCGCAAAAGTTGCTCCCAATTTGTACAGAGGTTGTAAAATTATAAGTAGCCCCAAATTGATGGGTAAAACCAGACTTACAAGCAGGCACAGGTTTTAAGTGGAGCATAAAGCCCTTGTTTTCTTGCTTAGTGAACACCTTATGTCTCAGTACTTTTTAAATTTACAAAGTGTTTGAATCCATATTCATCCAGCTTCTGATGCCAATAGCTTCTGAAGATACAGAGGAAGAAACTTGCACCAATATAGGTAAGCATGTACATATTCCATTGCATTATGTATGTCTACTGGAAATGTACCAGTTAGGTCGATCACAGCTGTATCTTAATCAAAACCAGCTCTAATATTTTTTTTGGAGTTCAACACACTATCTAATATCCCCATTAACAGCTTTACATAGCTGAACAAATTCTCAGTTGTGGGAAGGAACCTAACAAGCACCATATAAAAGCTTCAAGATCTTCTAACGGTTTAGTTACTGATTGATTTCTTTTTTTCTGTTACTACAGTTTTTATAAGTCTTTTCCATTATTGTTGCAAAAGTCTACAGTGAAAGAGTTTTTGCTCCAATATGGGTCAGTTCCTCCCAAGCACAGGTGCATTAATGAGCATTCCTCGTGGAGCACATAAGGGAAAGCATGAAGGGAAAGGCAAGCTGCTGGAAGCAGAATGAGGAGGAACAGAAGATGATCCTCTGGAAGGAAGCTGTTAAGAGTTCAAGACTTATAGAATCCTCAGAGAGGAGCCATATATGAGATGTCTGTATTTCAATGGATTACCCTCAGTGAATTCTGCCAACTCTTGTGGCCCTAGTTGCAATGAAAAAGTATGCATAATCAAAATCAAAGTTACATATCAAATCATGCCACATTGTTTACCAATGCCATACAATTAAGCCTGTGCATTCAGCCAGTGTCTGTTAGGATGTGTTTATGCCCTTCTACATTTTCCTATCTGGCACAATCTCATTGGCAGTAGCATAGCTGAAGGAAGGTAGCTGATTCCTCTTCGATGTGATAGTAGATGCTCTGCACCTGGAAGGACCAGTCGCAATTTGAATGACCTTGGAGTCCGGGTGGCTGGCTGGCTAGAATTAGCATTGACACTGGAAGAATAGGAAGACAAAATTGGCTTCTTGAAAGAGTGTAACTGCTTGGTATTCTGTTGAGTCACTAACAATCCACCTAGTAATGACATCTACAGCCAGATATTCTGTAGGAACACAGGTTACTAGTTTCATATCACACCCAATGTAATGTACTTCTCTGAATGCTGTAATCTGTCTGTGGATTAACACAGCTTCCTCCATGGCCCTTGGATATGAGGTGGCTTCTTCTTGGTCCGCAATTGAAGCTGCAACATTGCTCCTCTTTTATCTGTTCCTTCCTGTTAGGAATGTCATTACAGTTTTACTCCCCGCAATAACTAGCACAAATATGGTCCACAGGGAATGAGAAAAATTATGCAGATGTATGAAAAACTTTTTTCCTAATTCAGCACTCTTTCCTTTTTTTCTAAGATTTGCCGTTTCTGCACTGGTTTACACTGTCCATTCTATTATTTTGAATATTTGTACATGACATAAAGAGTGGTTGGAATTTTATATTTTACAACATTTGAATTATAACAAGTTTACTGTCATTTACATTGTATGTGACTTTGTCATTGGTATAGTAGAACACTTTGGGAAATTATAACTTTGCAACAATAAGAAAGCTCAGCATTAGATTATTAGGAATGAATCATTATCAGTATCTGTCTAAGTTCGAAAGTCATATAACAGATGTAACAGTGATACTGTACAAAAATCTACTCTGTACGTAATGTGAAAGCAGCATTGTACCTATTTCATTTGACTCTTGAAATGATGGGTAAGAACGGAAAATACTCGTGTGAAACTACAAGAAGAAAGTGACAGATTTCATGATTCAGTTCAACAGGACAGAGTTGGAAGTAGCTGGGGTCAGCATTGTACATACAGAATTTTCTGTTTTAATCAAAAGATATTTCTCTCAACTTTAAAATTCTACATTTTTCAGAAACCATGCAGTTTCTGCCTGTCTGTGAATGACTAAATGGGCAGTATGGTGCAAAAATGGCCATTCTAACCAAAGAGAGTGAAGAATTGGAATAAAGTTACTTATCTACCTCTATCACTTTCCCTATAACTTGTGTACAATTATTGTGTCCATGTTACTACAGTAGGTGAAGGAATGTCTTATCAGTTTCACCTACCGTAGTTGATGGGGGTGTGGAGAGATTAAAAAATGGAACAAGCATAGGATTATTGTTTGATAGTCAGTACTGAAATGGTGGTCCACTTCTCGACCATAAATCAAATATTGATGTAAGGTGATAAAAACATCTTCTGGTTACTTTGAACAAAATGTCATCTTTAAATCAACAAAGCAAATTAAAGGAGGAGTTGATAACCTGCAGAAGCTCAAGATTTTCAATAATAGCAACAAATTCTTTATATGCTACATGGTCCCAATATAAGGGTCATAGTTTAGATTTGAGTAATATAACTGAATATATGAAGAAGCAGAGACATCATATGCCTCTCAAAAGATAACTGGTAAGAAATTTGTGTCCTGCTTGCTGTTAGATACTTCCCTGAAGACAAATAACTATTGAAGACCAATAGTTTCTGTTTGCCTTATAAGGCGGAGACCCATTGTCCTTCCTACCAATAAGCCCATTCCAGAAACAACAAGTCTACTTACCGTTACCCCGATTCCCAGTTTCTACTTATTGTTTCATCAGTAACATCAGTTTCTACTTATTACCCGATTCCTGGTTTCTACTTATTGTTTCATCAATAACATCAGTATTCTGTCCACCAACACGTCAACTCCAGGGCTCAGTGCTCTGTTTGCCATCAGCTCCAGATAAACTGTAATAGTACTGGATGATTGTGACAATGGTTCCATTTAGAAGCATTTCTAAACCTTGCAAAGATATCTTTTTATTTTAGACCACAAGACTGTAAGAGATAGGAACAGAATTAGGCCATTTCTCCATCAGGTCTGCTCTGACATTTCATCATAATGTGCCACATTAGCTTAATGGTTAACGTGATACTATTACAGCTCAGGGCATCAGAGCTCAGAGTTCAATCCTGGCATCCTCTGTAAAGAATCTCTGTACATCCTCCCCATGGAATATGTGGGTTTCCCCCAATAATTCACAGATCTACTGGCTAGGTTTATTGGTCATTGTAAATTGTCCCAAGATGAGGTTAGGTTTAATTCACGATTGTCGGAAATTGCTGAGCAGTGTGGTTTGAAGTGCCAGAAGGGCCTATTCTGCACTGTATTTCTAAATAAAAAAATAAAATAAAATTTATTCTCTCTCTCAACCTCATTCTTCTTGAACCTTTTGACTGCCTGACTAATCAAGAATCTATTAACTTCCGCTTTAAGTGTACTCAATGTCCAGGCTTTCACAACGGTTCATGGCAATGAACTCCATAGATCCATCACCTTCTGACTAAAGAAATTCCTCCTTCTATCTGTTCTAAAGGGATATCCCAAAGCAATCAAAATTTCCCTATTCATTAACCCTTTCATTCCCTGAATTATGCTCATGAACCTCCTATGGACCCTTTCCAAACCCAACACATGCTTTCTTAGATAAGGAGCTCACCCAAAACTGCTCACAATCAACTGCGGTCTGATCAGTGCCTTATAAAGTCTCAGCGTTACATCATTAATCTTATATTCTAGTCCTCTCAAAATGAATGTTAACATTGCAATTGCCTTCCTTACTATCAAGTCAGCCTGTAAGTTAACCTCAAGGATTCCCAGGTCAATTTTTGAATTTTCTCCCCATTTAGAAAGTAGTCTACACTTCTTTGCCTTCTACCAAAGTGCATGACCATACACCAAATTCCATCTGCCATTTGATTGCCCAGTCTCCCAATTTGCCGGAGTTGTTCTGCAGACTCTCTGCTTCCTAATCACAACCTTCTCCTCTGCCTGTCTCTGTATTATCTGCAAACATAGCAATAGGGCCTTCAAATTCTGTCATCCAAATCATTGACATAAACGTGAAAAGAAGTGGTCCCAATACCAACCCTTGTGGAATACCATCTAGTCACCAGCAGCTAACCAAAAAAAGGCCTCCTTTTATTCTTACCTCTTGCCAAATCTTCAATGCATTCTAGTTATTCACTGTAACACCATGTTATTACAGGAAATAACTAGATTAAGTAATCTCATGTGTGGGACCTTGTCAAAGGCATTCTGAAATTCCAAGTAAACTACATTAATGGACTCTCCTTTATCTATCATGCCTGTTATTTCCTCAAAGAATTTGAATAGTTTTGTTAGGCAAGAATTCCTCTTAAAGAAACCATGCTGACTTTGGCCTACTTTATCATGTGCCTCCAAGAATCACAAAACCTCATCTTTAATAATAGACTCCAAGGTCTTCCCAACCACTGAAGGCAAGTTTACTGGCCTATAATTTCCTTATTTAGCCTTCCTCCCTTCTTGACCAGTGGAGTGAATTCACAATTTTCCAGTCCTCTGGAACCATTCCAGAACCTGGTGATTTTCAAAAGATCATTACGAATGCCTTCATTGCTTTGCTCACTGTTGGCAGAATTTCAGACTGTGATGAAAGGGCATACAGGAGTGAGATCTACCAGTCAGCTGAGTGGTGTTGCAGTAACAAACTTACCCTCAATGTGAGCAAGACCAAAAAGCGAGAAAGGGTAAGTTGAGGGAACACAAATCAATCCTCATAGAGGGTTCAGAAGTGAAGAAAGTGAGCAATTTTAGGTTGCTGGGTGTCAATATCTCTGAGGACCTAACCCAGACACAACTTATTGATGCAGCTATAAAGAAAGCATGGCAGCGGCTATATTTCATTAGGAGTTTGAGGAGATTTGGTTTGTCAACTAAAACATTTGAAAACTTGTACAGATATACCACGGAGAGCATTCTGACTGGCTACATCACTGTCTGGTATGGGGGGGTGGGATACTGCATAAGTTCAAAGTAAGTTGCAGAAACTTGTAAATTAGTCAGCCCCATTATGGGTACTAGCCTCAGGAGTATGCAAGGCATCTTCAAGGAGAGGTGCCTTAGGAAGGCAGTGTCCATTATTAAGGATCTCCACCACCCAGGATGTGCCCTCTTTTCATTATTACTGTTGGAAGGAGGTACAGAAGCCTGAAGGCACACACTCAGTGATTCAGGAACAGCTTCTTTCCCTCTGCTATCTGATTTCTAAATGGACATTGAACCCTTGGACACTAGCTCAGTACTTATTTATTTTGGTTTTTATTGCACTACT
Source organism: Hypanus sabinus (assembly GCF_030144855.1). Classification (NCBI taxonomy): domain Eukaryota; kingdom Metazoa; phylum Chordata; class Chondrichthyes; order Myliobatiformes; family Dasyatidae; genus Hypanus; species Hypanus sabinus. The sequence continues at coordinate 52,579,096 of NC_082712.1, read as the reverse complement.
TTTTTAACTTAACTATTTAATAGACATACATGTACTTACTGAAATTCAGTTTGTTTTTTCTATATTTATTTATCGTGCATTTCATTGTATTGCTGCGATAAAGTTAACAAATCACATGACATATGCCGGTGATATTAAACTTGATTTTGATTCAGAAAAAAATCCTGCATTTACAACAGAATTCTATGTAAAATGAACTGTTTTTATAAGTTTTTCAGCATTTACAGTGTTTTGATTTAATGGTGAACTAATGGCTTGTCAGCCAAAAGATCCTTAATAGAGACAACCTCAATGAGAGTCAATAGAGAAAGGTTGATTTCTGAGAAAACCATCTGTTTCATGATTTTCTGTAATGTGAAACAGAAGCACCTTTTGAATTCCAAGTTATAAATGGAGATGCCATTCAAGCACTTGGTGAAGCTTAATGAAACCAAGGCAGTGGATGTTATCTACAAAGTACATGGACTTTAATAATACATTTGATAAAGGATCTTTCATGGTAGATTGTTTCAGAAGATAAGCATGCATGGGATCCAGAGTGACTTGCATGTTTGTTCTTGGAACTGGCTTGCCCGGGGAAGACAGAGTGTAGAGATGCAATGCTGTTATTCTGGCTGAAGGGTGCTAGGACCTCTTGTGTTTATGATACATATCAATGATTTTCACTTAAATTAAATGGGTGGATTAGCAAGTTTGTAGCTGACAGCAGGACTGGTGGAGCTACGGACAATGTAAAGGACTATCAAAGAATGTAGTGGGAAGGATCAGCTACAGACAGCGGCAGAGAAGTGGTGACAGAATTTAATCTGGGCAAGCATGAGGTGCTGTAAACTGAGATGTCAAATGGAAAGAAAGAGTACATACCTAATGGTAGATCCCTTTACCATATTGAGATACATTGGAATCTTGGGGTACAGGCCCATAGTTCACTGAAGGTGACTACTGAAATGCATAAGATGGTAAAGAAGGCATATGTCATAGTTTCATTGGAAGGTCAGTTAAATATAAAAGTACGAAAGTTATGCTGCAGGTATATAAACTTTAGTCTGACCATACTTGGAGTATTTCATATATTTCTGGCTACCCCATTATAGGAAAGATGTGGAGACTGTGGAGAGGGTGCAGAAGGGGCTTACCAGGATACTCTCTGGATTAGAGGCTATGAAATAAAGCTAAAGTTGGACAAACTTGGGCTGTTCTCTCTAGAGCTTAAAAGGCTAAGGGGAGATAGAAGTTTCTGACAGAAATGTTTTAAATTATAAGAAGCATAAGTAGGATAGGGAGTCAGAATGATTTCCCCAGAAGGAAAACATCAAACACCAGAGAAGATGTTTTTAAGGTTGGCGGCAAGAGTTTAAGGCAACTGTAGGGGCATTTTTTTTTTCACGGAGAGTGGAAGGCATCCAGAATGGATTACTGGGGTTGTAGTAGAAACAGGCAGTTTGATAGTGACTAAGAAGCTTTTAGATAGAAACATAAATATAAAGGGAATAGGAGGATTGCATGATACACAGGGGAATGTGTATATTACACAGGAGGAAACGTATGATACACAGGAGCATATATATGATACACAAGTGGATATGTATGATACACAGGACAATATGTGTGTATGATACACAGGAGAATATGTATGATACACAAGTGGGTATGTATGATACACAGGAGGAAATGATGTATGATACACAGGAGCATATGTATGATACACAGGAGGATATGTATGATACACAGGAGGAAATGTATGATACACAGGAGGAAACATATGATACACAGGAGCATATATATGATACACAAGTGGATATGTATGTTTCACAGGAGGAAATGTATGTTACACAGGAACATGTGTATGATACACAGGAGGATATGTATGATACACAAGAGGATATTTAGGTGTCACAAGGCCTATAGTTTTATCTAGAATAGGCTGATGCATATTTACTTACAGCTTAAGAGGTGCATGAGTGACGGAGAAGTTCAAGATGAGCACTTGAGCACATTTGACTGTTTAATTAGAATGGACCATTTTCTTTTTGTTATTCTTTACTAACCCTTCAATAAAGTTAAGATTCATAAATATAATTGCTTTAATCTTATGCTTCCGAATGCTGTTCGCACTCCATCTCGAGCAAACGGGTCTCCCACTGGATTGTATTCTCCGACCGGTTCTCCCCAGCATCTTCTCTCTTCATCTCTTGCCATCAAAAAAAATCCCAGACCAACCTTATTGTCCTGCACCAAGAAAACCTCCCGGTAATTGGATGGCTCACATTCCACATCATCCCTTAACTTCAGCAGTAACCCAAACAAGCTGCTCTTACAGAACTGCCAAAATGAAACACAACCAACATAATAGTTAAAATATGAACCAAGGCCTTGCATAGGCAAGTAAGACTATCTTGGATAAACATTGTGATCAGCGTGGATAATTTGGGCCAAGGGCTGTAGAACTCTCATATAGAAAATATGTGTAAAATACAGATGTTACATCCAGTGGAACTCTCTATGTAGTCATTTAGTTTACAACTTGCACTTAAATTTGCTTGTCTTGTTTCTGATATCTTGAAGTCAAATAAAATGGAAAAAGCTTGAAAAAAAAAACTGTCAGAAAGCAAACTAAATCTACCAAGCTGTAAAACAGGTCAGATTACCTGAGCACATGTCAAGAAATGCACATACAAAGACATACAATAAGACAAAAGTTGCAGTTCCTTTCACATCCTAAGTTTATTTTTCCTTCAAACAAATTTAGTGATAGTGAACTTTAATCTGCGCCATGGAATTTTGGGTAGGGATTTGAGCATTCTGTAAGGAGGAATTTCACCAAATGGCAATAACACAGAATTGCCATGTTCATACCTGAACAAACAATACCACAAGTAAAAGTGAACAAAATTGCCCCAAAAGCTTTCCAGCTCATTTTTACATTCTAGCAATACTGGTAATGGACACAGAAGCTGATGAAAAGCATATAGTGTGCTAACTGGCATAATGCTGGAAGAGTTATCAGAACTGGTGTTTATCAATGTCTCATTCAATATGCACTAATCTCAGAAGGGGTATCTCTTTTAAACAAGATTGATACTGCAATTGTTTCAAGACCAAGATACAGTAGGTGCAGCACCAGGGGAGATTCCAGAAGCTATCCTTCACTAATCTACAAACATAAAATGCTGTCACACTATCTGTAGAATGAAATCACAGCATGGTGTTCAATACAGGTGTACTTGAAAAAAAAACGTTGCAATTTCCCAAAAATCGATCAATCACTCACTTGAAAAGAATAGTTTGCTTCAAGCTAAATATACAAAGTTCCTGAACAGACACATCAGACAAAGTGTGAAGTAACTTAGCTTCACATTTCAGACTCCTATATATAGTTTTATTCAGAAGATTCAAGATTCAAGATTGTTTAGTTGTCATTTCCAGTACACAAGTATAAAGGAGAACAAAATGATTGTTACTCTGGATCCGATGCAGCACAAAAATGCACAGTAAGATAAGGAACATAGTAATGATTAAGAACCACAATAAATATAAATATGTTATATAGCATATAGGTATGGATTGATTGTTCATAAAGTAACACTAGGTAGAGGAATCACTGCATATAAGGTGACTCACAAGATATGATATTGTAACAGTGGTCAGGGGGGTGGAGGTGTGGGTTAGTGGATGGAGGAGTTGATCAGCCTTACTGATTGGGAAAAGTAACTGCTTTTGAATCTGGTGGTCCTAGTTGGATGTCACACAGCCTTCTTCTTGATTAGAGTGGGGCAAACAGTTTATGAGCAGGACAAGTGGGTTCCTTCATGCTGTTGAAGATAAGATTAGTGTAGTTATTTGGATGCTTGTTAGTTAATAGTTATATAAACAACAATGTTTTACATATTATTAAACCAGGCTTCAGAAAATTTGGGCCTAATTAGAACATAACAATTTGTTGCTGTCAAACAAAAAATATGTCGGTAGCATTACAAACAAATAGGTTTTAATTAATTCAGTTTTAAAACTCATCTCTGGCAATTTTAATTCATACAAGATTAATTATTCAATCAGAATTTGAAAAGTATATAGAAAACAAAACGTAATTAATGTAGGATTCGTATAAATAGTTGTTTGATGGTCTGATTCTACACAGTGTTTGAAATTTTGTACAACATGACACTTGAAGTTAAATTGGAATGTGGAAACAGAAAGCTTGACATGGCGACACAAAGTATTCAACTGGAATGACCTAATTACTGCTAGGATTGTACAGGAAGAATTGAACAATCTACAAATTTGCTCTGCAAATTACACTGAAAGTTGATTTTAAGGATTTATTGCAGTAGCTATCAGCCAACTGTTCAGCTTTATCAAACTATAATACTTAAGATAGCATACACATCCATATCTTTTTGTGGAAAACCATAAAATTAATAAAATAGTTAATAGATTGACATTCACCACCTCATTTCAGCAGTTGCAAACCTGCCCAATTACTCCTTCATCTTCATTCCTGACAACATTATCCATTAAAAGCATTACCTTCTGTCACACTAATCAATCCCCAGATACAACCATTAACTCAGGTCCCTTCAGTGTTGAGATGCAACCTTAAGTACTTACATGGACATTCAATTTAGCAATTCAATGCCATTTCTGGCTGGACAACCTATTGGATCCTGCTTTCCTCTGTTAAAACTGCTTAGTGTTAAAATACTTCAAAAGAACCTTGGCTTCTTCTCCTCTTTTCATTCTGAGCCAAGAGCAAAATGAACAACTTGTCTTAGAAGTGATGGTAATGAAGTTTCTGTTGTTATAATAAAACATTAATTGGTTGCATCATTGTGTAAGAGTTAGCATAACATTATTACAGCACTAGCAACCCAGGTTCAAATCCTGCCATTGTCTGTGAGGCGTTTGTATGTTCTCCCATGTCTACATGGGTTTGCTCCAACTTCCTCCCACATTCCAAAGACATATGGGTCAGTAGGTTATTTGGTTACACAGGTGTAATTGAATGGTGTGAGCTTTGGGGCTGGAAGGGCCTGTAACTGAGCTGTATCCTGAAAAATAAATTGATTTACTAAAACCTGTTTGGTGCAGGAGAGGTGGTTTGGGGAATCTGCTACCATTGCCTGGTAGGGATTATGCATGACTCCAGATCTACCTGCACAAGTTTGTTGACTCTGAACTGCCCTGTGAAATAGCCAAGTAGAACATTCAATGATGGCTTGAACGCTGTGCATAAACAAGAAAAATAAACTACAGGAGGAAACGTGCTGGGTATCAAATTTACAGAGGGCAAATCCACTCCCAGATAAATTAGCCTTTGCAGACGTGCTTGCTGAGGTAAAAAGGTAAGGTCAGTAGGTTCTTTATTCATTTATTCTGACTAATCTGGGATCAGGTAATGGGGAGACAGTTAGAGCAGTGGTGTGCTCCGTATGCAATATGTGGGAGGTCAGGGTCAACACAGTTGTCCCTAATGACCAAAACTGCAAACAGATGCATCCAGCTGCAGCTCCTATCTGACTGAGTTAGGGAACTGGAGCAGGAGCTGGATGAACTACGGATCATTCGGGAGGCAGAGGCAGAGATAGATAGGAGTTATTGTGAGGTGGTGGAGGTGGTCACACCGAAAAGTCAGGAGGTAGGCAAATGGGTGACAGTCAAGAGAGGTAGGGGGAGCAGACAGAGGGAGCAGAGTACCCCTGTGGCCGTTCCCATCAACAATAAGAATACCGTTTTGGATACTGTTGGTGGGGATGACATACCAGGAACAAGTTGCAGTGGTCCTGTCTCTGGCACTGAGGTTGGACCCTCGACTAGGAATGGGAGGAGGGAAGAGAAGAGAGCAGTAGTGATAGGGGATTCTATAGTCAGGGGGGCGGATACGAGATTTTGTGGGGAAGATCGGGAGTCTCAGATGGTATATTGTTTCCCTCGTGCCGGGGTCCGAGACATCACAGATCGGGTGCAGGTTATTCTCGAGAGGGAGGGCAAGAATCCAGATGTTGTGGTCCATGTAGGGACCAACGACGTGGGTAGGATGAGTGAGGGGGTCCTGCGTAGGGAGTTCAGGGAGTTAGGTGCAAAGCTGAAGAGCAGGACCACAAGTGTAACAATCTCAGGATTGCTACCTATGCCACGTGCGAGTGAGGCAAAGAACAGAAAGATTATACAGATTAATATGTGGCTGAGAGGATGGTGCAGGAGGGAGGGCTTCAGGTTTTTAGATAATTGGGCTTTGTTCCAGGGAAGGTGGGATCTGTTCCGAAGGGACGGTTTACACCCGAACTGGAGAAATACTAACATTATTGCAGGGAAGTTTGCTAGTGCTTCTTGGGGGGTTTAAACTAAATTTGAAGGGGGCAGGGATCCAGAATGTGAGAGAGGAAAGCAAGATGAAGAATAAAGGACAGGTGGGGACTACAAGGTTCCGGAATATTAAGTGTGTAGTAGAGAAAGGTGAGGCGGAACAAGTGATAAGGAGGACACATGTACAGAGGGATGGTCTGACAGAACATGGAGTTAACATGAACAGAACATGTGCAGAAAGAATAAGTAAATTTAGGAAGGACAACAAAATTCTAGGGGCGTATAGCCCGATGGGAGTTCGGGGAGCTTGGTTAAGCACAATAGGCAGCAATTCAGACAGAGAGGGGAGAAATGGGCTAAAAATTCTATATATGAATGCACTAAGTGTCAGAAATAAGGCAGATGAGCTTGAAGCTCAGGTGCGAATGGGTAGCTATGATGTTGTTGGGATAACGGAGACATGGCTGCAGGGAGATCAGACCTGGGAAATTAATGTACAATGGTATACGTGCTATCATAGGGACAGAAATGTGGGCAGAGGGGGTGGGGTGGCCCTGTTGGTGAGGAATGAGATTCACTCCTTTGCAAGGGGGGACATAGGATCAGGAGAAGTGGAGTCTCTGTGTGAGGAACAGTAAGGGCAAAAGGACCCAAATGGTTGTTGTCTATAGACCACCAAACAGTAACATGGATATTGGGTGCAAGTTGAATAGGGAGTTAACATTGGCATGTGGCAAAGGTAATGTCGCAGTAGTTATGGGGGATTTCAACATGCAGGTGAACTGGGAGAATTAGGTTGGTGCTGGACCCCAGGATAGGGAGTTTGTAGAGTGCCTACGAGATGCATTCTTGGAACAGCTTGTACGAGAGCCGACCAGGGACAAGGCTATTCTGGATTTAGTGTTATGTAATGAACAGGATTTGATAAGCGATCTTGAAGTAAATGAGCCATTAGGTTGTAGAGATTATAAAATGATAAGTTTTTATCTGCAATTTGAGAAGGATAAGGGCAGCTCGGAGGTGTCAGTGTTGCAGTTGAACAAAGGAGACTATGGAGCCATGAGGGAGGAGCTGGCCAAAGTTAACTGGATGGATATCCTAGCAGAAAAGGCAGTGGAACAGCAATGGCAGGTATTCTTGGGAATAATGCACAAGGTGCAAAATCAGTTCATCCCCCGGAGAAGGAAGGATTCAAAGGGGGGAAAGGGGCCACAGTGGTTGACAAAGGAAGTCAGAGATTGCATAGCATTAAAAAAAAAGGAAGTATGACAGAGCTCAGGTGAGTGGGAGGACAGATGATTGGGAAATTCTTAAGGAATAACAGAACTTAACTAAAAAGTCAATATGGGGAGAAAAAATGTGGTACGAACGCAAGCTAGCCAGGAATATAAAGGAGGATAACAAAAACTTTTTTAGGTATGTGAAGAGAAAGAAGATAGTTAAGAACAATGAATTGAAGAATTTTGAAGAATGAATTGGGTGAAATTGTTATGGGAAACAGAGAAATGGCAGAAGAATTTAATAAGTACTTTAGATCTGTCTTCACTAAGGAAGACACAAGCAATCTCCCAGATATATGGATGGGCCAAGGACATAGGGTAACAGAGGAAATGAAACTGATTGACATTAGGAAGGAAACGGTGATAAGTAGACTGATGGGACTGAAGGCTGACAAATCCCCAGATCCAGATGGTCTGCATCCTAGGGTACCAAAGGAGGTGGCCCTGGAAATTGCAGATGCATTGGTAATCATTTTCCAATGTTCCTTAGATTCAGGATCAGTTCCTAAGGATTGGAGAATGGCTAATGTTATCCCACTTTTTAAGAAAGGAGGGAGGGAGAAATCAGAGAACTATCAACCTAACATCAGCCTAACAACAGTGGTGGGGAAGATGCTAGAGTCCATTATTAAAGATGAAATAGTGGCATATCTAGATAGCAGTGATAGGATTGGGCCAAGCCAACATGGATTTACCAAAGGTAAATCATGCTTGACTAATCTATTGGAGTTTTTTGAGGATGTAACCAGGAAGTTAGGCAAGGGAGATCCAGTGGATGTAGTGTACCTTGATTTTCCGAAGGCATTTGATAAGGTCCCAATTAGGAGATTGGTGGGTAAAATCAAAGCTCATGACATTGGGGGGAAGACATTGACATGGATAGAAAACTGGTTGGCAGATAAAAAGCAAAGGGTAGCAGTGAATGGGTGTTTCTTGGAATGGCAGGTGGTGACTAGTGGGGTGCCGCAGGGCTCGGCATTGGGACCACAGCAGTTTACGATTTACGTCAACAATTTAGATGAAGGCATTGAGAATAACATCAGCAAGTTTGCTGATGATACTAAACTGGGTGGCAGTGTGACATGTGATGAGGATGTTAGGAGAATTCAGGGTGACTTGGATAGGCTGGGTGAGTGGGCAGATACTTGGCAGATGACGTTTAATGTGAATAAGTGTGAGGTTATCCACTTTGGGAGTAAGAACAGGAAGGCAGATTATTATCTGAACGCTGTAAAGTTAGGTAAGGGAGAAATACAAAGAGATCTAGGAGTCCTTGTTCATCAGTCACTGAAGGTGAATGAGCAAGTGCAGCAGGCAGTGAAGAAGGCTAATATAATGTTGCCCTTTATTACAAAGGGAATTGAGTACAAGAGCAAGGAAATCCTCTTGCATTTGTACAGGGCCCTGGTGAGACCACACCTGGAGTATTGTGTACAGTTTTGGTCTCCAGGGTTAAGGAAGGACATCCTGGCTGTAGAGGAAGTGCAGCATAGATTCACAAGGTTAATTCCTGGGATATCCGGACTGTCTTACGCAGAGAGGTTAGAGAGACTGGGCTTGTACACACTGGAATTAAGGAGATTGAGAGGGGATCTGATTGCAACATATAAGATTATTAAGGGATTAGACAAGATAGAGGCAGGAAATATGTTCCAGATGCTGGGAGAGTCCAGTACCAGAGGGCATGGTTTGAGAATAAGGGGTAGGTCATTTAGGACAGAGTTAAGGAAAAATTTCTTCTCCCAGAGAGTTGTGGGGGTCTGGAATGCACTGCCTTGGAAGGCAGTGGAGGCCAATTCTCTGGATGCTTTCAAGAAGGAGCTAGATAGGTATCTTATGGAAAGGGGAATCAAGGGATATGGGGACAAGGCAGGAACCGGGTATTGATAGTAGATGAACAACCATGATCTCAAAATGGTGGTGCAGGCTCGAAGGGCCGAATGGTCTATTTCTGCACCTATTGTCTATTGTCTATTGACATTATTAACATTCTTGACTAATTCCTAAACTGGGAGATCTATTCTAAAGATTAGTCCAGCAACCACATCATGCAGTCAAAATCACAAACATATACCCCATAGACAACATGCCAGACATTTTACAGTGGAAAGTAGCTAGAGAATTTAATTTAATATTGACTTTAGGTTCTGTGAACTCTAAAAGTGTGATTTTCAAACCTTGTTTGGGTTACCACTCACTTGGCTCACAGAACATATCTCCAGCACCCCCTCTCCCTTTCCAGCCATTACATGAAAACTATAAAGAATTTTAATTTACAACACACAGTGAAAGAAAACAAGAACTGCAAATTCAAATAATTGAAAAAACTGTTCAAATCAATATAAAGCTACAAATGAACTGATTTCTTTATTTAATTACAATAAAGACAATTTTAATCAACAATTTTAGAGCATGCATTAGTCATCCAACTGTTCACTGCTGCATTGATTTTCACCTTTCAATGAGATGGACGCGCCTGGTGCAGTGATATCAACTACTCAACATCTGAATGTCAGAAGGAGTCTCAGATCCCCACCTCAGTAATTTGCAGTCTGTTTCATTGCTTTGAAAGAAGTTGGGTGACTGCACCAAAACTGTCCTGTACTAAATATGATATTGCACAGGCAACAAAGAACATCTTGACCTTTTTTCCACAGTGCCGTATAACGTTCAGAGATTTCTTTCTGCATCCAAAAGGCTTGACAAGATTTGTTGAATCACGGTTTCAGCTCAAAGTCATTTTGTAGTGAGAAAAGTTCTTCCTCCATCCTTCCTGTTAATTTGTCATTACAAATCTGGAATTGGGATTGAGAGAAGATCCTGAATCTCTCTGACATGTCTTTACACAGCTCACACAGATGGGCACAGTATAGTTGAAGATCGTTATCTGGTATTCATTCTTTCTTTTCCAACTCAGGCTCAGAAATTGGAAAAAGTTGCACCAGCCAATGTTGCTCTCGAATGGGGTTAACTTGGACAGAAATGTGGAGATCAGAGATTTGACTTTGATAAGATTCACATCATTTCCTTTCAATTGAAGATTGATTTCAATAAAATTTGCAAATAATTCTGACAAATAAGCAATGTGATTCCTAATATTCTTGAATAGATTACTGAATGAAGCATTCAAGTCTTCACAAATTTTATCACAATATCAAAAAGTGCACAGAAGTGTCTCTGCTGAAGGGTCTTGGCTCAAAATGTCAACTGTATTTTTTCCATAGATGTTGACTGGCCTGCTGAGTTGCTCCAGCATTGTGCTTGGATTTCCAGTATCTGCAGATTTTCTCTTGTTTGTAAAAACATCTCAGCAAGTTTTCTTTTGAGAGCTATTTGATTTCTGTGTGCAACAACAAGCATTCAAACTTTTCATCATTTTCAATACACAGCTCTGGAAGTAATTGAGAATTAAAAGCATAAGACTTGATTTTAATTACTACTTTGACAACGGTATTTAATTATTTGTACAGCCAATCACTTAGGTTTTTTTGCGACAAGATGTTATCTGAGAATCACACAGTGAGTGGTGCATATGGTAAAGGCAGATTTGAAGTAAGTTATAGCCCCACTGCAGTGACCTGTTACTGATGGTGCCCCAGTTATAGTACAAGCAAGTATGTTGGTGAATGGATTATCCTTCTGTCTGAAAAATTGCTGAACAACCCAAATATTGACACCCCCTTCATATTTAATCCACTTGCAAATGACAACAACATTTTGAGATACAACACTTCCATCTTTTATGAAGCAAATATAACCAAGAAGTCAAGATTCAAGCCTGGCAAATTTGACTCTTCCAACTCAAAGCAAATTCTGTTGTCCTAAGTATCTTGCACAATGAGTTTTCCACATTCAGACTCATTTCATCTATTTGTTTTTAAACTGAGTTTTCACTAAATTGAATCACTTGAATTATTTGGTCTGATGACTAATGCAAAACTATACTCAGTCCCTTCTTTACTGCTGGTTGAATCAGGTCTTCTCCAGTTGTACGGGACTTTGCAGATTTAGCAATGAGCAATGAAATGTTGGATGAAGCATGCAAACCATCACTGTTTTATTGTTAAGTGCTGGCGTGTTTTGAAATGTTTTCTATTTCTGAAGGTTTTCATAAAGTGAATGAAATTAGGCCAAATTCTTATTTGCTTTATCAGTGCATATTCTCTTCAAATATTCAAGGAGCCTGAATGATTTTGTTGCCTCATTTGAGAAAAAAATTTCACACAACAGACACATTAGCTGCTGTTGGTTGCTTGATACTGGTATAATTCTATATTTTGGATACACCACACTTTTGTGTCTATACTTCTTTGTTTGCTCTGTTTCTGTTAATTTCATTATGGACTAAAGACCATGATCCATCATCTATTGCTTATGCGCAACATCAATCACTGCAATCAATAAAGGGGAATGTTAAGACATCATCAAAGCTCAGACAAAACCTGACTCTCTGCCTGAAGGTACATAAAGTGGGTGCTGTGATATCTGACTTGGGCCGTGGGCTAGGGAAATGTGGTTATGACCATTTGAAAAGGCAGATTCTGAACATTACCACATTGGTGCCATAATGTAATTCACAGGAATTGTGTCACTGCGTGATTAAAGTGTTGCTATTGTACTAGCTAATTCTGCACTACAGTAGGGAATGGCAATATTGCAAGAGCGAGGCCAGGAAACAACATGAATGATTCAGTCAAGATTTCTCATGACATGGCAAATACAGAAGTGTCAGATTGCTCTTCAACAACTATAATGTACTTAGCGCTAAGTCTAAGAGAATGGCAGGTTAGCAAGAAATTAGGTGATTATATGATTGTGGTAGTCAAACATGAGACACTCAGGATTAAATGCTTCTAAGTAATTCATTTCTTAAATTGAACCTGTAATCCCTCAGCTGCCCTCTTGTTACTGAGTGTCTCCCCCACTGCTCCCTTTATTTTTATCGCTTCCTTAAAAAATCCCCCCACCCTCAGGGGAGTGATATCTCCTTCTTTGCGAACCGTTGGTCTAAAGGCATTAGATCAAACAAGGATATGGGAACCTCTTCCAGCCTACAAACATTCTCCCTCAGACAATGAATCACTGCTTCCCCATGCTGAACTAGTGTCAGAGAAGCAAAGGGGGCTTTGATTCAAACTGGCTAAATTCTAAAGTTTATAGAAACCAGAAAGAGATACTGAGTGAACCAATATCAGAAATGAATATACTTAACTTCATTCTCACCATCTGAGAATTGGTACAGTTCACTTAATGGATTAAAAGTTCACCAAGGACACACACCATCATGATGGATGCAGATGGAGTGAATGGAATAACCACAAATAGGTCTAACAGCTGAAGTCTGGGCAGCAGTTGAAGAGTGCATGTTGTAAACTAATGGCTTGGCATGCATGCCCCTCAATGTGATTGAGCCAGCATAGCAAACTTAGATCAATGAGCAGAACAGAGAAGCAGACCAGGAGCAGCACCGCATACACCTGAAATCAGTCATAACCCAGGGAAGCAACAAAACAAGATTGTGTACATACTGATTAGTGAAATACCACGCAACAGACATACTCAAAATGAGGCATATCAACCCAAGTTCTGAAATCCACCTAGACAGAGTTGTGAATTCTAATGCACAATTAAATAGCTAAATGAAGCTTGACCAGAACTTTGAGGGATATTGTTGTTCTCATTTATAGTAGGCTTAAGATAGGAGTGCTGAAGCGTTCACTACCATGTTCATTCAGAAATGCTGGATTGATAATCTACCTCAGTTCCTGTGCAGATCCCCACCAGTAGAGGAGACAGCCTGAAGACAATTCAGATCAGTTTGCATACTATCAAGAAACAGCTGAGCACACTAGATAGAGCAATGGCAAATAGACCGGACAACAAGCAGCATGCAGCACAATTCGGGATTAGCTATACTACCAGCCAAGCTATTCAAAAAGAGTTACAATTTTGGCATAGTCTGACAACATGGAAAAATGACCAGGTATATACTGCCCAAAGTAAGAAAGACAGATCCAATTAAGCTAATTACAGCCCAATCAACATATCTTCAACAATCAGCAAAGTAGAAAAAGTTACAATTAACCTTGCTAACAGTTGTCACTTCCTGTCCAATAATCTGCTCAATAGTGCCACATTTGGGTTTTGTCAGAGCAACTGGGCTCCAGACATCCCCCCCCATCCCTCCCCACGGACCTCCCTCCAGGCACTAATCCCTGCAAACAGAAGAAGCGCTACACCTGCCCCGACACTTCTTCCCTCACCACCATCCCAGGCCCCAGACAGTCCTTTCAGGTGAGGCACCACTTCACCTGCGAGTCAACTGGGGTGATATACTGTATCCGGTGCTCCCGATGTGACCATTTATACATTCGGGAGACCCGCCGCAGACTGGGAGACCATTTCGCCGAACACCGGCGCTCAGTCCTCCAGCAGTGGCGGGATCTTCCTGTGGCCACAAACTTCAATTCCACAGACCACTCTCACTCTGATATGTCTGTCCATGGCCTCCTCTACCATCAAGATGAGGCCACACGTAGGTAGATGGAGCAATACCTTATCTCCCACCTAGGTAGCCTCCTTCCTGCCAGCATGAACATCCAACTCACTGACCGTTGATACCCCTGCTCCCCACCCTTACCCCCAACCCTATCTATTATTTAGTCTGGTTCTCTTTCTCTCTTTTTCCCCCCCTCACTATAATCTCTCCCCCAAGCCCTACCTTTCTTCCTCTTTTATTTCCCATAATTCTCCACCTTCCCCCTAGCCCATTTCCCTCCAGCCTATCACTTCCCAGCTCTCTACTTCAACCCTCCCCCCACTTCTTATCCCCCCTCGACCATCCCATGTTACTTCACTCCTGATGAAGAGTTTCGGCCCAAAACATCATTATTACCTCCTCCCATAGATGCTGTCTGGCCTGCTGAGTTCTGCCAGCATTTTGTGTTTTTTTATCCAGACATTATTGCATCTTTGGAGGAAATATGCACAAGGGAGCTGAACTTCAGAGACAAAGTAAGAGTAACTGACTCTGTCATCAAGGTTGAAATTCTCTGTACACTGTGCAAGAGTTCTGTAGAACTTAAGTGATGGGATATCAAGGGGAAAACACTCCTGGGCCAGACCTTGCACACAGAAAAGCTGTTGTGGCTCTTGGAGGTCAATCGTTCCAGGATATTACTGCTGGAATTCCTCCAGGTAGTCAAAGGCTCAAAAATCTTCATCTACTTCATCAATGACCTCTCTTCCATTATTAGGTCAGAAGTTAGATGTTAATTATTGCAGAATGTTGGTTTCCATTCAGAACTAGTTAGCAAATAAAACATTGACTACCTGGATTGAGTGGACATGGAGAAGATATTACTATTAGAAAGAGACACAGGGTTTGAGGACATAGCTTTGGAATGAAGGGGCATTGCTTTAACATTGGGTTGAGAAAGAATCTCTGCAGCTAGTGGGTGGTGAATTTGTAGAATTTGTTGTCAGAGAGCACAATGGAGGCCAAGCCATTGGCTGTATTTAAGGTAGATATTGATAGGTTCTTGATTGTAATGGGGCTAGGTTTACAGTGAAAAGTTGGATGAAGGGGTTGAAAAAATCAGCCCTGACGGATTGGTAGAGAACACCTGATGGTTGAATGACTTGACCCCACTCCTGTATCTTATGGTCAGTGGTCTGAATTGTATTCAGGCTGCAGATGATTTGTGAAACAAAACACTCATAACAGGATATGTACCAGCGAATAGTTACCTGCAACAAGAGATTCTGACCACACGCCTCAGATTCTCATTGATGCTTCATTTGCAAGGTCCTGTTGAGTTTACAATAGCAGGTCAAAGTTTGAATATCCTGCAGGAAGTGCCTCACTTCCTGACATCCCAAAGCCTTTCCATCATCCACAAGGCTTAATTTATCTTCACAAAGTGACACCTTGACTGCAGAGTATAATGCAAGCAAAATGCTTTGCAAGTCAACAGCAACTGCTAAAATGACGATTTTTACATTCATCAAAGGGGTGCATGGAAACACCATCACCTCCAGGATCCCTTTCAAATTGTACACCACCCTGACCTGGAATATATTGCTGCTCATTTATCATTACTGGGTCTATGAATAAAAACTTCTACTTAATAAGAGTGTAAAAAAAACCATGACAAGAATGACTGAAAATTTTAAGAAAATAACGAGAAGAACACTTTCAAGGGAAATAAACATTGCTTTCCTGGTGATATTCATGACTTAAAAAATAAAAGGTAAAATGTAGTTTTTCCTCCTGTTTTGAATATTCTGATCGTTAACAATAATAACCAATGGATTACTTTTCAGCAATGGTTAACATGTTAATTTAACTTACTCTCCGGTTTCCCTCCATTTTTCTTGTTTATTTGATCAAGTTTTCCCTGTTCTAGTTCCTAAACTCATATCTAATATTTATTCATACTAAGCCAACTTATATTGTCCATATTGTCTTACTTATCAAATATTTTCCATGAGATATGCTAACCAACCAACCTTTCCACCTGGTCAGATTATTATATTGATGGTTTTCCCACCTCTGGTGCTGTCCACTTCTCAGCACTCTTTCATAAGCATGTTGTGATTTCTCAACTCCTGCAAATGACTTCCCCATTTCTAATCGCACTTAGTTATTCAGTAATGAGGTGTTTTATTGATTTGCAAATCTATGCACAGCTTTCTTCACGGCCATCTTTGCACCTTCATAATCAAGATCCTGTATATCATAGCAGTGAAATGATTTTTGTCCAAGTCACATGTTATCCTTGACTGTGCTGACAGAACACTAATACCTCTCAACTTCATGAACCATTTTGTTTTTGACATTGCTGACCACATTATGTTCTTCCAATACTTTACTTCTCTCATTACCATACATGCATTCATATCAGAGTATTATTTCAAATAGTTCTTTTCTTGCTCACACAACTCCTTCACACAAAATTCTAGTTATTTCTTATCTGCTTCTAGATGCAGAGGTGTTAACCACAACTTGTCTCTTGCTAGCCTTCTTGTGTTGTGTGTTGAATAGTTTAAAATTACCTGGATTCAAACTCACAATATTATGCAGACACCATTGTTCCAGGGATCACTGACCTGTAATTGCTTCCAATTCAGCAAAGTCTCCATCCTTGTATTAAGATCCCAACTTTGATGCATGACTTGGTTTCTCCTCCATCCATATGTAACACCCTGGGAAAGGTTTCTCTGCTAACACAATGGTCTTTCTGTAGAAGCAGTACTTGGGCTATGGTTAGAGATAATGGATGCCTTGGAAAGTGACCTAGGTTTTTTGTCTGGTGAGAGATGAAGAGATAAGGCACTGGAGAGAAGTAGTTGTAGGATATGATTCGGTAGGGAGGTCGTGATTCGATGGAGCTGGACAGCAAACTCAACTGAGGATCGGTGAATTGAGCTCTAACTGGTGCACATTTGACTGTTTAATTATAATGGGCCCTTTTTGCTTTTTCTTTCCTTTCATTACTAACCCCTTAGTTAAGATTCATAAATATAATTCCTTTAATCGTATGTAGTGTGCTGTTGTTTCATGGAACTGGGTTGTTACAGGGTATTAAATTACGTAACATTCACACAAACCAGGGTTTGGAGTGGGAGAGCCGATTCAATCTCAGTGGTTTGGCAGGACTGGAG